>NC_092207.1:56733108-56802570 GCF_043381705.1 Parasteatoda tepidariorum | reverse complement strand
AAAAAAAAATTTTTTTTTTTTTTTTGCCCGCCAGTATCATACAGGGCTTTTAAGCTACTGAAAATAATTAATTTTAAAAGGATATAAACAAAGCGAAATGGTTTTGTCAGCTTCCTTCTCTTGTTTATTTAAATGTGAAATTATAAACTACCTAATGTTTAGATAATAAAATTTATTTTTATTTTGTTTCGTTTTATTTTAATTATTAGTTGACTAAATCCTCTGAAGTTAGTCATCTCAGAAAAGGTGAATGCATTTCCCATGAAGACCTTCTCTTTCTTCTTAGAAATAACAAAGTAAGCCTACTTATACATTCTTCAAATATTGAACAAATTTCAATTAAAACTGCATAAATTAATTGTTCCCCATATTTACATACAGCTATTGTCGTTATAAAGTTTTTTGGGTGATGTTTTGAAATTGATAGTTTTAATACCCATAAATATTTAATAAGGTATTTTAAATGAGAAAGCTTTTAAACAAATAAACTGCTTTTAGTTTTATAAATTAATATTCGCTTCTAATGATACATTTGAATTATTCTACTTAAAAAATTGCATCCAGAAGTGGTTCCAAGAAATGTGTCAAAGCTCATACTGAATTATTATTCTTTAGATGAATGTAACTTCTTGTGAATATACATGTGAGTTAAGCACTTTAATCTTTGCTTTTGATAATTGATACATTTGAATTACTCCACTTAGAGATTTCTTCAAATGCTTCTAGAAGTGTTTTTAATAAATGTATGAATCTTACTTAATCATTCTTCTTATTGGACTGAGTCTCTGCTCGCAATCATAGTGCTACTGTCGTATGTGTATCGGGACCTTGTGCCAATGAGTCCGCTATAGACAACTAGTCAAAATTTTCATTTTGTGACATAGCTAATTTGTTTGCCTACCGTAAGAACTCCCCCCGCCACGATGTCCGAGGCCGTCTGCTGCTATTGAAACAAAAATAGCGCATTTCAAGGATTGTAGCTTCTCTTCACTGTTAGGTTTGACACTATAGACCCTTTCTCTCAAGACCCGCGCCAAAACCTGTCCTAAACAATAACTCCACACCCCTATTTGAAATAGTTATATCTCGTTACCATAATCAGTGCCACAGGTCCAGACGAATGGCTAGGGGAGTTCTTACTTTAGACAAATTATTAAAACATTTTTTCTGCATCTAAACAAAAACCGGTTCGAAAGCGTGCAAAGAGGTTTTCCCTTTTTTGTAAATATACTAAAGTTGTTGCTCAATAGAGCTGGTCGAATCTCTTTCCTTACTCCGGAGATCACCTTACTTATGAGGCAAACAAACATACAAAACTAAACAGTTGAGAGGCTCCGATTTGCGTTGTGCTTTGCTTGGACCTTTTGTGCATTTACAGATGCTGTTATAACTGTGAGATATCTAATATTAGGGTATGGGCTTCACGAACTCGGGTTGCATAATTAATTAATCTCAATCATTCTTCTTCACATGCAGTTAATTCCTCGTGAATATACGTGAGATTTAAACAGTTTAATCTTTGTTTCTGATGAAGCATTTAAATCAATGCTTCTAGAAGTTTTTCTGATAAATGTATGAATGCTCTTACTGAATCATTCGTCTTCAAATAAATTTAGCTCTTCTTGAATAGACATGAGAGCTAAGCAATTTAATCTTTACTTCTGATGATAAATCAGAATGATTCCACTTAGAGTCTTCTTCGAGTTAATCTTTTCTTCTTTTTTTTTTCAAACAGCAGGCACTGAACTTCTCGTTCTTGGCCTCGGAAGATGCCGGAATAATTGCTCATTTAATTTTACCCGGTTGGTACTTGTAAATCTAAGTCACGGAGGCAAGTAACATTACCCACGACACTGCCACAGATCTGTTCATGCAACATACAGAGAGAAATATCCATGTCCTGAGCCAGATTAGAAGACACAATCATCGGCTTTGCCGTTGTGCACGCTGACCACTATCACCGCAGCACTTGGAGCTAGGAGTTAGTCTACTCCTAGCTCCATGCCACAGCGTGCACGCTGGCCGCCTTCTTTTTAATCTGGAAGTGCGATTCTAACAAATTTATTTATGCTCATTATATTATGTTATTCGACCTATTTAGACTGACATCTGGGCTTTATTTTTACATTTTTAGCAACATCACACTTTTCTATGTCTCTTCCTAAAGTTCTTTGTATTTTTGGATACTTAGCAAAATTGTATAATCTTTGTCATCATGCAGTTTACATAAGTACAAGTAAATGCAACTACTAGGTACATCAAGGCTGAGGCAAGAGACATTGAAAATACTCGTCTTTGTTTTTGCATATCTATCATCAGATTGGTGAAAAACTTTTGTCAGTTTGCAGTATTTTAATTTAAATTATTTTTTTATTGTGTTCCTTACTGAAATGAAATAACTTCTTATAAACTGAATCTTTTGTGTGATGTTCTAAAACGTAAATCGAGCAACTGATTTTATTCGTAGCAGTAATTTGTGATAATTATTTTTAAGAAACATTCATAAGAAAGGCATTTATAGATTTATATTAAACTTTTCCATTTTTTTTTTTAATTTCATTCTAAATAAACCTCTGTATTTTTGTTAATTGCAATGAAAATAATGTTTGTTTGATATTTTTTACGTCATTGTATACTATAATAATATTTATGCAGCTTTAATATCATTGCTGGTTTGCATAAATAAGACCAACTTCTTCTATCTGTCAATTTCATACCATATTTATCTATTTATTTGTTCAATTTTAGATAAAATTAAAGCGTTTGCTGCGATACCTTAATATCAAAGATGCTAAAGAAGTGATAAAACTACCTTCAAGACTCACAGGTTAGTTTTCCTATTATATTCTAATTTGTGCTATAATTTTGTTCTTATTTTATTTGCATTAGAAAAGTGGGGAAAAAATCCTATTTCATTCTCTTAATATTTTAACCAAGGTTTGCACAGTATTTGCTGTGATATGGTTTTCACCTTGATTTCTCATGATTTTTACCCCCCCCCCCACCAAAAGAAAAGACTTTTTTTTATTATTTTTATATTTTCTGTAAACAGCTATTAACTAAAATTAATTAAAAATTTAAAGCAGTATCAGGAAGATAAACTTGGACATTATTAGATTATTCTTATAAGTATTAGTAGTATTCACAACGCTTACCCATTACAATGCTCAATAATACTTATCTTAACTTGCAGTTAAAATTTGGACATTGACAGAAAAGGATAAAGAATTCTAGATTTGTATTGTAGATTGCAAGTCAATCTTATTTTATTGGTTTGTAGTTGTACTCTTTAGCTACTGCAATGAAAAAATACCTAATAACTGTGTTTAAATTATAGATTTGGTTAGAAACCCTGCCTGTGGTAAAAGAGTGAAGAAATGTATGAAATTCTTAAACTCAATCGATAATTTATTCATGTATGAAGACATATTAAATGAAGAAATTCCAGATCCAAAACTGGAATTCAGAAATAAGGTTTGTATTTTAAGTAGTGTAATTTTTATTGATATAACCCTGTATATTGTTATAAGCATAGTTAATGCTATTTTCAAAGATACATCATTTCTTTTTATTCCCTAATAAAATCTACTATTATTATCTAGGAGAAAATAAAACATGTTGTAGTAACACATTATTGAAAAATTTGCACTGAATTCCAATGTTGCTTCAATATTTCAATTTCATTAGGTTATTTACCTTTAAATTTGCATCTTTGTACATTGATGAAATCTAAGAAAGAGAATTTAAAAAATCTTAAGTAACATATAAATCTCTTACATTTATGTACTTTTTAAATACTTTGTGGAATTTTAAAGAAATGCAATATATAGTGTTTTTCACAACTATAGTAACAAACTTGAAGGTACAGTGGAGACAAAGACGAATAACTAGCACATAACATTGTAATGTCCAAACCGTGTCCATGTAATTGAGGGCACTGAACTGCAATTTCCAAAAGTAATAATTCTGTTAGAAGGCAGCATTTGCAAACTGGTTTCTAAGGCAGGAAGATGTATTGAAAGGGATGGGGATTTCATTAAAATGAAGTAAGATAAGATAAGTGTTTATTTTTCTTAGACTTTCTTATTATTCACAATTATGGTGAATTTCTCGCTGCTATACTACTGTTAATCAAAAACCATCTGCACTTTCAGTACCTTTCGTCTCATCCATTAAAAACACATTGACCTTCAAACTGTTAAATATGTATTTCTTTCTACTATCATTGATTACAACTATAGAAACATTTTTTACACACTCCAACTAACTCAATGTGAATATTTTATGAAAACTTCTGCACAGAAATTGTAGTTTTTTAATGTAAATTTTGCGTTCACATTTAGAAATAAAATAAAACAATTTCAAACTCAAAAATATCTTTTGAGTCATGATATAAAAATTTTCATCTTCATGTATGAAATGAAATTCTGCTTTTAATTTTTTAGAGGAAATTTGATATGGTATTTTCTATGAGTACTGAAGAATACTTAGAATTTAAAGATACCCAGCAAACCACGTTCTGTAAGTAAACAATTTTAAGGCCATTTTTTTTTAAACTTTACTCTGTGGTGTGCAAAGAGGCTAAGAGGGTTAAAACCCCAGACCTCCAGCCAAAGGGAGCATCAAAATAACCATCACAATGACTTAAAACATTATAACTTGAAATCAATTACAATAATTTTATTGTAGGATTAATTTTTTTACGAATAAATATTTGACTCTTTGAAAATATTTTATGAAGAAGTATATAATTTTCAGATAAGTTCCACTTTGAAGTTTTACGGCATTCACAATAAAATAACTCATCAAAATACTAAAAAGAAAGATCGCTTTTAATATTAGAATGTTCTTTACATGTGATGAAAACAATCAAGTGTACGATGTCCTTTAAAATACACGGTGAATTATTAAGCTGTACCACTTTAATGTAAAATAGAATAAACCTTTTTCTCAACTACTTTTTAAGCTAGAAAAATGTTTTCAAGAAGTATCATAATTTGTAAATTTCTTTTCTTGCTCAATCTCATTGGAGTTCTGTAAAATAAGTTTAAATTTCTGATAAACATTGTTGATGCTTGTTACTAATAGTATTTTGTACAAAATGTTTAATGTACAAGAAAAATGAATAAAAACTTGCTTATTTTTCTCCTTGTAAGGGTGAGTTTTTAATTGAAGAGAAATAACAGTCATTGAAAATGAAACTAAATTCTTTTTGATTTAAAGTTCTTTCTTTCGATATGCTAATTCATTGGATTAATTTTATTTCTGCTGTACATTTTTTTATAAATATTTCTTCTCAAAAAAATTATTTCTATGAAGCTAAATGCATTCATGTATCTTTCCCAAGACTGCTATTGTGTGGTGATGAAATAATCATGCTCAATAACAACAACTTTGTATTATCAGATGGTGTCAGAATAATGACTTTATATTACATCATTATCAGATTATATACCATTTTCAGATGGTATCAGGATAATAAGAGCTTCATATTACACCATTATCAGATGGTGTAATGTAAAATCCTTATTTGAATAGTGTGCCATGTCTATTTTGAGATACAGAGCCTTAAAGTCTGATGAGAGTATTGTTTTTACTATCTTATCTGTTTGTCTGGTGCCTCTATCCAGTTCTAAAGCTTTCAAAATTTATGATTGCACCATTATCAAATGGTATCAAGATAATAAGAACTTCATATTACACCATTACCAGATGGTGTAATGGAAAATCCTTATTTGAATGGTGTGCCATTTCTATTTTGAGATACAGAATATCGAAGTCTGATGAGTGGATTGTTTTTCCTATCTTATTTGTTCGTCTGAGGCCTCTAAAGCTTTCGAAATTCACCACTACACCATTATCAAAATAATAAGAACTTTGTATTGCACCATTATCAGATGGTGTAAAGAAAAATCCTTATTTGAATAGTTTGCCATTTCTATTTCGAGATACAGAACTACGAAGTCTAATGAGTGGATTGTTTTTCCTATGTTATCTGTTTGTCTGCTGTCTCTATCCAGTTCTAAAACTTTCAAAATTTTACATACCCTTCCAGGCATGCTAGTCTACAAAATGCATGCTTGGAAATTTTTTGGTGAGCATATCAACAAAATGCACTTATATTTAATCTGTTACCATTAACAATGCAGAATCTACACTGCACTCTTACTTTAATGATAAACTAGAAGCCTTAAGTATTATAAACAAAGAAGTGTTTGACAGAAATAAGGATTGATTGCATTTTTTGCACCATTGATAGAATAAATTCTGCAGAGCATTGTTTTTAACTATTACTATCAGAAGCATGTGCAATTATGATAGATGAATCAAAGTTTAAGTGTTTTACTCCATTAGTGTTTATTTGCATTGAAGTATTGCATATTCAAGCTGTGTCATTGTTATTTTGGCGATTTTCACCAAAATTTGAAGAGGTGCTTCGATAATTCTGATTAAATCTTTACATGTTAAGCCAGAGATGTAGTGGTTAAAATCCTCCAATGGCCCAATCAGAGTTTTTACCTGCCAAGAGCATGTCAAATAATAACATTTTTGAGCCCTGGCTGAAGATTTGGATTAAGAATTCCAAAATTTTAGTATATTCAATAGTCCTGATAGAAATTAACAAGCCTTGACACATATTTTAGGGGTTCCAACACAAAGTTTTTGCAGCCCTTACATTACAACACAAAAAGTCTTTTTTTTTCTTTCAGATCTTTGGAGAAGGAAAAAAAAATTTTAATTGTAGTTTCCACTTTGATTCTCGGAATATCTGTTTACATAAACATTCTACAATAACTTCTACTTGTTTTATTAGTACTTACTTCTGCTAAACAGTAAAAAGCTTACTGATTTATATTACATATTATTTTCTTTATGTGTGTATGAAGAATTTTTTGTTCAAATTTATTCAAAAAAGGGCTACAATTTTAGTAAAAAAAGAATGTTTCTGGAGGCATTTGTCTTAGTCTTTCCATTTTTGAGTGCAGCCTTAAGAATTGAGATCTTCTTGAGAATAAAGTTTGGAATCAATACATTTTTTGGACATGTATTTATATTAAAACATGCAAAAGTTTGTCATGGTAATGAACTTTATTTATACTTTTTTTATTTAGTTCCAAAGGGAGGAGCTGAGGAATTTACAGCCTGGCTGATGGAAGATGGCATCACAGACTTGACACCATCATCTTTTGCTTTGGAAATCATAAACTTCTTTGCCAGAGAAACAATTTGTGAAGTAAACTATTGGAGAGTTTTCTAAATGCTCTTTTTCATCCAACTTTTATTTTTAAATTTATATTTTTTATAGGCAGAAATAACCTGTCTGTATTCGAAAATTTTTGATAGAAGTGCAGAAAACTGTTTTTTATCAACTTAAATCATGGAATGATATTAAATTAATTCTTTATATAAGTTGAAATTTTGATTAATCTTAATTTTGTAATATCTTTTTAATGATAATAAATAAAATAATACTGTATTTATATTTATAAAAATATACTAAAATATAATACAAGGAGAATAGTATTGTAAAAGTGACTGAAAATGATACAGTGAATATTTTAATGAGCATGATATTATTCTATATCTTTATCTTCTACCACTAAATGTTTTTGAGAAAAGAGTTTTTCTTATACCCAATGGCTATACTTATCTTGCCAAATTTTTTATTGTCCTAGAAGCATTTTTATTGAATAAACGATTCACCTTAATAAATTAAAAGAATTAGTTTTAACTGTTACCAACACAATTGTAGAAATCATACCTTTATTCTATCACATTCTTATATAATCTTTGCATTATAATATTGTTTAGATCTGGTATTATTTTAAACTTTTTTTAATAAATAGCATTCTTTTTTTAATTATTTTCTAGTTGAGGTCTTTTCTGTTGAAGAATAGCATAATTTTATGACGCTGTCACAAAAATTGGATTCTATAATAACGGTTCTAGATACACAGTCAAATACCAAAATTAAGAATTTATAATTTATTTTATTAAGTTTATAAATAGTTTTTAACTCCAAATAATTGTATTAAAGTTTATACCAACGTTAATGATGGTTGTAACTAAAATAAGCATAATATTTTTTTTAATAAATTCTTCACTGTTTATTTATTTATTTTTTTTTTTTGTCTGAACTATACCAATAAAAATAATACATAACTGCATTACATTTCTGTTGGTGACATTATATTTTTTACACTCGTTTTTATTACATTTTTACAGATAATAGATTTAGTGATGATGCTGAGAGAAGATAAAATTTCTCAGACTGTTCACATTCCATCAGCACAAGAATCAATTGAAATGAAAGAAAGTGATTCAAATGTGGAAGAAAAATGCTCTACCAATGTAAGTATTATATTGAAAATGTAATAAATTTTCTTACTAAGCTATTTATATAATTTAATTTAAATATATTGTAATTGAAAGATGCAATGAAGTGCTTATGAGAGAACCAAGTGCAAAAAATATTTAGTGCATTTTTAATTGCAAACAATGTAACTGTTTTAATTAGTGCAAGAACCTTCAAAAACTTGACATCAGCTTCCTCTTATGCACGGCAGCAGGTATCGCAGATTATTACTACATCTGCACTTTATTTTTCCTATGTTTTTTTTTTAATTTTTAAAAAAAAAATTATCAAATTGTGAGGAAACTGCAAAGATTTCTTTTTAAAAATCTGTAAATTTATTTTTAATAAAAATTAAGACACCAAAATAACTATAATTTTTAAGAGCTATAATTTACTAAAAGAAAAAATTTAAATTACTTTAAAAAAATGTACTTATTATTTAAAATTACTAATAAAAATATAATTTTAAAAATAAACTGAAATTCGCAAGTTATATTACTAATTTTTCAACTCTTTCTCTATAAATTGTTTCTAACAGGATAGCAAAGATGCTATTACTGTGTTGGAAATACAAGAAGCTTTGCAGCGATATGTAAAGATTTCTGACAAGAATAAGTTCTTTTACAATGTAAGTAAATTTCTTTTTTTTTTTAATATTTATTTTTCCTGTTTCAGCAATTAATATCAGGTGTCTACAATAATGCATTCCTTCAAAATTTTTATTAGCTAATTTTCTTTAGAAATATGTGTTATATCTTGTGGGGAGAAATCTATAACCGATAGGAACTCTTTAATTCACTAACAGTATAAAACTTTTAAGTTGGTAAATGCAAAAAAGTGGGGAATTGTATTTTTTTTCACGAATCTTTTATAATTTTTAAACCTTTAAAAAACTGGAGTGTTCCTACCAATTGTTTAAAAAATACCTTGGGATCAATAGCTCACTTTTCCAGATATAGCACTGTCATGTGCATAAATATGTACGAGTCAGAAATTTTTCTCTATTTATTTAAAACTTAAATAACTTCTTAAATACTAGATATATTGCTTTGGGGGGGATTTCAGTGTAAAAAATTACATCGGTAATATATTTTTTACCCGCACTCCCTCGGTAAATTCCAGATAGAGACTAAACCTCACCTCGTTAGAGGGAGTTAAATTGAAATATTCATATTGGGCCTAAAGCACCAATTGACCATTCTAAGGTTTTTGAATGACCTTTGATGCATAGATTCACTGAAAGTATATATGTCTTAATAGTTAGTGTGGTAAGCAGTCAATGCCCAAAACTTTGGCACTGACATCACGCACATTGACATTAAAATAACGGTCAGTGCCACGATTCACTTGTTTCCTAAAAAGTATTGCCACATGTAAATAGATGTGTTTTTCTTATAATTCCTGAAGATCTTCAGCTTTGGCTCCCAAGCACGTTGAAAAAATAATTTATTCAAATATCCTAAAAATTTTAACAAAATCAAAATGTCAAGTATCCAACCTGCCTGACTCGTAAGAAAACTGGCTGTAAAAATTCAATTGACAAACTGTAGATTATTACCTAAAAATAAATTAAATACAATTTACATGGGAAAAATATTTCAAAAAATTTATTTAAGCAATGAAGTACTTCATTATTTAAATTGTCATATTAAATTATATCTGTCCAATTTTATTATTTAACTTCAAAAGCTTGGTTTTTATGACATTGAATATATTTTCAACCAACTTTTGTGTTCGTGAAGTTATATAGCAAAACCTTTTGTAGGCATAATTTTTTTTAACGTTTTGTTAGCACTTAAGGACAAAATTTTTCCAATTAAAATTAATTAAATACTAAAGAATAAATTTTGCTAACACTGGGAAAAATCTTTTATAGCAACTATAAGAAATGCCATCATTATATTAAAACAGTAAAATATTTATCACTCAAGATTTTACAATAACTCCTAGTAAACAATTTAGTCATTTACAAGTAAATGACTAAACCCAGTTCAGGTAAAACAAGTGAACATAAGCTTGAAAATTTTATGTTAGTAATTTTTTGCTTAACCGAGTCTGTTAAATCTTTCAAGAAAGCTATGGATTTTAGGATTGATAATTTCAGTCCCCAATGGATGGTTGATCTATATAGATTATTTTTACTAATGATCAGATTTTTAATACTGCCAAACTTAATCATTTGAAGTTATGACCTCTAATATGCAAATTATCAGTAATAACTAAGTAACAAAATCAGATATAAAAATCAATTTCTTAAGTTACTAATTCAGACATAAAAATGATTTTTTTCAATAGATTTGAGTTCTCTACCATCAAGATATGGGGAGGTATCTGAAATCGGAAAAATTAAGCTCTTTACTGATAATTTCTTTCACTTTTTACATATTTTGCTACATTTCGAGAGCTTTTTAGCGAATAAAAAACATTTTGCAGACAGCTATAAAATTTTGTTAATACAAAGATAATTGCACTTCCTTTTGGTAATTTATCAGTTAACTACTCAACTGCATTTGTCAAAAATATGTCATTTAAAATTACCTAGCTTAAAATTATTTAATTTTTAATAAAATTATATTTATTTTTTTGCTTGGTTACATCTTATTGTATCAATAACATCTTACTTTTTTTATAATTTGTTTTTGTTTTACAGTATAACAATGCCAGTGCACAACCTTGCACCCATGCTCCACAAAAAGCGTCATCAGAGAAATAGTCATGGCCAAAGCGACAAGTTACATATAAAAAAAATTTCATTCCCAATTTGCACGACATCCAACTATTAAACTCTAGCCCTAACTTTATCTTAGATGTACCTTATAAGAAAATTTACTTGAAACCTAATAACATTTACTGTTACTTGAAAATAATTAAAATGATAATTGTCAGGAAATCAAATGTATATAAGCATGTGACAATGTATGCATACAATGTGTACTGTATAACATTGATTCCTGTAAAAGCCAAAAATAATAATAATAAAAATTAGGAAAAAGAAAAAACCTCTCCAGGAAAATTTAATGTTTGTTCAGTTATTAATTTCTTATTGCACCTTTTTTTAAGGCATTTTTAGGGGAAAGGAAAGAGACTGCTTACCACTGAAAACTTGACTTTTTTAAAATAATAAAAGTGTAGGAATAGTGATCCCTCTTCTTTGAACCAAGATTTTTTATTAACTGTAATAAATGTACAGCAATAAAATAAAGATTTTTGATAGATTAAGCTCAAATTAATTGTACTGATAAATAAATACAACCTGTTTTACATTTCTTTCATCATCTTAAACTATTTTCTCTCTTTATTATAGGATAACTTGAATGTTTTGATTCCAGACGATCTTCTATGTTGCTAATATAGAAGTGGTTGTCATTGAAAATTTATTATTCATTTGTAAATTACGTTTCATCCTTATAGTAATAAAACACATTGTACATTTCTGTAGTTTTATTTCCTTTATCTGAGAAATCAATAATATAATTTATATAGTAAATAAAGAAAAGCAATAAATAACAAAATTTTTTAAATTTTCATTTTCTACTAGGTTGTTAATAGATATATTTATTATATAATCACTTATATATTAATATGTATTCTTATTTGAAGTTACTTTTTATATTTTAACAAGTTGAAACTATTAAAAAACATTATATTCTTTTTAAAGAACATTTATAAATTTGGTATATTCTTTTAAAAAATTTGATGGAAGAGAAATAAGAAAACTTAAGCATTTGTCTCTTAATAGAATGAGACTTTTTTTTGTTTTCATAATTAATTTTAAAAAAATTTTTGAATAGTGTTTTAGATAAAGCTTTTATACATTTTGCACTTTTTTTTTAGGAGCAGAAAAACAATTATACCTCATTTAAAATCACATAAAATGAAAGCTGGAGTAAAAATAAAATAAAAGTTGCACTAATTATTCCACAAAAAATTATCTTGGCCATTTTCTATTTTTTAGAATCTTTTCCCTTTGTCAGTATAATTTATCAGTTGTATCATGTTAACTTCAGTTTTGCATCCTTATCTCACTAATCTTTTGTATGCATTGTAATATTTTTAGTACATTGGGACTCTAGACCAGGTATCGCAAATTAGGCACTAAAAATTTTTAATCAAAAATTGTGCACATACAATGTATGAAAACATAATGAACTGATGTTTGAAATAATTTGCGAGACATTTTATGAGGAAAATAGAAGCACTGAAGTTTCCAGATTTGAACGGGATTCAAGTTTTTTAAAAATTGTTCATTACATCATTTTTCCACACATTATTTGCCTTGCATTTAAATATTCTGTCTATCAATATGTAATCGTAGATAAATATTTTTTTCTAAACCATAGCAATATTCAAAAGTTGTGTTGTCTGTGGTAGTAATAAAATAATATAAAAACAAACTATCAAACCTTTTCTGCTATCCATGTATTTTCAGTTAATTCTATGTTTGATCACTGACATAGAATATTGCTTATAGTTTTGAAATGGCAGTCTGCAACTCAAACTCTTTTATTTATGATTTATGCATTTTTACAACATTACTTATTATAATATAAACTTTTGGTAAAAATGATGCAACATTAGTCCTACTCATTTTTGATAAAATTATCTATTTTTCAAATCTTTTAACTAAATCTTTATTACTACTTTTATTTAGACATATTTCTAAAAGAGAATAACAGCTAATTATAACAACATGTTTCAACACAGACTAACTCTGCACGGGCATGTGATTTATAAAACTGAAAATATCGCTATGCCACTATCTATGACAAGAAAAGGCAGCTGAAAAATAAATACATTTCACAAATACGATTTATTGAACATTTACCTATATTACGTATTAAATTGTGTAATTGTAACCTAAAAGTGAAAACTAAAGACAATGTGTAGAAGTACTGCATAATAACTTTTATTTAAAACCTAAAAAAGGTATACAAATATAACAAAATGACTAATTATGCATTTACTAAATATGCACTTAATATTAAAACATAAAAGTCGATTGAAATATATGCTTCTTTCAAAAACAATAATAATCAAAAATTGGTCCAACACATTTTTTATATCTAATTAAGAAAACATAATTAAAATGTGTAAAGTAACAAGTATACATAATCATCAGTTAATCGTATTAAATTGTGGAACAGTTTATATCACAAAGAAAAGCAAATCAATTAACAGAGAAAAGTGATTACAACTTAAGGCAAGTTAAAATTATAAAAATAAAAAGGTAAATGCTTTATAAAATTATTTACAAACGATATAAAAAGTTAGTAAAAAAAAATGACACTGCTAAAGTTGGAATGCATGCCGACATAATATAAAATATAATAATTTTTTTTTTTACAAAAGCACTATAGCAAGCAGAAATATATTCTAATTTTTTTATTCATAAATTTTGAAATTTTTATTCTTATAAGAATTTTTAAAGTTGGTCATTATTTCAATTTCTGATTGAATCTCTACATAGCTTAAATATGTCCGAAATTTATTAAAAACATTATTCATCAGATAAAAATTCTGATTACCTTGTACCATTACAGGATAAATCTAAAATATGGGTAATATTTTTTTATTGAATAACTTTTATTCATTACCAAACAAAGCACATTACTATGTTTTTACTAAAACATGGCATTTATCAAAAGATTAAGGCAGTTCAAGTAATAGTTTGTACTTAATAAGTTCATTATTTTTTTACTATTCAAAAATTTTTATTTTTTAAAAAGTCAATATTTAACTTCTTTAGAAATCTATTTTGATAATATAAAAGTATGTGCTGTGGCACACGTTTTACGCACATATTACTGATCTGCATCCTTTCTACTCACTCCACTCTAAGAAAGTAATTTTAACACAGGGGTTTATAACATTACCAAAAAAGTAATTTTTTCAAATCAAAATCATTAAATTTTAAGAAACACATTGATTTAATACAATGCCTTATAAATAGCATACAAAAATGTATATGAAATTAGTAATTTCTAATATGAAGAAGTAAATGCATTTCACCGAAATTCAAGGAAGGCAAATTAAAATATAATGAAAGAGGGAATGTAATTTCCCACACATTATAACCATATAATAATTATTGTATAAAAACTTATTACTTATGCTTATATAAATCTAAAACTGGTAATAAAATAGGTTTAAAACACATGTGATTCCCTTACACATAAATAAAAATCAGATCAAAAATTACTAAATGCGTAAGTCAAATTGTTTAAATGCACAGCAATTGTTAAATTATAATAGTAATGATGAAATTTTATAACAAAACTTTTGCTTAAATAATTAATCCTCAACTCAAAAAAAATCAATTTAAAAAAGTTTAAGCAGGAAATTTTGCTAAGTGCCATGAAATGTCACACATCAGAATAAATAATCTATCTCTTAATTAATTACAATTATATTGTCATTTATAATTTCTACAATAGAAAAGCCTTATTAAATCAAAATTAATATGATTTATGTCAGTTAAGGAAAAATAAGGATGACTCCCATTTCTAAGAGTAAAATATTTAACTAAAAGATTAATTCATTTAAAATTTTCATGAAGTAAATGAAGGTCATATACTCAACAAATAAAAGTACAATAAAAAACAATCTGAAAAAAAAAATATTTAATAATTTTTATGATGCAACTAAAATAGGATTTTAACACACAAATTAAAGACTTTAAACGTTAAAAGAAGAGCTTTGAAAGGTTAAGTTGCAAATTATGATAGAGATATCTGTAATTATTTAATAAGATTTTAATATTTAGCAACATACCTAAATTCTGCTCAGACTATGTTTATTTATCCTACTATGTATATTTGTTATGTTATATTACTTTTTTAAAATAAAACTTATATCTCTCAGATTTGATTGATGAGCAAGTTTAGCCTATTTTGTGAATAATATTTCCAAAGCATTCACTTTTTAGAAATACTCAAACAAAACAGTAACAAAAACATAAATAACAATACAGACAAAGCTCGCAAGGATGAGCAGTTCTACCAATAGTAGTAATTGTGTATATACAAATTAAAATACTTAAAATAGAATAATAATATAAAAATCCTCACAGCTACCCTAATTTATAAAATAATCCATAGAAGCTATTCATGAGCTTCTGTCAGCATCCTTATATTTTTCACACTGAAAAAGAAAAAAATAATTTTTGATTGAAAAATAAAATCAACAATAAAAACTTAAGTTCAAGTTTTTCTCTTCAAATTACAGTATATTTTGAATGAATAAAGATAATAACTCTGAATAGCAATCATAATTATTTTCAATTATAATCATAGTTTTTTTATTCGTAATACTATTTTTCCATAGAAATAAGTAATATTATTTTATCAATCTAAATAATTTTACAAAATATACTGCAAATGTTAAAATATAGGGTATACATTGTATTCAAATTAAGTTCCTTTCAAGGACGTTTGTTTGCAACAACTATAAACTATTTTGTGAGCAATTACAAAGAATTTTTTAAAGGCAGACTTTTTGTAATTGAAAGAAACTGATAAAGGTAACATACGTGATACTATATTTATGCAATCCCTGATATAGTTTGTGTAAATTAGAGGCCTCCTGATGACATATTCCTGAGCAATTGAACATTGAAATCAGTATGAACATTAGAAGGGAATAAAAGAAAAATAAATGATGCAACTCTCTGTGATCTATTAAAATTAGATAAAGAACTCTTAATTGCTTCTTATCCCACAGTTGAAGAGAAAATGAACAGCCAGGGTGCATAGCTAAATTTTTTAACAAATTAAAAGCACCCAAAAAATAATTTTAAGCATTAACAACCGGCAAAATTATTTTCAAAGATTTTACAGAATCATGATAAATAACTTGTTTTTTTTTAGCAATTCTTAATTTCATTAGCTACTCTAAAAAACAAAGTGGCCCCTCAACTCAGGTTTCAAATTTTCCTGATTTTCCCAGGTAAAAATCTTTAAATTTCCAGGTCAGCATGTTCTTTTTTTTTTCTCACAAAGTGTAGATTGTGTACTAAACAGACAAGAAAAACGCCAATAAAATATTTTGTTTAAAATGTAATTTTTTTTTGTAAATATACTATTGAAGAAAATCATTAGATTTATTTTAACAACTTAGCAAGATTTCGTTTACAATTTTTTAATGTTTTGGTACAACATTAATTTTTACAAAATCAATATAGATATGGAGAAAATATGTTTAGCTTGAATATATCGTTTTTATTGAACGAAAAATATTTTAATGTGTTACCTTTAGTTTTTTTACAAAGGGTACCAAATGGCAAGTACAGGGTGACCCAAAATATCTTGAACAAGTATTGTTCAATGTTGTTTTATTAAGCAAAAATAATGATAATAATTACAATCCCAGGCAATCACACATTGATATATTATTAAATTTATTTCCGCTTTGAAATTTAACAATTTATTTATAGTTAAATATAGAGCCATTTTACTGTATTTTGTCTTTACAAAATTCTTTGATCATATTTTCTTTCACATTTTCTTCTTTCCAATATCTAAAGTCAAATGTTTAAATAATTTTGTTTGTCTAGAATCAGCACTATTCTTTACAAAGATATTCAGTACTTAAAAAGAAAGTAACAAATGCAAAATTGTCTAATTTCTTTTTGCATACTCTATAGAAAAAAGCTAAAAATTCATAAAATTTATTATTTTTCTAATTTAGGAGATTTTTTTTTAATTATTATTACTTGAAACCTATTTCTCTATAATGCAGAACAAAAAAAAATTTTTTTTTCTTTCCTTGTTCCTAAAAAGCACATATCAATAAAAAAAAATTCTATATTTATAAGTCATCCATACATTCCTTAGTTTTCTGCTTGCTTTTTAGTGGAAAGGGAGAAACAGTTTCGAAAATATCATCTCTGGAATGCAAGCAACAATTACAAACTTTCAATATTGTGATTGACTGCTCAATTTGAATTTTGTATCAAAAATCAAATATTTACCCGCAAAACAGTAAAATTAAATGTAATAAACATAGTTGGTTCTTAAAAGAACTTTTTTTTAAATTAAAATGTGCATTAAAAGGTTAAAATGAAATTTAAAAAATTAGCATCACTGCAACAATTATAACGATTGGTCTACAAAGATTGCTGTTAGCGATTCTAAAAAGATTTGGTATTGGTTGGCTCAGCAGAGAAGAAATAATTCAATGATTTCATTGGATGGGAGTAGCTTGCAGAAAAAGAGTGTGAAATAAAATCAACTGTTTTTAAATTATAATCTCATAATTTTTGAAGAAAAATATTGAATCATTTTGTCAAAAGAAAAAAATGCCTCAAAAGCATTGGAATGAACTTGAAAAGAAATGGATTTAGCTCCCAGATTAGATAACAAAAAAGAAAAATCCCTGCTTTTATAATCAGGATCCTAACCCCTTTTTTCACCCCCATCACATTCTTTGCCTTCTATGAACTGCATAGTCTCCAAAGAGGTCAAAGTTTTCAACCATTTATTTAGCAATCATGGAAGAATTTTAGATGGTGTTCGTATTTAGTTTAATATGGTTACAATGAACCAAGTTTTGATGCAAACGAAGTATTGCTAAGTTGATGATATTTGGACAATTTTTATCAATAAATTTCCATCTAAAAAAAAGTGGGTATAATAATTGGTAAAATTAAGAAAAATTGAGGAAAAATATTCCAGTTTCTCTTAAAAACAGATTTTTGCTAAATTTTATCAAATTTTCCAGGTTTTCTCAAGAATAAAAAAATTTCCTGATAATTTCAGGTATTCAAGTTTTCTAGGTTTTATGCCTTAATTTAACTATATTCAGTATGGAGTTGCTGATTCTAATTTTGCTAATTCTAGTTGTTAATTCTATATTTAATATATTATTATATAATTAGTTGCTAATTCTAATATTAATTCTATTTTCTAATATTTACTTTTTCCAATTATGCAAAAAAAATTACTTTTATTTAAAATAACTGAGTTACACCTGCATTTAAAAAAATATATTGAGGTATTTTTCAGTATTAAATAAAAATTATTTATAAAGTCATACAAAATAAAAGCATTTATAAAATTAATATTTTTGATCATACAGATTGATAAAAATGAGTAGACAATAAGCGAACAAAGAAAAAATATATTACAACTATAAATTATTGTATGGCACCCTATTAAATTATTTCAATCTGTAATTTCGTTCAAGGTTTAATGCTTTTTTAAAAAAATGATTAAAAATAGTTATAATAATTTTGAAATGAAAATTCAAAAAATATTGTAACTAAACAGTTTTGTCAAAAGAAATTTATTATGTGCTTCACATACATCATTATAGCAAAATATTATGCCATTGTATTTAACAAATCTGAGATTAGTGAACAATAAAAATCAAATGATAAAGAGATGAATGATTTTTTAAATTACATAATATTTTCTACAATGTTTTCTAACTATTAAATGTGTGAAGAGTCCCTCAATTCACACTTTTGCAAAATCTTGTCTCTTGTAATTTTTTTGCTCTGATTTTTTTTCTACATAAAATAACTCGAGTACTGAAATTTTAAATAACAAATCCAGTAAAAAAAGACCAAAATAAAAAGTCTAAAATACTTAATACAATTAGACAAAAAAAAATTTCAAAAATATCGGAGAATTATGAAATCTGAATCAGTAGATGTTCCATCAGAAAAAAATCAAGGACAATTTTGCTTTATCTACCTTCACCAAATTTCGGCCAATAGTGATAAATATTTCTTAGTTGCTCATACATAACTACATTATTATCTCTACCTTAAACCCAAGAAACAGAATTTAATTTCAGTTTCAGAATTTAGAAACAAAAAGTTTCTTTTTGTATAGAAGAAATACATATAAAAGTTTTTCAATTTTGTATTTACTTAACTTTATAACGATTTAACTTGAATTTTTTATATATCACAATAAATATTTATTATTTTAATGGATTAACACTAAATGACATCACATTTTACAGCTAAAATCTTTTAATTGCCTTCGTGCACTGGGCATTCAATTTTCACACCAAATGAAAAGCTCATTTTTCTTTTTAAAACAAAACTAAATAATCAATAAATCAACAATAATCAAAATTTCAATATCATGCACCCAATTAAAAAAACGCAATCAAAGGGCATAATTCTATTGCCCAAGACCAGTGTTTCTCAACGGGGGCGATAACGCCCCCCTGGGGGCGTTGGGAGTATGCTAAGGGGCGGTGGACTTGTTTTGGGCGGCAGGGGGGCGTTAGGTACGTTTTGGGCGGAAGGGGAGCGATGAGCAGGTTATGTTATTCAAATTTAATATTAATACTCCCAAATAAAATTATTAAATTAAGAATCATTTAGTAAATAAAATTAATCTAAAATTAATGATAAAGAAAAAAAAGATTAAATTAATATAATAAATTTAGAATATCTGATACAACATTAGTACCAGCAGTAAAACGAACTTATGCAACACATATTCTTCGATCCGAATCACCACAGCACAGCGCATGAGTCAGTAGTTTTTGCCTCTGACATTCAAGCCATTTGAGGAGAATTAAAGTGCATGTACTTTTTGTAAAAATGTTCGATTTGACCCGCGTTTCTTATGATGGTTTAGTTTGCTTCATAGCAGTTTTTTACCCAGTTTCGATTCGATTTCATTGTTTATTTGTCCAGGTACGTTTGTGAATTAGTTCTTAATCGTAAATTATTTATTAATTTAAAAAAACAGTTGATTTTCTTTCATTCGTATTTTGCTGCCACCAACAATGTCGGTTAATATAAAGAAGTATATTCCATACAGTGCCACGTACTTGAAGTTTAGATTTGTTCAATCGCTGTCGAATTCTCAACTACCCGTGTATTTATTTTATAACAAAGTTTAATATAATGAAACAATGGAGCCTTCGCGTTAGCAGAAGCATTTGCAAAATACTCATTCTCACAAACAAAACAAATATTTGTCATTTTTCGCGAACATCAAAGACAAGTTTCTGAAGGCACCTTTGGCCTCTGGCTTACTAACAACCTAATCACAAAAATGCGATGATGGTTTGATAAGTTCTTATAATATATCAAAATTAATTGCTAAATCTGGGAAATGTCATACCATCGGCAAAGAATTGAAGGAAGTTTTAAGAACAGTTTTACACTATCCAGCCTCATCCGATTTAATCAAAAATATCCCTTGCAATAGTGGGTCGACATGGTGGGTTTTTCGCCCTTTTGAAAAGGGTGGTACCAGATATTTTAGCAGTTCACTGCCTGATTCACAGACAGTATTTAGTAAGAAAAAATCTCAGCGACCGTTTGTATCAGTCATTGCAATATGTCATATCTGCTGCGAACAAAATTCGCAGTAATGTTCTCAACGATTGATTACTCAGACAGCTGTTTAAGAAAAACTATGAAGAATATCGCTTGCTACAACACCGTGTTTCACTGGCTTTCCAAAGGAGCCTTGTCTCAATGGGTTTTTGAATCGTTTCGACTCTGTGCTTGAGTTCCTCGAAGACAGAATGTAGCTTTGAGAGACAGATTGCTAGAATTTAAGATAGACGTTGGTGGATTTATTTGCAAAATTTAATGGCGTTAATTTGCAACTTCAAGGTGACAAACTCAAGTTGATCCCTACGAAATCAATTATTTCTACATTTCTAAAAAAAACTTATTTTTTGGAAGCAGAAATTTGGTAGGAATGAGTTCAACCAATTTCAAATCTTATCGTATCTTGCAAAGAATGGCGAAATTTCCTCTGATGATACACAAGAATATAGTTAACACCTTGACTCTTTGCACATGGACTTTTCTGACCGTTATAAATGTGTTTTGTTCTGTTTCCTTCAATGGGTTATTAACCCTTTTTTGAATGTTGAAACAGAAGAGGTTCAGATTCAGGAGGAATCGGGCAAACTTTCAACTAATGAAGCTTTGAAATGGTGATAACTCACAGAATTTTGGCTTTAAGGTAACATCAGTCGTCTCTACTCTGGACTGTCAAAATTCTTTTGTCAAAATTCATTCTTATTTTCAAAATTATTTTTAATTTCCTTCCCTTTCTCCTATTCGTCGAACGTGGATTCAGTGCTGTTATGGATCAAGTCACAAAAAAGAGAAATGGACTCGAAATCATGCAACGAGGGGACTTGCGTCTTCACCTCAGTAAAAATATTTAACCGAACATTAAGAAATTGGCTATGAACCATCAAGTACAATCATTCCACTGACATAGTAACTTGATTGTTTCGTTAATACTACTTTTATTTTTGGGTGTTTTTTTTAATTATCTAATTAAGAACAAGTTACTCTTTTTAAGCGTAGTTTTCTTCGTTGAACTTTTTTTTTCATTACCGTATTTATTTTTATTATGAAAAATAGACTGCAATTACCTGCCGGGAGAAAATTATACAGTTAGCGTAAACATAAAATTTTTTAAAGAAAAAAACATGCAAATTTAACGCTTAAAAAATTGCCTAAAAGTGCATCTTATAATTCAGCANTCAGCACACCCCCCCCGTCCTCATGCTCTAAATAACTGGATTATCACAAAGGGGGGCGTTGATATGTTTTTTGCTTATTAAGGGGGCGGCAACGTTAAAAAGGTTGAGAATCTATGCCCAAGACCAACTCCTGACAGTAAAAAAATAATCAGAATCAACAATTTTCTCCGGTGTAAACACCGGAGAAAATTGTTGATTCTGATGCTGAAAATTGTTGATTGTTGATGCTGTGTTGATTGTTGATGCTGTGTTTTGCAGCATACCAAATGGGATAAATCCCATTTGGTATGCTGCAAAAACCTATTTTACCAGTATAGTAGGTATCATGATATATTAGTAAAGAAGTAAAGTAAAGAAGTATCATAGTAAAGAAGTAACATTGTAAAGAACATAGTAAGATAAACATAGTAAAACAGCACCAATTAGCTAGTATTAGTACACTTATTAAAATAATGTTACAAAAATAATATAAGTTTTACCTTTAAGAGCCTCACTTTCTCCTGTTTCAACATTGCTCAACATCTAAAAAAAGATGGAATGCATTAATATATGAAGTCTAGTCTATTTTGAATATTTTTACTATAAAAACTTCATTTTTAAAACAAACTTCACATAAATATAAAACATAAACACATTGGTGCTAAATGAACTTATTAGCAAGTGTCTAAGGTCACATAATACAAACATTAATTTGAGAAAAAGCTGTGGTTTGAAACATAATGCCCTTTTAATATAAACATTTTTATAGTTCCAAAAAAAAGCAATTCATTAAAAAAAATTCCAAATATATTCCCACAGCCAAACTTATTCATTGCGAGCTCTGATTTAATGAGATCCTGTGTAAAATGAGAAACATTTTAAGAAATGGCTGACATAATATAAAAAAAAATTTACACAAAACAACTGTTATAATTAGATTAACTAAGGAACTTTCATTGGGGAAAATCAATTCATAGAAACAGATAGAAAGAAAGAATCTTGCTGTTTCAGAAAATTCCATTATGAAAACTTTTTACAACACACCTTCAAGTTAATTTGTTCAAAAATTAAATGAGCAGAGAAAATAAATAATGTATTGTTGTTGACGAGTGCCATTAAGGCAGAGGGGGTGCGATTGTTCTTGTTTTCAAACGGCGCCATCTATGGCCAAGAATTCGACTTTAGCCACACCCATACGTCACACCGTTTATAGGGCAGACCCATTCATTCATCCACAGATCGTAATTTTGACCTGAATCAGAAAACGATCAATCTCCAATTCAGTACTCCCAGAGGTATTGATCTGTTATGGGAACATAGAAGACTATGAGACTCGACAAATTTAATGTGCATCAGTCACCATTTACTACACAGGGCAAGCCACCATTTACACTTTGGCCAGCAGGGATCGAACCCACAACCTCTTGTACTTGGGTCCAGTGCCCTACCAACCAGGCTATCCCAGCGTGTACTTCCTTTTTCTCTCACACTATGAATTGCACAACCAATTGAAGCCACATGACTATAGCATGACAACAGTTGATAAAATACTGCAACATATAATATAGACTATGCAAGCCATGTGTCTATACTATAAGTTTCTGACCAAATGTTTTAAAATGACCAGACAGTTTTAAAAAAGAAATATATCTACATGGGGTTTGCCAAAAAAAAAAAAAATCAAAAGGTATTAGTTATACTCTATGTCATGCCTATGAACCATAATCAACAGGTAAAAAAAATAAAAAATCCCAATCATGTTTTTCCTCTTTCTTATAAAATCTATTATTTACTTAAATATTAGTTATCCTTTACCCTCTTGATACATTAAAAATGAGATGGAGTGTAAACAGACATCAGTGATGTACAGAAATCTATGTCAGCACAGTTTATGTATTTTTCTTTTATACAATAAATTATTTACTATTTACTTTAATATAATTATCTCTTACCCACTTGATACATTAGAAATGAGATAGAGTGCATAAACAGTATATAAATACAATCACAAATTATAAGTAATATAATTTTTGATTATTTCCTATATGAAACAGAAATACTTTAAAGTCTGTTATACATTTTTGATTGGGATGTAAGAGAAATGCTTAATTGTTTGTGATACAAAATATTGCGGGAAATTTGTTCAAGTACTGGGTATAATCTTGAAAATTTTACCTACCACCACTAAACCAAAATGCTTTAATAATTTGGTATTAATACAAGCATGAAAATTATATGGTTAAAAAAGTCTCTTTTTTATAACTCTTTTAACAAGATGAATTAAGCAAAGAAAGCAATAAAAGGTCTTTTACACATATTTAATGCTGAATCAGGGTGACCACTCAAATCACATTTCAAATTTCCCTGATTTTTCCAGGTTTTCCAGATAAAAATCTTAAAATTTCTAGGTTTTAGTTTCTTTATTCTAATAAAGTGTAGGATGTGGGTACAAGAAAAGTGTCTATATTATAAAATATTTTATTCAAAATGCTAATTTTTTTAGCATATCTTGAAAAAAATAATTTATTTTGACAATTTGGCAAGATTTTTTTATGCTTTGGTACAAAATTTTGAATCAAAAATCATATATTGACCAACAAAAGAGTAAAATTAAATATTAGTATATAGTTAGTTCTTAAAAAAAAACTTTTTTTAAAATTAAAATATGTTATATAAGGTTAAAATGAAATAGAAAAAATTAGCATTAATGCAACAATTGTAACAATTTGTCGACAAACATAGCTGTTAGCGATTGTAAAAGAAAATGTGTGATTGGTTGGTTTGCTGAGAAAAAATAATTTACAGATTTCTTTTAATGGGAATACAAAAACTTTCAGAAAAAGAGTGCAATATAAAATCTATTATTATTATTAAATTATAACCAACTAATTTTTGGAGAATTTTATAAAGTTAAAAATACAAAAACATTTTGTCAAAATGGAAAAAAATTACCACGGAAGCATTGGAACAAACTTAAGCCATAAATGGATTCAGCTCTAGGACAGAATTTAAAAGCAGAAGCTAATATCCTAATCCCTTCTTCCACCTCCACCACAATCTTTCCTAAATTGCACAGTCCATAGCTGGCAAAGGTTTCCACATTCGTTTAGCAACAGTGGGAGAATTTTATGTGGCATTCCAGCTTAACAGAGCTGAGATGGAGCAAATTTTGCTGCAAGCAAAGTATTGCAAAATTGATGATATTTCAACCGCTTGGAGATACATTTCCGTCTAAAAAAAGTGGGTATAATGGATGAAATAATTTAAATTAAGAAAATTAGTAAATAATTTAAATGAGTGAAATTAAAAAAATTTCCAGCTTTTCTTTAAAATTCCTGGATTTTTCCAGGTTTTTTCCAGTATAGAAAAAAATTCCCTGAAAATTCCAGGTTTTCAAGGTTTTCCAGGCGGGTGGCCACCCTGTGAATATTTTTGTCCAAGCTTTTTACAAAGGGAAAAAATTATTATCAATTTTGCATTAAATAATATGTAAATAAGAACATAATAAACACTTTTTAAGGATAAATAAATAACTAGCACAAAATAATATCTACTTGATTAGCGATATCTTCCAATTGTGGAGTTTCACTGGTAAGCTTTAAGAATTGTTTAAGCCGATCATCTTCATTGGCAGCTTCAAAATCTTCGAAATCCTATTTAAAAAATAATATAATTAATGACAAAATACGTAAGTACCTATAAAATAATTCTTCAACTCATATATATATATATACATAAAACAATTCAAAATCATCATCAAAAGCATTTTGCCATTTGTGCAGAGAATCCTCAAGACCTAATATTTACAGAGCCCATACGTTTTTGAGTATGAAATTTCCCCAAAAAGCATAATGCTTTTTTTTTTTACTGTGAAACCTCCAAGACAGACAACCTCTAAGTAACCGCATTCTCTATTTACGACTACTTTTGGAAGGCACAAAATTTCTTCCATAAACTTCGTATTGAAGAAAACCCTTAAAAGGAACCATCAAAACCTCTCTTAGCAACCGGGCAATCCTTCACAAAAAAGGCGGAAGAAACTAACTAAGGAAACCCGGAAAAATATCAAAACAAAAATATTAACTAAACAAATAAATAGATTAAAATGCATTCAAAATATTTCTGTGAGGCTCTTACTTAGAGAGCTTTATTTGAAGATCTTAAAAAAGAGATTTAAAACTTTATGATGCAGCTAGAGTGCACTAAAGATGATGCTAACAAAGATTTATTTTTTGAGTTGAAAGTTAAATTGGAAAAAAAAAGTTATTTTAGAAAAAAACTAAACATCACATATAAACAAGCATTAAAGTTAACAAATTTTTATGATATAAAATTAAATGCAGATTTAAAATACATGATTGTTTATTTATTTCAAATATCAATTATTTATTTCTTCCATCTTTCATATTTGGTAAATATGTTAATACACATAATCATATCAGTAGGGACCATTTTTATTGACACTAAAATGTATTCACCGATCTTGTTTTCACAACGAAAACAAAAGTGTAATTTCCGCACCAAGAAAATCACACTAAAATTAAAATGGCTTGAAAAAAATCCTGCACCTTTGATAACATTTTGAAGTCAATGGAGGTCACTCTTAAGAATGACCAAACTACATCAACAACCATTTACTGTGAAATAGAGAGTGGTCGTTTCCGAGAGGTTTCACTGTAGTTGCAATATTTTTAGAAAATAATATTGGTATTTTGTCAAAACTTCCTAATAGCAATTTTTCTTTAACAATAATTAATTCTACTTCACACGATCCATGAAAACTAACGTATATGTTATAAATAACAGAAATCGAAATACAAATCCATTATTGAAAAAGAAATAATTTATAAAATCAAATTCATGTCCCACTTATAAATTTAAAGACTTCAAACTGACTTGCTTCATATTTAACACAACAGAAAAAATTCCTTTTCTCTTTGAACAGTTAGTTAGTAAGACCTAAGGAATAAAATTTCCCCAGTGCTACCAGGCTTGAGTTTCTCTCTGGCATATTTTGAACCCTTGCAGCTAAACATATTTTAGTCATAATTGTCACTCAAAACCATCAATTTACCGAGGAAGAATTTACAAAATTAATTTATACTTTCAAATATATATAAAAAAATTTATGTTATAGTTTACAATTTACAGGGTATCTGCTACATTTTAGGTTTTCAAATTCATGACTGTCCATGACTAATTCCAAGAACTTTTCATGACCTAACGAAGTTACTATTCTCTCCCGACAAAAACAGAACAATAAATTTGAAAAGCAATATAATAACATTCATTGAAATGATAGGTATAACCAAAACTTTTATACTCTGCATCTTCATATTTATAGATTTTAAATTTAAAAAACAGAGTAAAAAAAGAGTTGAAACAATAAAATAGCTGGGAAAAAAAGCAAAAAAAATTTTTTTCAGCAGAATTATATTCCAAAGATTCTTTTCTCGTTCATCGGAAAGGAAAGAAATACTCCAGATTTTTCTGTTCTAATTTCGGAATAAAAAAATTCGCCAATCACTGGCTTGCTTTAGTTAGAATTTTAAATTGATAAAATAAAAAAATAAACAAAAATTTTGAAATCACGGAAGTTTAAAAGATAATTCATTCTAGAAATAATGTTTTTTCCCTCATTTTTTGAAAAAACATGATAAAAACATTTTATATTTTAATAAAATATGACTGTGAGTGGGGATTTTCATAGAAATTCAGATATTCGGAACACCATGACATTGGGGGGGGGGAGGATTCCATTTTAAAAATTAGACCAATTTGGCGACCTAAATCCAGACTTTTTTTTAAAAAATAGTTAAAATCGTGACATTTTATGACTAATTTTGTTCAATACCGAAATTCATGACTTTTCAGGTGTGCGGATGCCCTGAATTTAACAGATGCTTTTAGAGGTAAATTATTATCAATAGAAAAACTATGAGCATTTTAAAAAAGACACTTTAAAAAATCATTTTGTACAACAAATAAAGGTACAAATAATTTAATAAAAATAAATAATCATAATAATTTACTCCGCAATAAACATCTTCATTGAAAATTTGAGGAGGTAAGGCATTAGATTTGTCATGAAGTTTGCACTGAGTCCTCATGAATTCTCGATCATTTTCTTTCCCAATTTCTGTAATATCAATTACTTCAAAATCTATTTTCAAGGAGGATAAGATGAACAAAACTCTTTGTTGCTGTTTTCTTATCTGAAAATACATATAATATAATAAATTCATAATATTTCTGAAATATAAAAATATATATATCCAAAATATTCTGGGATAACTATGTAAAAACATTATTAAAAATGAAACCTAAATTACTGTGAACAATACAACGAAAACTAGATTTCTATTAATCACCTAAGAAAGTAATTAATTTTTTTTTAAATACAGTATAAGTAGTTTTCTGGACACTTTTTTAATAACAAAACAAACAATTCTTTTTTCAAAAAAAAATCTTTTTTTACATGTGTGATCTTAAAAAAGAGATTAATAAAAAAATTTCTTTCTTCTTGTTGCTGTTCCATACCTAAATATTTATTCTGCTTTAATAAACAAACTAAAATAGTTGTTGAAAAGATGTGCTAAGAAAAACAAATTTGGATGAAAAGCATTCATTATGAATATTAATGAAGCTGAACATTAATAATGTTTGAAACAAACAGGAGCAAATCAGCTTAGCTTCCCTTTAAATTATAAATGTTTTTGATAACAAAATTTACTCAATTCTTCTGTTCCTTGCTTTATACCATGCTCATTTTATTAAATTGGATAAATTTTGTTTTGGAACGTAAAGCTTTTTTATAATGTTACTTTTATCTATCCAGCAAGTTTTTCACACAAATGGGGGGAAAAAAAGAAGAGAAATAGATATTCATAAAAGAGAGTTCATATATTATTTCTTTAACCTAAAAGAAAATAGAGTTGTATGAAATTGAGGTTAATTATCCAATTATTGTTTATTTGTCATCTTTTTATTGAATAATGCACATTATGATGCTTATTTATCTTAAAAACCGATAACCCAGAAATTTTTCGGACTTACCGAGCACCCACTCTACAATTCCGAACACAGAACTTTCCACTGTATTATTTTTAAAAGCCTGAGATTTGCTTCTGAATATCATTAAAAGAGAAGTATTATTTGCTGCGGTTACTTTAAAAAATTGTATAGAAATTCAGCAAAACATGTCTGAGATCATTTAATTAATGAAATGCTAGACTACTCTAAGAAGGTATAATTGATAAAGTGATATTCTCTTCTAAGCAAACAGCAGAATCTTTTAAGTAATAATTTCATGTTCATAGTGTTAATTTTATTAAAATAAGTGATTTTCTTATAATTTGAAAATTCAATATGATTTTAATTTTTTCTTTACTTCTTTCAAGTCAGAGATATCAAGATTAAGCTGTATATTTAATTTAATAAATTGAAATAGATATTATTTCTCTTTTAAAGGGATTGAAATTAAGAAAATGTAGTCACTGGTTCACAGGTCAGAGACTAAAATTTATTGCCATTCTGTACACATTTTCATTGATTCCTTCATACGTTAAAGGGCAAGAAGGAAAGTTTATCTCATGTCCACAGACCACTTAACTTATTGGTGGCCACTACTATTTTGTGAAGACAAAACAGACCTAAAAACACAATTGAAAATTTTAAAAAAAATATTAACAAAACCATCTCTTTATGTTGTCTGCTGGTCTAGGTAGGAGTCCACATATAATTATTTTTTAGTGGTCTAAGACAAATTTAAAGTGGTTACAGACCAACACACTCTACTGTTCATTTCAAGTGCTGTTTTCAAAATTCTATTTTTTGCCAATCTGAGAAAATTTTAAGTTAAAAAATGAAAGTAAAATAAACCTTTCTGCTCAAGTAGTATTATTTTTCAATCTTTTCAGTGCATTCTCAAAACTAAGAAAAGATACTAGTTAGTAATGAAATAAATAAGTACGGAAAGTATAAGTTTACTACTTGCAGTACATTGCTTTGGTATTAAACTTATAGGGCGGATTAGGTGATATATCATTACTCATATCATGTAAATCTTATAAGTGATCAAACAAAATAAAATATATATAATTAAATTTCCATTATGTGTAATGAAAGTTATATTACATGTAATAAAAATTATATTACATGTAATTAAATTTTTAATTATAACTTAAAGATTTTATTTATCAAATATCCCATTAATCTTTAAAAAAAAAGGATTATCATAATCATAATGAATGTTAAGTGTTGATTAGGTATGTTAGGTATTTGTTATTAATAATTTCTTAAAATATCAGTATGTATAACCTTATCTGTAATTAAGAAAACTTTAAATATTCAACTTCAACATTTTAAAATGTATTTAGTTATACATCCTGATAAACCTATTTGTTACTAAAGCACTCTACAATTTTCCCTTATGGTCAACTTGCAAAAAGATTTACTTTAATACAATTTCACCAATTTAGTGAAATTTTTTTATGTAACATAAGAGAAAATTTCCTAAAAAATAATTTCTTTAGAAAAATGTGGCAACTTATGAATGGCTTAGAGATAAAATTCAATAGCATTCCTAGATGTATTTGACTTATTCCAGTAATCAACATGTACAGTAGCCAACCAGTCTGTGTAGGGGCAGGGAACTGTCCTTGCATCACAAAGGTCCTGGGTTTGAATCCCGGGCAAGGTATGGATGTTTCTCTCTCTGTGTGTGTGTTCTATAGCCTTTCTCCTTTGGGTATGAATGTGACCCGCCCTATAAACAAATTGTGCTTGTGTGAATGGCGCGGCAGAAGTCAAATTCCTGGCCATAGATGGCGCCACTGAAAAACAGGAACAATCGCACCCCCACTGCCTAAACAGGCATACGACAAAAAAAGAAAAAAATAATAATACATGTACAGTATAACCATGCAATCAAATTTCAAAGGTTCACTTTAAAAAAAAACTTTTTTTATTCAGGATAATTACAGTTCTTTATAACTAAACTCAGTGGCATGACAGCCCATAGAGGGCCAAGGCCTACTGTGGCCATCTCAGTTTTCTTGACTTTGGGCTCTGGGGTGCTAGAGCAGATGTTGAGGTCAGGTGGTCAGCCGAACCCCCATTGTTTAGTTCCCAAGCATGCATGGTACTCATTTATCAACCAACTGAAGGGATGAAAGGTTGAGTCAACCCTGCCCGGCCTGAGGATCGAACCAGGGACCTGTGGCACAACAGCGCGAAGCGCTACCGCTCAGCCACCGGGTGTCACAGTTCTTTATAATAGAGTCCTAAGCAGGTGGTTAACTTGACAGGTTTGACTGTAGTATGTAGTCATATAATTTCAAAAAAAAATTAAAAATACTTACTAAAAACTATTTTGTTGAGCTTAAATAATTTTGTATTGATTTATTTAAATAATTTTTTTTTAAAAAAATAAATCAATTTAAATAACATAAATCTTTACAAACAGTAAATAAAAAGCTAGATAGATGAATTATTATTAAAATATTTTTAATTTATTGTTAACTATTAATAATAGTGTGTAACTATTAAAGGGAAATAGTTCGTAATTATCAAAATGAAAAAAATGCTAATAAAAAAAATAATTAGAAAATTGTATGCAGTTTGGTCAATATATTCCTCGCAATCAGTTTAATTAAAAACCAGTTGAAAAATAGTTCTCGTTTTCTTTTTTCTTTTGTGATTCTCCCAAGGGGGGGGGAGATTCTGTATCAGTACCTGTTTGCGCCCATTCGCCGCAAATTCCAATTCGTCACCCATATCTACGCCACTTCGTCAAATAGTTCTTTTAACTTGCAAAACTTTAACATTTGCCTATGCCTGGGGGTAGACACGTTATACCTCTCTAGTTGGCTCTCTTTAGTGATATTTTTTTCTTTTTCTTTACTTTCTTGCCGTAGATACCGATCTGAATCTTCTCATGTTTTATCGTAGGAACTCATGCCTAACATGATTCATTCCAGTTTGAAAGTCTATTCATTTTCATTCGATGATTAAATATGATATAATTATGTTTACCTATATATCGGTGAATAAAAGGGATACACATACTCAAATACCACTAGAAATTACAAAGGAAGCAATTGAAATGTAAAATATTACCTATCTATGAGTGCAAAATGTAAGAGAATAATTTTATATTACTAAACATTGCATCAGATTAGAATTTGAAATTCAACAAGGATTATTTAAAAAAAAAGAATTCAAAACAAATTCATACCTCATGATTTCCGGAAATACCAGATACATAAACTTTTATAGCCATAGCTGATGGCGATGTCGAAATAAATGAAAATATTAACGTTTAATAAATATTTCAATAACACAACCTGTCAAACTAAATCCAAACAACTTGAGCAAGTGGTAATCGGGTGTTGCTCTTCTTCCTTGATGTTTTTAACAAACATGCACATCAAGAATGTGTAACGTTTTAGTTTAATAAGTTCATTTGTAGCTGCTGTAACTTACACCTTTTCGACCATTTAAGAACGACAACGTACTCAACTTTTTCGAGCTATATTATAAAAGTGTGCAAAAGTAGACAGCAGGAAACGTACTAGAATTATCAAAACTGTGAATCGAGCAATGAATAATGCTACTGCTGCTGTTATAAATAGATGACACTTGTTGATATAAACTGGGGAAAAAATCGTTCTTACTACAACAAAGTCTAAAAGAAGAAATAAACGTGTAGAGATGACTTTAACTTATAAATATTCTGAAATATCTAAAATGGATAGCGGGAACATTTCCTTATCGGTATTTACATCAAAATAATCGTCAAATATGGGCAGTAGTCTTCGAGAAACTAAAAAAAAATAATAATAATAAACATCACAGATTTCTTTAGAGCGTTCTGTCGCGTTAACCAGCCCATAAATGTCACTTTTTTTTTCTTTGTGTCTTTCTTTAAGAATTATCTTTATAAAATTATAATTTAACAAAAACTGAAATAAAGAAAAGCACAAATTTAAAAACATATTATAATTTACTTATGTTATAAGAAGCATTTTATACCTGGGATTACTATGATCATCATAAAAATTCTAAATTGTTTTTACCATGTATTCCTTTTTATATGATTGAAAAATTGCATGTTCTTCTAACATGAGTTATCTGTTTTAAGGAAATTAATGCAGTCATTAAGAAATGGAATAATGAAATGAACACAGATGAATGATTTGAAATGTATTCATATTATGCTAAAGCAAATGGAAGATATTTTTGTATTGTGATCTCTGGTGCCAGCTACAATTGTCAAGGTACCAAATGGATTTTACTCTTGCAATTTAAAAAAGATATAGAGGGTAGCTACGAGTTAGTCCCCTTCTGTGATTTTTTTTTTTTTTTAGTTTTGTGGGCCACTGCCCAAAAGCAGTGCCGGATTACCAATTAGGCCAGACTAGGTCATGGCCTGGGCCCCCTTAAAATGGATTTTTTGAAAATAAATTTTAAACAATTAGGAAAAACAATGATTTTTTTTTTTAAATCAATTTCAAATATATATGTTATGATTATTTTTTTGTTCTAATTTAACAAAATAAAGTAAAATTTAATTTTTTATTTTAAATATGCTTCCTTAAATGAAAATATATATAAATACTTTTATATTTGAATAAATAAAAAATATACAAGAAAAAAAATTTAATCTAAGGGCCCCAAAAATTTTAATGACCTAGGGCCCCGCGTACGCTTAATCCAGCACTTCCCAGAAGTTCCCAAGACATGGAAATTATTTTTTCCATAGATCAGAATACTTAAATATTCCCTATTATTAAGATAATTTTTTCCTTTAAATTTTTAAGTTGAATTTTAAATTTTTAAGTCTAAAACAAAGATAAATCATATTAGTTATTGATCATGATATGTGTAAACTTACTTTACCTTGAATCTTAATGATTTATTCAGGGAAATTTATAGTTATTCCTACCACAAATTAACTTAATATGACACTAAGCCATAATTATGTAATTTTTAATGATCTCCTTAACATTTGATTAAATGGTAAATTTTACAAACAATCATTACAAAATAATGTAACAAAAGAGGATATTTCCATATTGGTATCTGTTCAGACCAACTACAATAACCAATATGGCAAAGGAATGTATAAAAAGTTTTTAGAAAATATGTTGAGGTTTACCCAGGGATGATGAGATTATACCATAAAAGTTGGTTCCTTTCTAGAATGTTTTTTTTTTTTTCAATATACATTCTTCTGTATCATGATATTTCCATATCATGATAAAAAATTAAAAAAAAGGCAAAATATTGGACATCCCAGAACTACCTGATATACCAAAGAAATCAAATAAATAAAAAGATCTCGCTTCTAAACGAAATTTCTAATAATTTGATTGCTATTGATTTTAAATAAAGTAGTAATATGATTGATATAAATGATAAAATTCATAATATCATTGAACTAATAATAATGATATGCATGATAATAATAAAATTGCTCATAACTATAAATAAATTTAATACTTAGGATTTTCATTTCCTCCTAAAAAAACTTCTTAAAAACTACAAATTATAAATTTTTAGAGATATTTTTATGCTTTTTTGTCTCTAATATATAAATCAGAAATTTGCTAAAATTCAATGTGCTTTAGTTGACTTTTAAGGAATAAGTTAGGTATCACAAAGTTATGCAACCCAAGGTGGTAACTCTTTGGCACAGAATTGTTTTTTAATTTCCTTACTACTTCGACTAAAGAACTTAATGGTAACTGCTGATTATCAAGATATTGTAGAAAGAATTTAACCAATGAAATTAACTTTTTTGTAATGATGAACTACTACTTCAATATTTAAATTATTTAAGCTTTATCACTTACAGTAGTTAAAAATTACTCAGATCTATAAAAAGGATATTCTTAAATCGCGAAAGAAAGTAAGGTAGTATCACTTTCCATAAGTAAAATGACAACTTCTTGTAGTTGTTTATTTTTTGTAGTTTTCATTGATACCATTACCAAATAGATCATCCATTTATTATAGTAACCATACAACTTTTTTAAATAAAGAATTTTAAAAAAGAATAACTAAGAATTTTAAAAAAGCATGAGTTTTATTAATTTGCATGTAATTAAAAATGCCAATAACTGTTAATTTTATGGTGTTGAATTATTGAAATAGTTTTTTAAAGTTTCTGTAGGCATACATAAATATTTTTAAAAAAATATATCTATTCAAATTTCTTAAAATATTTTAATGCAATTTTCCTAGTTGAACCCAGCAAACGTTTCTGTGACAGTCTGAGATAACATATGGAGATGAATCCAGAGAAGAATTTTTATACTTAAAACGAAACGCCTGTAATGAAAAGTGTAATATTTTACATCAATACAAAACAAATAAAAACAATCCAAAAAGAGCTCTTAAAAACATTGAATTTTTACTTTTTATTTAACAAACTTAAGTAAATAAATTTTCTTTGTAATATTTTTAAAAATAAATCCAAAAACAATTTTGCTGACTTAAAATAAACCCTAGTTAAAAACATCCTTAAAAATTTTTTTAAATTTGAAAATCTAATTTCAGAGAATTTTAATATAACTGCTTAACTATTAACATTCTGCTCTAATTTCATCTTATAATGGCATTAAGCGCTGCCGTCAGTTAAGGTTGTGCTTACACTGCTTTGGGAGAGCAAGGAGTCATGAGTTTGATCCTAGTAGCAGACATGTATGCAGCAAGCACATTAAAACTGTTGCAGCTTAAAGTACTTTCATTAGTTGTAGTACCTATAGAAGCTAGTAGAGTGGAGTACCAGCCCAAGTGCTGCCTATTAGCTCTATAATCAGAGCTAAGTGCTTACATAAAGATACTGAAACTTAATTGAGACTTAAAGCTACAATTTAAGAGACATGTAATTATAGATATTATGTTCAATACAATAAAAAATAAAAGCAATTAGGAAAAGCTTTAAAAAAAATATTAAAAGGGTTAAACTATAATGAAATGTACAAATTCAACAAAGATTTACAAGCATATTAAAGAAACAAGCATGTTAAGTAATAAAAAAATTACAGATTAAATATATTCTTGTATAAACAAATTTATTTTCATTTCATTACAAAATTATCTTTTATTTTTATGGAGAAATTTTTATTCAAAATGTTTCACAAGTAACTAATTTTTACAACAAATTTGAAACATAAAATAAATTTGTACAGACTTTTTTAACTGTTGACGACAAGTAATTATTCTTTGATGCTGTAAACAAGTCTAGCATTCTATTTGAGAGAGCTGACCATTGACATACTTTTTTTCATGAAAATGATGGAAATGTATTTTTAATTGATGTTACCTATATTTTGTCACAAATATTGCATGCATAATTTGTTTTTCTGAATCTGAAGGTAAATATATGTTTTAATAAAAACTTTTACAACAAATTTAAAAAACAAAAGGTTTTTCACTTGAGTGATAATTGCTGTTACCTTTTTAGATTGCTACCTTTTGCAAACCTCCGAGGACAAATATTACAAGAATGAGGTTTTTTTCCTATATGAACATAATAAATTTTAAGATAATGGTTTTTACTAAATCTCATAAAACACAGATCACATGAGTATGGCTTTTCATCAATAATCACTTTTGTGGCTCTTAAGTTCAGATGTTCGATAGAAACTTACTACACGAATCAGTTTTTTTATTCAAATGTCAAAGAGAACGAGCTTTTACGTATATTTTTAAACGAAACGCTTCACCACAAGGAAATGATTTTACTCTCGCATGAACCAAGTAGTGTCGTTTACGATAGGTATTTGTTTTGTTTTTATCACATACAGTGCAAAAAGTTGAGTTTTTTACATGTTGGTTATTGTGTTTCCTTTCACTTCCATTTGATATTTTTATTTAAGGTGATAAGACATCAGATGTGGTTGTATCATTTGTGGAAGAAAGCAAGTTCCTTTTCAAATTTCCATGACTGCAAATATCACATGAAAAAGAATGCATATGATAATGATCTGCAAGTTTGTCAGCAGCTAAAACTATAGATATCACAGGGAAATTTCTTTTGGTCGAGGTGAATACCTGAATGTTTTTTCACCTCTTCTCTGGTTTTCAAACATTTTTCACAAACAGTGCTATAATGAGATCTATCAGATGAATGTCACTTGATATGCTGGTTAAAAATTCTTTATACGATTAAAGGTTTTAAAACAAATGCTACAGGAATAGCATTTCTCATTGTTAATATGTCGGTCCTTTGTGAGCTCTCTCCTTGTAGCGAATTTCTTCAAGCAAAAGAGAACATGAAATTTCTAACTTTTTCTGTTCATGAGTATCTAAATTTTTCCCCATTTTTGAAAGTTTCTGATTGCTGGTTTTACTCCGATCTAAAACTTTGTGCATGAGAAAAAATATTGTAACTTTAAGAGAAAATAAGTTATTTTGATTTCACTCAATATTACCAATTTAATTGCATTTAAACCAAACAAGAACAAAATTATTTTATTTTGAATTAATTACGTTTATGACAAACACGGACTAACATTTTGATTGAGAAGTAAAAGAGCTTTTAGCTCTTATTGCACTAGTCTAAAACTAGGTTTTACGATTTTAAGAGCCATTCTCACTGCAGTAAATTCTTCCGCATGTGAATGAGAAGCAACCCTCGATTGCGTCACCTGGAAGGAAAGCCGATTCCATGTCTTGCGCATTCTTTAAAAACTATTTTCAATACAGTTTTGAATTTCACGTAGTATACCACTTAAAAACTACTTCTTAATCTGTTTGAAAATCAAAATAGAAACTAACGCACTTCCGTGTCCTCTGACTATCCACACGTTAATGGTGAAAGCAAGCTCTACTCTGCACCACCTGTAACCCTTTTCAATCACCAATTCGATACGATATCCCACATATCGAAAAACAAATTATTTATTTAATGATTGGCAATATCGTTGAATACTGTATATAAATAAAATAAAAGCTTTAAAATGAAAATATAATAACAAATTACTCATAAACAAAAAATTTGTTTAAAATACATTTATTTGTCGAATTTAAAAAGTTAATAATAAAAGTAAATACAGATGTAGTAAATAAGATTTTATGACTAATTTTTCTAGTTACATATATTGCTCCGGAGCCGAAAAAAATTCGGAAACGCTGGATTAGAGCATAATTATTATTTTTTGGGGGGTGGGGGAAGAGAATCCTATATGTTTAAGTAATTTTATGAGTAATTTTTATTTTTTTGTTGCTGAAAATGTTGTTGACACGGAGAAATAGATGCATTTAATGATGAAATTGATGCGATTTTTTTTGTGTATATTATGTGGCTGTAAATCCTAGTCATTNATATATATATAATGTCCTAGATGGGAGACTGTTTTATAATCCATATAAAAATAGGTTATTTGGAATATTTTTATATAATTTGGAACATTTTAGGAATATTTAAGGAGCATTTTAATATTAAAATATAAATGATATTTTTAAATAAAAATCTGAAATTCTTTTACTTAAATCTTAAGATTTTCATTAATTATTAAATAATTCTTCCAATTATTTATTGCATTTTTTTCCAGATTTCGTGATGTTAGGTAAAAATTAATAGTATTAATTATAAAAAACTAATTATATTTATTATATATATTAATTATATTTTATTCCAGCCCTTTCTCTTTCATTTAAATAAAAAAAGATCTTGTCAATTTTTTTTCCTAATTTGAATTAATTTTGGAAGTATTATCTTACAAAACTTGCTTTACCACTCTTTTTCATGAGATTCATTTATATAATTTAAAAGGTTTAAAGAAAAAATATTATTTTTTGTCCTACGTGGCATCAAGATGTCATTTAAATATTTTTTTTTTCTTTTTGATAATTTCAATTAATGGGCTGGGTGTTAACAGTTACGTAAATAAACATAGATTTTCAAAATTCTCTTGATTGTTCTCATTTAAAAGTGTTTTTGAAGTGTTTGCCAAGATGTTCATTCCTTTACTGGAGAGAAAGAGCGAAATTTTACGGATTAAAGCAGGAAGTGAAATTTCAGTTCTAAAGGTACTAGCATGATAAATATTTTTGTTTTCCACTATCATCACAATAATTATGAATAATTTTTCAAATGTAGGATAAAGATTTTCTTTAAGTAAAAAACCATAAAAGAAAGTAGAAACTAAAAAATTAAATCATATTTTTTGCAAAATAAAAACATTAATTTTAATTTAAAATTAGGTTGCCATAAAGTTTTAATAGTTCCATCATGAATAAGTCATAAGAAATCTTTAAAATAAGAAAATCACCAGAAAATTAAAATATCAGAAATGCTTTAAACACTTTGTGTTTGCATACTTCTGCCTTTGGGCTCTAAAATGCTATTTGTCAATTGCAGACTATTTCAAATTCTATTAAATTCTATTTTATCAAATTCTATTATACTAATTCTATATTATATTATTAGTATCTGTCCATTTATAGAAATTTTGAACGAATAATTAGATGTCTCAGTCTACATAGAGCTTCTGTATGCTGTCTTTAATCTATTGTTACATCCTGATCTATAGAGACTGAACGTAAACTTCTTAATTTTACTAAACAAAATTTACTCGTCAGCCATAATTATTCGATCACCGATAACGAACAGAAGCTGGAAAATTTTGCAACCTGGTTTGAAGTATAAAATGCCAATCGCATAAGCAATGACAGAAGCTGAATTTTCATGGAAATTCTCAAGTTTTAAATTCAAACGAAAGGAACAAATATCAATCCACTCCAATAACTTGATATTTCATTTATTTATTTATTGGACGCTTTATCGGTACTCCATCCCACTATGGGTCGAGTAGAAGAAATGAGGCATGGAAGTGATTTGAAAAGGACTTAACAAACAATTCCTTGGGTATGTGAACGATTGCGAGCACTGTTGAGTGAATTCTAATGCATTTAAAATAATGCACAAAGGAATTTTCAGTATAAAAGAGAAGTATTTAACAAAATTAAGAAACTTAATAAAAATGTGCCAGCAAAGCGACAACGCATCTCAAAGAACTGTGTAAGTAGTGGCGGGGGTTGATGAGCGAAAGCAGGCGAGGAGTTCAACCCACAAATTTTGAAGGAAAAAATTGTTTAATAGTAATCATGAAAAATTGTAATGCAAACTTTTTTGCTAATTTAAAATTATTAACATCTACACTGTATTTAATTAACTTAAAATTTAAAACAAAAGAAGTACAGACGCTAAAAACACTAAAGTGGCACTTTCTCTGTTGCAAAAGTGATAATAAGAAATAAAAATATATTTCCTTTATTTATTTAGAATGCTTTAAAAACCTTCTGCTTTTTTTTTTTCAAGCAGCCTCAGATTTTTTTCTTCTTTTTAATACAGGAGGCTGATTTTGTTCGCTTAATCAACCGATTCTAATGTTTTTCGAATTCGTTAACATTTTATTAGTTATTTACAACATTAACCGTTAACTGGTACAAATTGTTTTGCATAAAAGGCATTAGCTCTTTCAAACTTGTGTGAAACAGACTCCATGCCATGCTTGAGAATGTGCATTATCGGGTATAAATGGGAATTTAAGCACCCTAAAAAAACAATCTGAAAAATAAAGCGCAAAAAAGGTGAAAAAAGTACCGAAAAAAGAGTCTTTTTCGCAATGCGAAGAGCTCAACAACTCGAATTTATTTAAATATTGTTTCAAAAAATTCGTTTAGCTAACGGAAAAAAAACTTACACAAAGATTTTAATTAAATTATTAGGAATCTTAAGGAATTTAAAAATGTTCTAAATTCCAATAACTTCGCCTATCGTATTGTGAAATAATATTAATGTGCAAATAAAATTTTAAAAATTATCTCAAAATCAAATGCTTTTAATAATTTAATTTAAAAATTAAGTACAAAATTAATAATTTTAATTTAAAACACGATTAACCCTCTAAGAAACTAGGGTTTGGTTAAAAAATTAAATATTGCAAAATGAAATTTGCGAAATTTTTAAAACAAGCATATTAGTACTTTGTGGGTTAATTTTACATTGCAATCTTAAAAATACTTTTTTTGGGGGGACTTTTTTTTAAATTCTTTTTTACGATGTTAAATTTGTCTACTGAAAATAATACTTTACAAAGTATTATTCACAGTTAACAGTGAAGTAAACAAGGGATTAGCATTCTGTTCAGATTGCTGTTAAAATTAAAAAAATTGTCCCTATGTATTTGTGTTTGCTGGAATGGGAAGGCTTTTTCAATTTTTTTTCTTTGGATGTTTCCATCAGCTTTTGGGGTAGGGGGGGTGCTTAGCTTTATACGGTCAACCATCTATAAGCATATCAAACGCCAGGATATCCTTCAAGAAAATTTCCGGATGGAACGTCACTACTAGTTTGTTGTTTATTCTACGAGGGGATATTTTCGAACACATGATTTTGTTTTTATCTTTAATACTATTACATATTATGCTATTATATACATACATACATGAGTTAATAACATAAGCAGTAAAGAAAACTCCATGTTTTAAATAATTTCCCATGCATTTTTGAAAAAACTGAGTAGAACCCTTCATATCTAAATGTCTTATCGACGTCTTATATAGTAATGTTTTTCTCTCGTTGTCATGACAACAAAATGAAGGTGCATCACTTTAGCTGCCAGATTCCTGAAAGCTAACTGTAATGCATTTCTTTAGAGCTCTCCCAGATAAATGTGTATATAGATGTATAAAAGAATTTCACTCCATCCTACTTTCTTCTTCTTTATTTTATTTCGTTATTCTTATGTTCCATCCAACAGAATTCAGAAATAAAATAACATTAAATGATGCTTCAACGAATATTTTTTGATTAAGTTACGAAGTTTTACGCAGATAAATATTTTTATTAATTGTATTATTTTATAGAAGTTTTATTTTTTGTGAGAAATATAGTTGTATTTCATAAACTAAACTCATAATTATATTAGTATATTTCAGTTTAAATTAATTTTTAGTTACGTAGTTTTTTAAAAAGTTTTCACCTTATAACTATTTATTTATTTATAATTTATTGTATTTTGTAGTTTGCATAAACGTTCTTCTGACTATCAATTTTGAGATTTTTCCATAACAGTAGCACAAAGACATTTGACTTACTTAGCGCAATGACATGTTTCCATTGAGATTTGAAATTCTAGTAAATTTCTGTAGCTTAACAACCGTAGAGTTAATTACGTATCAATAGGGATGATCAAGAAAATTTGATAAAATTTCGGTTGAATAAAATATTATTTTATTTTATATTTTATAACCGTCGTTGAACAGCCGACCCAATTTTGTGTTTACGACTATGCTCAACTCCGTAGCCTTGTAATTTTGAAAACAATCCAGAAGTCGAGGGAACTTCTGAATGAAGTATTGATGGAAATTTGCTTTCATGGAAGGCTTTTGGTTGAAGCTAACCCGCATTTGCGTTACATGGAGAGGTAAAGCACGAAAACCTCTCATGGTTAGCCTGGCGGGTAGGGGACTCTAACCCATGAACCATCTACCGTCGGGGATATTTTACGTCAGTACTGTAGTCGGTGCAAGCCGGGTGAGGAATACTTATCTACCAGCCATCCCTGGGATTTGAACCCGGTTCAGCTCATTGGAAGGTGAACGCTCTAATCCAAGCCTCCACGACTCCATAGAATATTGTTTAACAAATTTTCCTCTAAATACTTTAGAGTGTTTGGGAATATTTGTGTCGGTAAGAGAGATACGTTTTTTTTAACAGAAAGCTGTCCGAAAAAGAAAGTTAAACATTTAAGTAAGTGATAATCGGTTAGGTAATTAAAAACGTTTACACACAGAAATCAAAATCAAATTAAAAATCTTTTCCAGACAAATATTCTTTTAACGTAAACAGTTTGAAAAAAGAAAGAAAAAACGTTCGCATTTTTATCATTTATTTACCTGCCTTTTCATGGTGATTGCAGAATTAACGTTTCAATAAAATGCTTGAAATACTTATAAATACTTCGCGCTATAACTCCCAGACTGAGGTAACGACATTGCTAGGTTGGTGCACAAGAAATGACGAATTTTCTTAACATGTGAAGGTTTGTCTTTTTTTCTTCTTTCTTTTTTGTGGGAGGGAGGTGGAGTATCACCTTATTCACAGTCATACGGACATTGTCAAAGTCACATTAACATCTGACAAAGAAGATTTTCTCAAACCGTGTCCCATTTTGTTTTGTTTGGCGGAGAAATAGTGTTAACGATCGAAAAATGCAGTGTTGTGGTTTGAAAAATTTCGGTCTTGTGATTTTCCTCAACAATATGAACCAAAACTCGAAATGTCTATTAAAAATGATGTACTGAAAGCAGTGGTGGAAAAGAATCTAAAAGTATCTGCAAAGAAACTTGGTACCAGAATGAAAGTTGTCCACAGAACAATACTGCGACACGTTTCTGAAGTTGGCAAAGTGAAGAAAAAAAAAGAAAGAAAAGAAAAAACAGCTATCACATGAACTAACCGAGCGAAATAAGCTGGTTTGGTTAAACGTATGTTCATTATTACCATTCCGATTTATTCGACAGACAATTTTCAATGAATTTTTGCAGAACCCAGCTTATTCACCGAATATTTCGCCAACCGTTTTTCATTTTTATAAACATTTAGAACTGTTTTTACTGACAATACAGAATCAAACTAAAGACAGTCTAAAAAATTTCCTGTTTATGTTTATGAGTTAATTGATTCTGAAGATCAGAATTTATTTAAGACATACATCCATGCATTAAATCTTATTGGGCACTGTGTATTAAAGCAAATGGAACATATTTTGATTCAATAAACCGTTTTGAAAGAAAGATAACCAGTTTTACTTATTCTTTTAAAAATCTAACTTTTCATGCGTACTAACCTAACATTTGTTTCGAAAAAATACTGCTATGTGAATTAAATAGCAATAGTTTAATTATTTGCGAATATTTAATGAGGATTAATAACAGTAGGGGAAAGTTGGACAAAACGGGATACCATTATTGTTTTTATTTACTACAGAAAATCTGTTAAAGAGAACTACACATTATTTTTTTTATAGCTACATCACTTATTGAAGCACAGAAAAAACATATTTTAAACTAATTTTAATGACTGTGAAATAGAAAAAAAAATCATTTTTCAAACTCTTACATATCCCGTTTTAGCATACCTGGGTCGGACAAAACGGGATAGGGTTTACAATGTTTAATTTTTTGTGTAAAACTAGCTAAAAACATAATTAATTGACAGAAAACTGTAAAGCAAAATTTCCAAAAATTGTATTTATGGGACTTTATTGTTTCTAACATTTTTATATAAACTGTTGTTTTATAATTAAGTACACAAAAATTCTGATGCTACATAAGTTTTTAAAGATTTTATGAGTTTTCTACCATGAACACCTATTCCATAATTTTCACTGTCGAGATGCGTCTGGTGCCCTTAAGAGGGATTTCTTAGCAGTCCTTCCTTCAATTCTCTTGGTTCATTCTTGTAGTTTTATCATCCTTTTTTTTCTTCCATTTATAGTTCACTTTTAAATGGAGATGATGTTATTACTACAGTTTTCTTCTTTCCCTTATCTGTCATTTTTTCTGGGAGTGGTCCTTTTACTTGAGGTACATGTACAACACACTTTGGAAGGATGGAAAAGGGTAGCTTAGGTCGATAACAAGAGAGTATAATCCTAAAACTGCACACATCAGCCTGGTGCTCAATGCCTGGAAGTTCCTGCTGTTAAATCCTGCTGCTGGGAAAACGTCAGGATTGTAAGGACTTATACCAGTTTTACTAAACCCTTTAATGGTAGTTTACGGCTGCCCGTGAGTAGGCTGCGTTGAACAGTTTTGCAACCTCGTAAATTATAACACACCTACCTGGATTGTTGAACAGCCACTTTCGAACTTCTTGTTCATAATACGCGCTCAGTGGAGCCTTGAAACTGATATCCAGGGACTGAAAGCGATGAGTTGTTAGTGGGGAGAAGGCCATTTTTCCCCTATGTTAAAATTATGCTAAATATTGTTTCTCTCAGCTAACTCAAATGCTAGCACTCGTATGCCCGTTAGAATTATACCAAAATAATCTCTCTTCTAGAGCCAATACATGCTCACGCGTTTTTTCTTGCTCAGCATTGAATACTGTCTCTTATTTGTCCAACTTTTTCACTGCTGCCAATCCAGTGGTCAATGTATTTGTATGAGCCTTTTTTACCTTTCCTTTAATATAGTAATAATAATATAGTAAAAGTATTAGGCCAACAAATAAATAGGTGGATGAAACGGGATATAAAAAAACTCTATCCCGTTTTATCCAACTCATAAGTATCCCGTTTTGTCAGACTCAGACACTTTTCAAAGCAAACATGGCTGCTGCCTAAACGTGAAAGAAAAATTAGATTGACTAGACATGAGAATACTCGTTAAGAAATGCTTCATCAAATGTAATATTCAACGGAATTGTAATTCTATATATATAAGCAGTTCAATGTGAAAAACAACGTGCGTAACTGTGGAAAGTGGCAAAAAAATGGAGTAAAAAAGTTCTGACTCCTACAACTTTCTATCAACTAGTGATCTCGAGACTGTACGCACTGAAAATGATATAATCACAGTCAAATAACAAGTTTCTGTCGTCGTCCGCTAGATAGCTGCAATAGTCTGGTCTCTAGGCGAGATATCCCGTTTTGTCCGACTATCCCGTTTTATCCAACTCTCCCCTATATTATAAAGTTAACACTATATCAAGAGATTTCTCAACTCTGTACTGTGCTATATAAGTAAAAAAAAAGTAGCTGCTTACGATTTTCGCACAATCATAAAATAGTTAGTGTGTAAATGCTACATACAACTTTTGCTGGTTCTTGCACACGTAGCACAGCATTGCACAGTGGGCCAACATCCAAGGTTTCGTGGCCAAAATTAGTATTTCGATAAAATTTGTTTCAAAATTTGGGGTTTTATATGTGCAGGTGAATTGAATTCATAGTTGAAATTTTGAATTACACAAAAAATTAAATAAAATAAAAAAAATGACGGCTGAAATATGGCAAGCAAAAAAAATAAATAAATAAAAATTAGATAGTACGCTTAAATAATTAAATAAAACAATGAAAATATAATAATTTTCGTAATTTATATTAAAAATGAAAAGTAAATTTTATTTCCGAAGTAATATTACAAAATAACGCAAAAACATGAAAAAAAACATAATTTTTGCTTTCTGGTATATTTAGTCCACCTTTGCAATATGTGCAAAATGGGGCAGGTGTTTTCGAAAGAAGAAACATCATAGAAGACAACAAAAAAAAAGTTTAGCTAATTACCTCGTGGAACTTTTTGGAGATAAGTTTCGAAAGTGATTCAAACATTGTAAGATGTCAAATGATAAGATTTAAACTATAAGTTTGTCAAGAGTATTAACTAATCCAACAAATTGAAAAATTGTACTATTATTTCAGACTAATTACTCTGATAAAAATGCAACAGTAAGGTGAAATTCCTATATCTATTTCTGAAATATAAAGTTGAAAGTTACATTTAAAAAAAAATGTTACATATTTTTCACTGCATTGTACTCTTGTCGGTCCAAAATGTAAATTATAATGTTCGGAATGATTATAAATACTTAATTTGGGCGATATTAAAACTGCCTACACATGTTTTAGTTGAAAATTTAATTTTTACTTTTGGCCAAAGATCATGGTCTTCTGGCCCACTGTGCATTGATGAGAATTCCAGATGTCTTTCGTAGATTTCACAGCTGTTATGGTCATGAAAATTTATGTATAAAATTTCATGTATGGATAGATAGAGGAATAGTTTTTTTTTTTTTTTAACATTTTGATGAGAATAATACTGAAATTAAAAAATAATATTGTTGGCGCATGCGCGCCGTTCCCTAGCGTAACGAGAAAAAGAGGGAAAATTATTATTCTCCTGTCAGACTCGATAATCATTGGATGTGGATAATCACTTCAACCCTTTCGAAATCCACAATATCTCCAGCTGTTGTTGTTTTTATACCTAATGTTCTTGTTATTAATAAAAAACAAAAAGTGCAGCTGGTGGTCCGTCGTTATTTACTAAAATACCAAGCGTGTTGGTTTTAGGCCGACAAATATTATATTAAATAATATTAATTAAATACTAAATATTAATTAAATTATATACATAATAAATAATATTAACAATATCGGTGTATATGAGTAATATTGGAAATAAAAATATTATTGATATATATCGGTGTGGGTGGAGGCAGCCGTGGAGTCACAATTGTACAGAGAGTACATTTGAATAAAAAGCTTAACATTCGATAATTAGTTAGAGAATTACTAACAATTGAACTTGTTAGAAAAAATATCATACTGCCGGCTCTACAGGCCGCAGGAATGCAATTACAGAGTTTAAATTTAGTATACTGAAAAGGCCATATTTGTTTATGAATTTAACACAGAATTTTTTTTAATTTTTTTTTAAATTTCGATTTGTTCAAAGTTATTGAAATTTTAAGTGCTTTTTTGCGAGTCTTCCCTTTTTCGTTTTACTTATCTATGTATTTATTTTTTGTTGCACAAAAACTATAAAATTTAGAAACTTGAAATTATAGAAGCGTATGGAAAAAGTACAGGGAGTACAACGAAATAAAAAATTGAACATTCGACAATTAGTTCGAAAATTTTTAACTATTCGACACGTAGGGTGGAAATATCATGTTTGGTCGATCTGTAGCCCCCCCCCCCGTGTTAAAGGAACTAATTTTATTTCTGAACTTAAAGCAAATTTTGTCCCGAAACTGAAATTTGTTCGAAAGTTATAGCAAATTAAGAGCTTTTTTATTGATTTTCCCCCAGTTTTTTGCTTTAAATATTCACTATTTATCAGTTGTTGTAGAGCTTTCTTTTTTCCTCCCGAGATCTTTATTTCTTTACTTTATTAGCTCGCGCTCGAGTAGACGTCAATCAAAAGTAGCAAGAAGAAAAAAATACTAAATGTAAATCGCAAGCTGTATATTAAAATTTTTAAAAATGAAAAAATAATTAATAAAGAGAAATAAAAACCGTTGAGCAATTGATTTGATATAAGTCTCGTCAAAGAATAAAATTACTTATTATTCATTTTCTCCTATTGAGTCATTCAATCTGTATTCCTAAGGCTAATTTTTTATTTCAGTGCATTTGATTATTTTTCTAATCTAAATAATCGTCTATTTCGTTACGATTTAAGAATAATATATTTTTACACAAAGCTAGAATAATTTAGAATTTTGAAAACAAAATTTTCTGTGCTTTTTTCGAAAATATTCAAGGTTAATTAAAAAAAAAAAAAAAAAACATTAATGAAAGAGTTGTAATTACGAGGGTTGGCGAGTGGTGCACGCAGGGGGCGAAGCCTACTGGTAATTTAAAAAAAATTTTAAATAAAGATCGATACCGCTTATTGAATGGGATATATCTTGCTTAGAATTTCACAGTTTTGCTTGCTTTGGTACAGTTTAAAATTTTAATACACATAATTTATTCTGTTTTATTTAAATTAAATAAAAAATTATTTTTTCTCTGCATTGTAAGTTTTTTTCTGATCAAAGCTATCAGTTTTCTCCGCCAGTTCACCTCTATAAATTTTTATAGTTTTTAAATTTAATTTTTTTTTTAAAAACTAGTATGCATATTAAGACTGCAGAAATGAAAAGAAATGTAATTGCTTCGAACCAAATTTATTTGAGAAGTACACCGAACTAAATTGCTGAAAAGTGGTCAATTTAATCACATTACACTTAATAGATAATAAACAATACATTTTAAAATGAGAATTTGTCAATTCACGTAAGTAACATTTTAAATGGAAGATACCATACAAATCTTAAAACAGTTCAATTTTTTTAATTATGATTTTTTTAGCGTATTATTATCAACAGTCTATTTTTAGAGACGGCTGAAAAACTGCCTTATAAGCTCATAAGAATTATCTTTTCGGTTTAAATTATTTTCAAGTATTCTTTTCATTTAAATTTTATTGATGGCAGCATACAACTAGCATTTAATAATAATAATAATACTAAATTTTTAGTTGATAGCAAATTGTAAACATCCTGAAATCTTATTTAGAAGTTCATAATTTCGAAATTTAAAATTCAATTTAATTAAACTATAGAAAAAAATATTGAAATTTAATTGATAGAGTAAGAATAGTCGATGAAAATGATGAAAACGAAAATTGAAATAAGAGACATTGGATTATTAATAATCCATATGCAGGAAACACGATATATTTATTAATTACCCAGCAAAAAAGACCTCCCCAAAAGTTTTTGGTCCTGGGCACGTGTACCAGGCCAAATCGGTTTAAAAAATAAAGATTTCATATGTTATTTGAAAAGGGGTCCCTTAGAAGCTAATGGTCCTGGGCACGTGCACCAAATACCCTCAAATAAATCAGTTCCTACTAGCCATTTAAAATAAAATTCAAAAAATTATTAAAAAATTTGATTACTAATAAGCGGATTACTAATAATTCAACTGTGATAAGTGTTTTGGATTATCAATAAGTTAATCCATTTGTGCCTAACGTCCGTTTAAAGAGACGTCAAAAAAACAAAAAGTGGTACGACAAGTTATTGATAGTTAGGATTTATTTTATTTTATTTATTTATTTATAATTTTTTTCTTTCTTTTAAGGACATATTTACTCGGATATAAACAAATATGTTTAATCACTTTTTTCATCTAAGTGTTTTTCATTTACAGTTCACTTTCTGCGACTGAGGGCTAAAGGGTAAATTATTTCATTGTAGTGAATGTTCCACTTCTGAGTAAACGTTCCGAATTTCTGTTGAATCTTCTTTTTTAACTTTCATTTTTGAAATCAACAGATTATTCTCTAAACAAAATGTCTTGACCTGTGGATAAATCCTTGGAGCTTTCCCGGACAAAATACACTTCCCAGATCGATGCAGGCAAGAGCGACAGATGCCCCGCAACTTTCGCGCGCATGATTTGCGTAGGAGGAGACAGCAGGAGGTTATGTTGGAACATTTTGGGGGAGGGGATCGATTTTTAGGAGGACGAGGGAGGTGGAGACAGGATAAGTTTCGGGGTCGTCATTTGTGACAGAAACGTGATTGAAGTGCGCAAACCACATGCTCACGATTTTATCCGGGTTACTTTTCTGAAAAAAAATTGAAAATTTATTATGGCATCAAATGTAGTTTAAAGAATTTTTCTTGGAAGGACCATGAAAGTTTTTAATAACGAATTTTAAACATTAAATACGGGATAAAAAAAAAACCCAACTTTTCTAAAAAATAATTTAAGATTATTCCTATTAAATTTGGAACATTAAATGCAGTGTAAAAAAAAATTTCTTGAAAAAATTTCATAGTTAGTTAGTTTATTCGGGTTATTTTTTGGAAAGAATTTGGGAATTTATCATAGCGTATACATTAAATGTAGTTTAAAGAATTTTTCTTGGAAGGACCATGAAAGTTTTTAATAACGAATTTTAAACATTAAATACAGGATAAAAACTCCCACTTTTCTGGAAAATAATTTAAGATTAATTCTATAACTTTGGAACATTAAAGGCAGTGTAATTTTTTTTTTTTTTAAAAAGTTTTAAAGTTTATAATAAGAAATTTAAAACATGAAATGCAGCGTAAAACATTTTATGTCTGAAATCTATAGTTATTTATAATACTTTTGCTTATCTTCGCAATTTTATTACTTTTTAAATAGTTCGTTTTCATGTTAAAAATAAATTTTTTTTATTAAAATATATATATATATATATATATGTATTTGTATTTTGAGTCTATAATTATAAATTGGACAAAGAAATGTACGAATTTAAATAAATTTACAAATGCGCAAACAAAATATACAAATCTTAAAGAAAGGTGCAAAGAAATCTTAATTTCTGATAGGGCAATAAAAATGCTCAGCGAGAAATTTACAGAATAGCGTAAGACAGGGTGTACTGTAATAACCACACTTAATACATACATTTAGAAACCTTGTCAAAAATGAAGTAAATAAAATAAGCATATTAGTATAAATAAGAAAATTAGTAATAGCATAAACAAAATACATAGTATTTTAAAGCAGGAAGTACTCTATACTCAATTGAAATCACTAGGAAGAAAGACGAGACGAAAAACCTGTAAATCACTTTGGTTGCTTTATGAAACTTGAAGGTGTTTTGTATATAAGTGCCTTTCAACCCTTTCCTGTTTCTTTGATCAATGAAACAGATTTTAAAATTTTTAGTCCTACTTTCCGCAGTAGTGATTCGTCAAATTTCGATATCATTTTACTTTTACTTTTTTCTTCTCTCTTTGAATACTAATTTGAGTAGACATTAATTGCGTGAGTGAATTATTTTTACTTCTTGTATTACAAGGACTCTATAAAATATATATTAAGAATGGCCCTTACGTAACACCCTGTACATAGAAAATTTGTTTATAACTCTAAGTGTATTTTGGTGCATCTTATTAATGAAATTTTTTTATCATTTGACCAAAAATATGCCTGTTTGTATTTATGTTGAAACTAAAATAAATTATCACTATAATCAGATGTTTAAACTGAAATCAATTAACAATATAGTCAGTTAAACGAAGTGTGTTTGGTAATTAATCATATTATTTCTTTAATTTAATTAATGAGAAACGTATTTTTAATGAAGAAAAGAGAAATTATAAAGTGTAATTCACCTGATATAGTTTTATAAAACAATCCTGTTATATTATAATTAATATTTTTTTTAGGTATTTTGCAAATACAGTTCGAAAATTTAATTCCTTAATCACCGAAATTTAGAATATGTTTTTAAAATCCTTATCAAAAATGAAGTCATTATTGAATAGTTGGGTTTGATAGTTAATATTTTTAAGTGAGAATAAACAAAAATGGGTTTTTGAAAATTGATCAATCATTATCTAGGTCAATCAGATAAAAATTGTAATTAAAAGCGACAAAACTCAATTAATTTATTTAATGCAGTCAAAATGTTCGATTTCCGTTAAGAAGTGCCCATGTGATTATTGATTTCGATAATAACTGTCTATTTTGATAGCATTCCTCTTTTTTGTTCTCATTTACTTTTGTTGTTGCTTTTATTGCCACTTGCAAATGCCAGCAAGCCTACTTGGGAAACCAAGCGAATTTAAGGCAGTGGGTGCGTTTCTTGTTTTTCAGTGGCGCCATCTATAAACAATAATATGATTTAAGCTGCATTTACACGGCACAGCTCGTTTAACAGGGCGGACTCATTCATACATCTATTCATTCTTCCACAGATCGTAGTTTTGTCCTGAGCTAGAGAATGATCAATCAATTCCGTACCCCCAGAGGTATTAATTTGTTGTAGGAACTTAAAGTACTTTGTGACCCCGACTGATTTAACGTGCACCAGTCACCGTTTAATACACGGGGTTTCTTCGACCGGCGAGATTCGAACTCCAGTTCTTACGAACACGAGTCCAACGTCCTACCAATCAGGCTATCCCAGCCTCGTTCTTATTTATTGAAGGGTCTAGAAGTTGTTCATAGAATCAAGAAGGAGCACCTTTTTTTTCTAACTGACCACAAAAATTAGCAAGTACTATGCTTGAGTCATCATGAGTTTCCGAGAAGTTATGTAATGTGTATTTAGAACGAAAAGGTTATAAATGAATTTAGACTTGTACTGAGACAATAAATCAGGTGTAGGATTATCAGTAAAAAATAACTAAATATCTAATGAAGTACGTACTCTTCAAATTCTTTAAAAAAAATTTAATTATTTTTTTTTTTTTTTTTTTTTTTTGTAAACAGATATTTCAGACTATTTAAGCACCACATTATAAACATCGGGAGTCACTTTTTTCCCGTTCTCGTTTATATATCTCGTTTTTAGAGAGCTTAAATTGATGATTAATAGTTTAATTTATAAGTTTTTATTTACTTTTGCGAAATCTTCGATATATTTTTACTATTCTTTGAATATGTAATTCATACGAGTTATTATAATTTATATTTCCAAATGGGAATCTCATTTCAGTCAATGTACCTTTATATCAGGAGTGTAATTTTTAAAATATCAACCTGGAACTTTTTGTCAACTTTTATGTGAGAAAAGTTAATTGTATTAAAAATTTCAACTATTGCTGATTTGTGAGTGTGTGGAGGTGGAGGGCGATTCTTAAGAACTGAAAACAAAAAAAAAAACTGGGTTGGAATTATTTAAAAATATTTAATTTAAAAAAATCATTGATTTGAATCACATAATTTTTGTTAAAATCACAGATTTATCTAAGAATTATTATTTATGCAATATTCTAATGTATTATACTTAAGGCAGTGATAATAAACCATTGGTATCAAATCTCATTGATAATAAATGTTTTATTCACAGAATCAAGAAATAAGCTAAGAAATTAAGAAACAAAATATCTCGTTTTTAGAGAGCTTAAATGTTGATAATAGTGTAACTTTTTAAATTATAATTTTTTATTATTCATTTCCTATTTTAATGAGTTCATTGCAGTATGCAAAACATACTGCAGTATGCAGTATGTTTTATTATTAATAAATATATTTCAATTATACCCATTTAATTTAATACACATTTATTACAATACAAGTGATTTTAAAACTTATTTAATATCTACTTTAAATAAGGAATAAAGACTTTTCTGCCAAAAATAATTTATTTTTGAAAATGTTTTCTGATCATTCGATCAGTTGTTTCGCTGTCTTTGTAATTTATTAATACCTTCAGTTAGATAAAAAAATAATGACCTACTATATTTATTCAGTAATTAGTTTGCAATAATTAAATAATAATATTAACCCTTTTATTATTAGTGGTATTAAGAATTTTAGTTGCAGTATTATTGTTAAATAATATAAAGTATTATTTGTACATTTAAGAAAATCTGATTGTAATAAAAAAAATCCAATGTTTAATAGATACTTTGTTAAACGAAACATGATTTTTATTAACCATGATAAAATACTTCGCCCATGTAATGTGCACGCCCATGGGCGTAGTTGAACATTACGTTACTGTAAATGTCCAAAGTCTGATGAATTCTAGGATTTACCTGTAAAACTTAGTTTTCCAAAGCGGCTTGGTAATTCCTGGGTTTAACCGCAAAGGCTTTGTAAAAGGGTGAAACTGAATCATATTTAAACAATACAACGCACTTTTACGAAAGCCACTTTAGTAAAATCTACATTTTACCGGTAAAATCTAGGATTTACCAGATTTCGAGTTTTTACCGTAACAACTGTAGCCTGAAGACAGGTAAATTCTGGGTTTTTACCGGTAAAACTTTTCCAATGTGACTGGTTACTCCTATATGTTTTATCTCAAAAGCTGGGTAAAAGCTTGAAATTGAATCATATTAAAGCATATTTTAGACTACCACACCACTTCAATAAAAGCTACGTTTTACCAGATTCTGGGTGTTTGCCGTAACATATATTCCAATGTATGATTTTCTTTTCTTTGTTAGTGAAAAAGAACATAACGAGATATAAATAGAATGTCCCAACTTTCCGTCATTGCCGGTCTTTATATAATTAAATATTACGAATTCCTTGTCAAAAATAATGCAGAAAAGTCAAAACATTAGGGGCTGCTAATTAATATTTAATCGAGGAAAAATATTTAAAATTTTATCAAAATCTGGTGAATAAGAGTAGAGGTATTCGGGCTTTAAAATATCGAAACCAATCTGATTATCGGGCGAAATTCGAAGATGTTTTCAATAATTGCTCAATTTTCTCATTCAATAGCGGAGGTTTTGTATTTTTAATTTAGTCTTACTCGTTCATGATTCGTAGGTAGATTGATGATTATTGAAAACACTTTTTTATTTTTTTTTTATTTCATTAATTTTATTTAATTCTTTTTTCTTACTGTACAAAAAATGTTTTGTTATGCTAATGTTTATACTTATGCTTATATTCACGACTAAATATTACTTACTAATCGAGTGTTTTGCTTTCTAGAACTTATAATTCATTTTAGTCTTGATGTACTCGATCCTTGGTATTCACACCCATATGACCCAACACCATATAGGAATTTTCCTCATTATCTTTTAGTTATTGTGTTTTGTTTTGTTTTTTCTTAACCGTGGTTTAAATTTTGGCTCGAAAATATATTCCATTCATTTTAAATGAATAAATACCTAAGTCTAAACAAGCAAGTAATTTTCCTATCCACAATTTCAATTATAATTTATTCGAATAACCATATTCACACCAGATAAAAGGATAAATTCTAATTTCTAATTGCAACAAAATAAGGAAACAGTTGTTGATGTGTATAAAAAAAACTTTTAATTTGCTTAGATTAGGCCTACACAAAATATTAATAAATAAATAAAAATAATAATAAATAGTTAAAAATAATAACAGATAAATAATCAATTTTCTCAATAAAATTAATTACGTTATTTAATTATATTACTATTTATGAAACCTACGCATAGATGGCAGCACAGAGGATTTTTCTCACATTCCAATTTGCGATTAATTTTCATCTTGAACTTATTTTAAATCATTTATTATCATACGCTTATATTTATCGGGAATTGTGGATTAAATCATAGATACTGAGAGAATTCAGAGATTTAAAGAGATATTTTGAGTTTCATATCAAATTAATTTCTATGATTCTGAATAGTTTTTTTTTACAAAAAATAAATTTGTTTTTAATAAAACGTGTTTTTTTTTTAAAAAAAATCGAGCAAAATCTTTCAAACTTCTGTCTTGAGTGATTGTCTCATCATTCTTTGTTTGAAATAATTTTTAAAATAAAAAAAATTTGCGTTGTTTACAGTCACAGCATGGATTTATTAACAATTAAAACCTTTAATGCTAGGGGGGGGGGAATTCATTTGCATCCATTAATCTAGGTCTTAAATGTATGATAGATTTTTACTCTCACAATAATATTCTTTTTCAAAAATTTATAAACAAAAATTAATAAGCTCGAAGTGTCGAACTTTATTTTATGTGCTACAAAATTAGCATACATCTTATACATTTAAATATTGAGATTATTTTTATCATATACATTTTTTGTAACATTTTACTAAAGTTTTGCTAAATTAAATCAATTGACTACACATTAAATCTGCTTTTTGAAAAAGAAAATAATTAAACTCATTAATGTATTTAAACAATTGTTCTGCAGTTATTGCAAGCGTAAGGAAGCTTATGTATTTTAACATCTAAAAATTATTGATATTTTCTGTGATATTCTTAAATGCAGTTTGAGCTCGTGTGTCGAATCCAATTGTCCAACCAACTGCCAACATTTTCTTTTAATCATGCTTCTGACTATCTGACAACTTTCAATTAGATAAAAAAAAAAATTTACGGAATTTTCACCTTAACAAATTAAATTTGCGTTATATTGCATTTAAATGTGAAAGAGTTTTTTATTAATTCAATATTTATTGAATATCTTAAATTGAAAGAGTGGTAGGGTTCATAAATATTTGTAAGAGTTTTATTTTATTACTATTATGATTATTATTTTAAAATTTAAAACTGGTTCATGTAGATTGTTATATTATTTATTCTTTTAGTTTTTATATAAATCAAAATATTCTCTGCACTCAGGAATCTCACACTTGACATAGCATAGATATTTATTTCATTTTTACTGCTTCATCAGCATTGGCACGACAGCCCTTTGTGGGCCTGGGCCTTCCTCAGAAGCTTTTCCCATTCTGCCCTTCTCCCAGCAATTGTTTTCCAGTTCTTTACTTTTAGGATGGCAAAATCCTCATCTACACAGTCCTTCCATCTCTTTTTGGGCCTTCCTCTTGGCCTTTTATTGGAGGGGGTTGCATTAGAGACTTTCAATGCTGTTCGTTCTGGGCTCATTCTCACTACATGCCCGGCCCATCTCATTCTACTTAATTTAATAGATTTAATGATATCATCGCCATCAAAGATCCTATATATTTCAAAATTATATCTTTTCCTCCAGTTGTCTTTATCGAGTATAGGGCCAAAGATGGTTCGTAGGACCTTTCTTTCGAAGGTTGCTAATAACTTTTCTTCCCTTTTTGTTAAAGTCCATGTCTCTAAAGCATAAGTCAAAACTGACTTGATTAATACCTTATAAAGTAAGATCTTAGTCTTTCTTTTTATTAAGTGAGATTTCAATAATGATCTTAAACCATAGAAGCAGCGATTGGCTGCGATTATTCTTTTTCTAATTTCAGGATTGATGTCATTTTGATAGTTTATTTCTGATCCTAGATAAGTAAAATTTTTTACAGATTCAAATTTAAAAGAATCTATTTTAAACAATTTAGGGATGGTTTCCTTTGTACCACAATACATATATTTTGTTTTCTCTACATTCACTTTTAAGTTAATTTTTCTAGCTGATTTTTCCAGTGCCAAAAAATTTTCACTCAGTGCTGTCCTAGATCTTGCGATGATATCCACATCATCGGCGTATGCCAAAATCTGCACTGATTTATTAAATATAGTACCTGTAGTATTTATGCCAGCATCTCTAATAACTTTTTTTACTGCTTAATCTTACCTAATTCGGGGGTGAAAATTTCAAATCTGAAATCAGTTTTGTTCGAAAGTTAGATTTTTTTCACAATGATATTTTTAATTTATTTTTTGTCTGCATGTACAAGTTTATAAAGAACATATAAGTTAAAATACATACATATACACTTGTCTGCTTCTTTGAAATTATCACTGAAGACAAAAAATACATGACCTTAAAGTATCACATTATAAACTGAAATGCATTATCTTCCTCTTCCTATCACTCCATACGTAACAGAGAGACTGATTACTTAGTATTCACTCGTGTGAATTTTAAAAAATCTTAGTTAGGAATATATTATTAAATTACAACAAAAGCTGTAGCTTGTATATTTCAAGAAACTGAATATAAACTTGAAAACAAAATGTTAAGTACAGTTCCAACATCTCATGCAACAGAAAATAAAAATAAATAAGTATTTAAAAATATAAATTATTTCTCAGTGTTATGTATTTAAAAAATTACCAAATGAAAAATATATCTTTAAAGGTGGTGCTGCACACTGGAATTCTTGAAACTAAAATAATAATATTCCATGAAAATAATTTAGTGGGATTATCCAACAGTACATCGTATATTTAGCCCTTTAACCCTTTAACCCTGGGGTTCCTATTACATTAATTTTTTTCTGACGTTCTAATTACAAGAAAAAAATATAATTTGGTATATTTTAATTACATAAAACAGTCTATAAGCTACTAAAAACATGTATTAGATTATCAGACTTATCGTTAGACTAAAATATAAAATCAAAAAAAAAAATTTTAGTTTAAAAAAAATATTTATTTTCATTCATATTCAAAAATTTATCAATAATTGATTTTTTTAAAGCAAGGAAATTTCGCAAGCAAATAGCAAAATTAATAATTACTAATAAGTTTGATTTTTTATGTAAAAAAATGTATAAAAAATTTTGATGTAATGATTTCATGCTGTAAAAAATGTGATTTTTGAGGTAAAAAAAAAAAAAAAACTGTGTTATGCATGTTTTTAGTTTTTGTGCTTGTTTTTGTTTTTATGTGCCGCACAGTTTTATAAAAACATTTGCTTACACTATATTTTCAATTAATACTCTCATTGCAACTGCAAAAAAGCAAATTACGTAACGGTTGTGTTGACACCTATTTATTTCAAAATTTTACGTTAAAAATTTTTTTTATTCATTACAGGAAGAAAAAGAAGCTGTGTTTAAGAATCATTTTTCGAAAATATTTTTGTAGAGGAGAGGTAATATTTGCACAAATATGTCCACACACTTTGCATCACTTATGATTTTATATATATATATCGAACATTGAAATTAGGTTTTAAGATTTGAAATTTGAATAGAGGTTGGTTTTGTGATGAAGAAAGAATTATTACAGGTTTCATAGTCCTTAGAGCAGTCATGTCAAAGATACGGCCCGCGGGCCACATCCGGCCCCCGGTTCGTATCAATACGGCCCGCGATCGCGATGTGTCACAGAAAGAAGAATCGTGTTTTTTAGAGCTTTTAGACTTCACTCGATTCCTCTACGGAAGTTTTAAAATGTGCACACTACATTTATAAGTAATTTCAAGGGCAGCGCGTGCCTAGACAAGCGAGAGAGATAGACAGTAACGACATTTCTTAGCAACAGGCGAAATCTTCGACTGGAATATACTTAGCAGCACAACTACGGATGGCGCTCCTGCCATGGCTGGCAAACATTCGAGCGTTGTAACTAAATTAAAACAGAAAACATCAGGGAATTTTGTGGGATTTCCCTGTATAATTCATCAGGAATCATTGACATCCAAACATTTAAAAATAGACCATGTCATGCTACCTATAATTAAAATAGTAAATTTTATAAGGAGCAGAGGACTAAATCACCGACAATTCGGGCAGTTTTTACAAGATTTGGACGAAAATTTTTTTGATGTCCCTTATTTCACCGAAGTTCGTTGGCTCAGTCGAGGAGTAGTTTTAGAAAGATTTTTTCCATTACGTGACCCTATTCAAGCTTTCATGTTAGAAAAAGGCAACCCAATTGATTATGACAATGACTGGTGGATTGATAGTGCCTTTTTGGTTGATATGAATTAACACTTGACTGATCTGAATGTAAAGTTACAGGGTAAAAATCTGATTGTCACTCAAATGTATTCATGTATTCAAGCCTTTGAAACAAAGTTGAGGCTGTAGGAAAATCAGGTAAAAAATCAAACTTTGGATCATTTCCCTCATTTAAAATCATTTGGCACGGTGAAACAAAAATAAATTGGATCAATATTCTCAACTTTTGCAAAATCTGATCACGAAATTCAGCAATCGTTTTGAAGACTTCCACAAAATGAATGAAACAGAATTCCCAATTTTCAATACATTCAATTTTGAAGCTTCACAGGCACCAGTTCATTTGCAAATGGAGTTGATAAATCTTCAATCGGACAGTATTTTGAGAGAAAAATTTAAAGAAGTTAACGCTCTTACATTTTATACACAATATTTCAAGAGTTTGGATAACTATACGGAATTAAAAAAGCATGCATGTTTGGTAGCACCTTTTTATGCGAGCAGATGCTTTCCGTCATGAAAATAAATGAGAACAAACATCGTGCAAAACTTACGAATAAACATCTCCAATCAATTCTTAAAATAATTGCTGACATCAATGAGCTTGTCAAAAACAAGAGAAGTCAGGTATTTATAACAGGTAGAGTTATAACTTTGATATGATTCTTAACAACCGTATATTATAAACTATATAATTAGATAAGTAAAATTTTATAATAATTCAGTACATTTTTTTATTTGCATCTGGCCCGCCTACATATTCTAAATTTAATATATGGCCCTCTGCGAAATTGAGTTTGACACCTCTGCCTTAGAGTCTTGTATAAATACAAATGTTATACAAGTTGAGCTCAAAAGATGTGTAAATTCGCAGTGTGATCCGGATGTTCGCCGACGGAGAAAAATACATTAAAAAGAGTACCCACTACCCATTAAAACTAAATTAATTTTTAAATCAAATGTAAGAAATAAGTAACAATAAAATCAAATTTTCAATCATTGAATTGGGTTCAGTGCAAGTAAATTATATTTTGTACATCTGATAACGAACTATGTTAAAATTATAATTAGGAAATAAGGAAAACCACTAAAAATTTCAAATTAAACTAAATAGCTAATTTTAGAAAGATATATTTACTAAATGAATTTAAGAATATGTTTAATAACTAATGAAGAAAAATCCTTAATGAATCAAAATTATGAATACACTTTAACATATATTTTAAAATATAAATATATTTTCTTGACAAAGACATATTTAAGATAATAGAATTAAATGCTAATTTTGTAAATATTTTTAGGATTAGATACTTAAGTACAATATGAATATTTTGCCTAATTTCCGTAATCAATTTTTGTTAAAATGATAGTTTGAACAGATAAAAATTTTTTTCACTAAAATTAAATTTAATAATTGTGCTTAATTTACTTGTAGCTCGTGCGTACATGAGATTGAACTAATATCAAATAACTAAATAAAAAAACGTATTTCCGTCGTTCATTTTTTTTTTTTTTTTTTTTTTANCATTTCTTTTTTTTTTTTTTTTTTTTTAATGGAGTACGAAATATTGTTGTTGGTGTTATTTTATTATAAGCACAGGACTACCATGAAACGTGGTCTAATTTAACTTGATCTAGCTTTCCGTGCGTAAAAACAAGAAAAGTGGTATATTGCCAGCATCCGATTTCATGAATTCAAAGGCTCCGGAAAAGGACCACCCTGATTCTTAACAACATATGGGTTGAAATAAGAAGTCAAATTCTGAGAAGAACTAATTTAAGGACATGACAAATGTAACCAATTGATTTTCCACAGAGAACATCCTTTCATCTCAGATATCTTTAAGCATCCTATAGGCAACTCTTCCCTCCCTCCCCCCGCTTCCTTTTTTTAGAGAAAAGGTCCATATCTCAAAAAATTCAAATTTTTTCTCTTTCGAGTGGGTGGGAGGAGAGTTAGCGATAAAGTAATAAGTGGTGACTTAGGATCTGTTATAAGAAAGTTTGATGTCTAGTGAAAGAAAAGTTTCTTGATTAATATAATTTTTAACCAATAACATGATTTAAGCTACAATCAGTAACTAATTTCCCGTATATATGTTACGGTGAAACACCGGAATCTGGAGAATGTCGACATTCACGTAGTCGCTTTGGTGAATGTCCGAAATATTTGCTATATCCATTTTTATATTAATTTATTCGTTAATATTATTATATTTATTTGATATATTTATATTTATTCTATATTTTAATACTTACTGACGATAGATTAGAAGAAACATCAGTGTAGGGTATACCGGGCAAATGTATACCGAGCAGTGGCACTTAACCTTAAAAAAACATCAGTGTAGGGTTAAAATATCGAATAAATGTAATTATATCCACGAATAAATTTATATCAAATCGAATGTAATAAATATTTCGGACATTCACCAAAGCATATCTGTGTTTGTCGACATTCACCGGTGAAAATCAACAACCACCGATTTCGGTCTTTCGCCGTGACATATACATACAATTAAACATTTTATTAAACACTTTACGCCTTTTAGCTTAAAATATTTTGTTTCAACTTCGTTCGTGCTTAGATTATTTTACTTTCATTATCTTACTTTTTTTCGCATTGTTTACTTTTTATTTTACTATTTGATTTTTGTGACTCTTTTAAAAAAAAGTTACGGACTACGATCTAGGAACGGTTCTAGGAAAAAAAGGTACCGGAAAAAAAGGTACGGAAAAAAAGGTCCCGGAAAAAAAGGTACCTGGAAAAAAAGGTCCCGGAAAAAAAGGTACGGAAAAAAAGGTCCCCGGAAAAAAAGGTCCCGGTAAAAAAGGTACCTGTGTAGGGAAAATTCTGTAGGGGAAAATATTTGAAATGAGAAGATTAGATTGAAGCGCTTTTTGCTGTTCCGTGCATGTTTTTTTTTTTTCGTGTCGCGCGTTTTTAACTAATTAAAAAGGACCAATACTTTCACCTCCAATCACGAATAAACATCCAACACATAAATTCTCCCAACTTCCCCGATTGGCTACTTTAAGCCTCACATTAGCAACTTCTTTACAAAATATAATTTAAAATAGAAAATAACACATTTTTCACTTAAAAAATTAACAAAAAAAAAGTAAAACATTATTGAAAAATTTAAATAGTATCTTCCCGCTTTAAAAAATAATCAAAGAAGAATAAATAAATGAAATAAAACTTTAAAAAAAAAGCGTAATACCAGCCCATAACCCTTCTCCTTACCTCAATGATCTAATCTGAATTATTACAGATAAAAAGAATATTCATTGAAACAGCGAGAAGCATTCATGCTGCCCAGAAAGCGAGAGGGGAAATATCCCTACAGATTTTCCCTATGAAGGTACCTTTTTTACCGGGACCTTTTTTTCCAGGGACCCTTTTTTCCGTACCTTTTTTTCCAGGGACCTTTTTTACCGGGACCTTTTTTTCCGTACCTTTTTTTCCAGGACCTTTTTTTCCGTCTACCCTAGGAACAGGCCTATAAAGAGAATCATGCAGAGATTCATGCAGAAATTTTAGATTTGACCTAAGTAACCATTTATTTTATTTAAATTGGTTCCTCTTTTTTTTTTCCTATTGTTTATTGAAAATGAAAATGTTTTTATAAACAATACTTGGGGAATCTTCTTTTTCATTGGGCAGATAATTTTAATTATTAAATTTTGGAGGGTTTTTTAAAGGCGAATTAATGAAATATTATAAGTTAAATTTTGTTTTAACAAAATCACTAATTTGTTTTTAAGAAAAGCCGAAGTCAGGTGTGTGACAAATAGCCTGGTTAAAATGGTTAATTTTGATGTACCTTTACTTAGAAAACATTGATTTCTAAAATTTTCGTTTATTCCTTTTGTATGTATCGAAATTTTAAAAATCAAGAGATCTTTTTCTTCTTTTTTTTTAAAATGTAAAATGGATTAATGACGAATATTCAGTAGAAATTCGACTGAAAGAAAGAGATAAATTTCGTATCTCACCTTTTTATGAAATTGTAGATAAACACATTACTGAAATGAAACGAAGAGGCGTAACCTATGAGGAAACTTTTTTTAAATATTTTCTTTCCTGGGTGATACATCGCTGGCCACTGACTTACAAGGTTATTACCAATTCTGCGAAAAACTAATTAAATCTTACCCAGAAAACCTAAATACTGATTTAGCAGAAGAGCCAAAGCAATTCCATGCATATGTGCATCATGAATTCATGGAAACAAACTGCAAGAAAAAAGAAATTCAATCATGCCGAGCTTTATAAAAAATAAAAACATAGTAGAAGATAATGTTGAAAGTGCCTTCTCGAATGTGGACATAAACCTTCGTAAATTTTTAGTGTTTCTGGTTTCTGATTGTACAGCTAAGCGTTCATTTTCACAGTTAAAATACATTAAAACCCCCTTAAGAACCACAACAATGCAACAGGAAAGACTAGATGCCTTATCTTTGTGTATCGAAGCTGGTGTATTGCGACAAATTAACTACGAAGATATTAACCAAAGACTTCGTAATTAAAAAAAGTAGAAAAAACTATTTAGATATACATAGTGTAAACCAAAATAAATATTTTACGTGACACTTTTACACTTCTTACGAAATATTTTTTTCTATTGTAGGAGAGTGCCATGCATTTAATCTAATGAATCTCGATTATGTTTCGTTAAAGTTGGATTTTTTTTCATATAAGTATTAATTTACGACCTCTAACAAACCTATTTATACACTTAATTTTATACAAAGAATTTCGAAATATATATCGTCAGTAGTTACTATAGAAAACACTATGTGAATCTTGTAGTTTTAAGTGTCAGTGAAACTTCAATATAAAAAAAAAAAAAACGATTTTTTTTTCACAAAATTTGTAATTAGCAGTTATGATATATTTTGTTTATATTATTTTAATTTTTTTTAAAATTTGAATAAATATTTTCTTTTATAAAATGCTGCTTTTATATTTTGAAACAACACGCGACTTAATATGGGATATATTTTTAATTGTAAGATGGAGGCACCAAAATATTTTCAGTGCTTAGGGCCTCAAGAGGTCTTAATCCGGTCCTGCAGAGATATGACAAAATACTCAAAAAGTAAAAGAACCAAACTTTAGGCTGCTGTGTTGAGCATAGGACCATGTTTCCAGATTTGAGTCAGGGAAGAGGGGAATAAGGAATCAAAAGTTGATGGGAAAAAGATGTGTTTATTCAAAGAAAGTAAGTTTTTGTGACGATACTTTAAATATCGTCTGCGCAAACTATTTAACGTTTTTGTGATCCCACTCTTATCACACATTAAGATATTTAAAAAATTTAAAAGTCTGGAAGAAATACCTTGTTTTTAAGATTTTTGAATGAGCTTTGACCTTCGATGCATAGATCCATTTAAAGCATTTATGTCTTATTAGTTAGTGTGGTAAACGCTAATGTAAAGTAGGTCACTTGTGTCAAGTCACACGAAAAGTAATGTAGCATGTAAAAGTAATAAATTATTATAAATTAAAGTAGTAAATTATTAATTTTTAATTGAAATATTAATTAATTAATTATAAAAGTAATGAATTATCAATTTTTAAATAAATACGTGTTTATAAAAACGAGTTTTGTAATTGTTTGGAAAAATCTTTCGATTCGTTTAAATTAAATGGTTGCTATCATATGGCAAAATAGGCAAAAAGTAAAAGTAACATTAATGGAACTAATAATTGTGATCAATTTTTTTCAGATTGTGGCTGCCCCCCCCCACCCATAATTAGAGGGTCGAAAGTTCGAGATCTTTAAAAAATGAATAAAAGGTTTGTAAATTTTGACGTGCTGTTTAAAAATTTCACCATCATAATAATATAGTAGTTAATCAGACTAATTATTTCACTAATTGCATGAATTTCATTGACTGCATAAAAAAAAATTTTAATTTTAATTATTGCGTAAATACTTCAAATGTTTTTAGTTACTTTATCATTCAAACATAATTTTAAAATGTTTAGTATTATCAATACGTAAAATATAAAACCTTGTGCTATCTTCTTACTTTTCTCTGTTATTATAAAAGGAAGATGGGACATTATTATAATACAGCGTTATAGATTAATGTTTCGTCTTTCTGTTTCACATTCGTACAAAAAATATTCGATTATTTTTGTGAGAAAATTGGTGCTCGGGAAAAAAAATGGCTGTAGTTCATTACAACATTATATAAAAAAAAATAATTAAGAAATACAACAGATTTGCTTCCGGCCGGGATCGAACCGGCTATCTTTCGCGTGTGAAGCGCATGTAATAAGCACTACACTACGGAAACACCCGCTTTGTGGCAAAAAAATGAAATATAAAAATCTCATTCACCATTCAAAATTGTGTACAATACTTAACCAACATGATTATATTGCAGACAGCTCATACTGCTGATTTTGTACGATAACATTCTTTTCAACAGGTGAGTAACAACTTTACTAACATGACTCCTTAGGTCGTTTTTATTTTGAAAACATTCCGTGGTATGATAAAATTAAACTAAACCTTAATTAAATAAATAGAATTTTAGAGTAAATAAATATTTTCAGAATTTAGGTGGATTCAAGACAAGAAGTTAATTTTCTCCTATTTGTGATTATTAATTTTTTCCCTAGGGAAAACTGAATTTACAAAAAGCATACATTCAGAATACTTTTTCATTACTTTAAAATAGAGGCACGGTGGCTCAAAGGATAAGAAGTTCATCTCCCAATAAGGAGATCTAGGTTCGAATCCCAGCAATGGCTGGTTGATACAAGTTCTGCTTCCGGATTGCCCCGATCACAGTGCTGACGTAAAATATCCTTAGTGGTAGGTAAACATGGATCAGAATCCCCTTGACGTCGGGCTAAACGCGGGAGGTTTTCGTGGATTTCCTCTCCATTTAACGCAAATGCCAGTTAGTTGCATCAAAACGTCCTCCACGAAGACTAGTTTGTCCCAATGTTTGTTCCAGGAGTTTCCTTGATTTCTAGATTGTGTTCAAAATAACAAGGCTACGCCGTGGAATATTTATAGTCGTTAACTCAGAATTATGTCGTCTGTTCAACGCCGGCAGTAAAATATAAAATACTTTAAAATATTTTTTTCGAGTTAATCACTGAGCTTCACTAATATATCCGTTGTGCACGCAGGGGCGAAGCGAAATTGTATTTTTTTTTTTGGGGGGGGGGCAATATCATTTTGCCGAATAAAATTCATAATACGCGTTGCTAATACTTTCACTACATGCTATTTTCCACCAATATATTAGAGATTTAACTATTTATGCATAATTATTCTAATAAATGAACTACGATTGGTCAGTTATTAAGGCACTTAGCAGTTGTGAAAAACTGAGAATCGATATTTACTACGACATTTGAAGGGTTTTTTTTTCTTCATAAAAGAAGGCTGAGGGGATTATTGAAGATGAGCTAGTTGGTATCTTTCAATTTTAGATGAAACTGGCTCATTTGTATTCGAAAACAGGAGCTCCATGACCAGTGATTGGAGACTATAGCTCTTCAATGACAAGGAAGGGATCAGATTTGTAGAAAATTTAATAATTGCGAAATGGATACCTAAAGCGATGCTTATGCATTCTTTTTCGTTAAAAATAACAAAAAAAAGTGAACTTCTTAATAATTTCATTTGTGTTTTCTAAATAAAATATGAGAAATGCATTTTCGTTAATATGCCGAATGGCCAAGAATAATTTACCGATTAGTGAAAGGTCACAGCAACCTCTCATCCCGGGGCTCACCAGTTTTTTTATAAGCAGCACACCCATAACAATCCCATATAATATACTCCCATAATATGTGTAACCGTCCCATTTCAACTAAGTACTCGTCAAGCAGGTGTCCTTTTTGTAAGTAAAACTTCTTCTATACACGTTTTTAAGAATTATATGACATTAAAGAAATCGTGTGTGGTAAAATATTCCGTTGAGTCTAGTTGCAAAGCTTCTTTACTTTGTCAGTTTCCGACATAATGTTCATGTCAGGGTAGTTTTCAAGTACAGGAACAAAGAGAAATCTGAGGGAGGTGCCTGAGAAATCGGCTGGAGAAACGAGTTTTACACAAACACTTGGTTGCCCTGCAATTGAAAAACCAACGTAAACGACAAAAAAAATTCATAAGTCGGATTTTTTTTAAAAATATGCTTGTCATATTTGTTGAAAAGTATTGCAAGAAAGAAAAAGAAAAGAAAAAATTTTCTTTTCAAACATCAGTTTTTTTTAAACAATTTTTTTGAAATTCTGCTTCAGCGTAACTCCAATTAAATTTTCAATTTGCCGACAGGAAATGTAACCCCGAATTACAATTTAGAAAAAATAAATAAATAACGTTCAAGGTGACCTTTAAGAGCAGAAAAAAAATGGACTTAGGATGATTCTTGTATTAAAAGTAACTGACCGACCGATGGGAACAAACCTCGGCAACATATGTACTTATGTTCCCCCCCCCCCCTATCTGTTGCTTTATTTCTCTAGAATCTTGCGGAAAAATAATTTTTTTTTTCAAGTGTACCGCGAATTAAATAATTTCATGAATTTGCGAAAACTTCATCAAGTTTAATGCGATAATAATTTGCGATAATAAATCTGCCGTTGTAGAGTTAAAAAAGCACTATGTGAAATACGGATTCATTCTTCTGTTTTAATTTAAAATAATAACTTTAAAATTCAATATTTTTTTATCTATCATCAACTATTGATGATATATGATTGACCATTTTTGAAATCTGAAGTTTATAAATTTTTATATCGTTACAGAAGATGAATGAAAATATTTGTGAATGGATAACGGCTATTGTTAGCAATCGGATTAATCAAAGTGGTCATTGCCTGGTTTACCCTACATTGATGTTTTTTAAATTCAAGTGCCACTGCCTGGTACACATTTACTCACAGCCATTGCCTAGTATACATTGATACGGTATATCCTACGTATGCGTTTTTTTTTCAGGTTAAGTGCTTTAAAAAACGAAAAAAAAAGTAAATATAACCTAAAAGAATTAAAACCGTTTAGCTAGTACAAAGTATTCGTATGAACTGCGTGCGCAAATGGCGTGCGTCCACATCTTAGGTAAACAAAAAACTGACCATGTCTATCTGGTAGCGAGGGAAATTACTATTAAACATGCGCATTAGAAACTCTAGTCAAATGCGTTAAATATTATGACACTGACTAAACTTCATAAGTAATTATTATGCTAATAATCAGTAAATGTGATATATTCTAATAGATTATCTATATACATATATATTTCTCTTACACGGCGACAAAAAAAAAGTCTCATTACAACTCCCCGAATGGCAACGCTAGAAAATCGACCAATGATTGCCGTTAAAAATGTCACATGCCAAATCCAGCTAAGGTGGCTTGTAAGAGTTTAATAAAATTATTATTTGGTGCGTAATAAAGTAAAGTTATTTGTGTAATTGTAGTTAATAGATTGAAATATTTGGTATATGTACTAGTAATTGGATATAGTCATGATTAAAAATAGTTAAATGATTGAAACGTCGTGATAAATAAAATTAAGGCCGAAAATATATATAGGTAATTAAATTAAATTAAGGGGGATGTGATCGTTAAGGAAAGTGGTTGTACAATGCAATTGTGGGATAACAATAACCCAATAGGTTCAAAGGGTCACAAAGTGTGAGGTTTGAACAAAATTGGATGATTTGGTATCACCAAATTTGGAAAAAGGGCGAAACTAAAATAAATTAAATATTAAAGATAAATAAGGTAAAGTCATGCTATATCCAAAATATATATATGATTTAATACAGTAAGCTGATGTTTCCAATAAGAAAAACTAATAAATTCACATATATGCATGCCCATAACAATAAAAAAAGTACTCACCACATACAGAAGGAAAAAAGGCGATAAATAATAGCTATAAAGGTAAAGCTAAAAATCACACAAAACTTTCTGTTCAACTAAACATTTATTTTTGTAAAACTACTTATTTTGATTATTGCGTAACAAACAAGCAATATGATTCCAACACATTTTGT
>NC_092207.1:56729208-56733019 GCF_043381705.1 Parasteatoda tepidariorum | reverse complement strand
AAAATTCCTTAACTGGGGTAGACCAGAAAAACTACGACCAATTAAATTTAAAGAGGCGGAGATTTTGAAATTTAAAGTAAAGAGATTGGTTAGTTAGCCCCCCTAAAATTAAAGGAAGAAAAAGAAAGGCGTGAGTAGAGGGGTTGGTTGACTTTCCCCACAGGAAGTGCGATGACCGCAACGACCGTGAGAAAGGTCAACAAGAAAGTTAAAAATAAAAAATTGCTAAATTGGAAAAAGGAAAACGTTTAAAGAAAAATTAAAGGCTAGATAAATTAGGAAATTAAATTGTCACATTACATTAAGTGTAAATGTGACAATACCCGGACAGACCGGAAATTTTTATAAAATTTTCGAAGTCGTAAGAAAATTTTAATTCAAACGAAAATCAAGTAAAAATAAAAATATAAGAATTTTCCTCAAACAAAAAAAATTTTCCGAAAAGTTTGAAGACAAAAATTGCTTAAAAAACAAAGTAACGAAAAAGAAAAAAAATTTTTTTTTTTTTTTTTAAAAAACTTGTCTTAAATATAAGACCATAAAATAAAATTCAAAACTTGGCATTAAATGGTAAAAGTAGAAAAAGATATAAAATTGGAAAAGGAGTCACCCATTTCAGTACACAGCTCTGAATTTCTGTACATAGCTAACAACAATTGTTACAGGCAGAAAATCTCATGTTCACATAACTCTTTCGTGAACACTGGAAAGAAAAACACAGAAACAGCAGTAATAGTTCGTATAAGCACAAAAAATAAACAATTTAAATCAACACTAATATAAAATGATTATATGGTGAGCAAATATTGTTAAGGGCAACAAATTGGAAACATCAGTAAAAGTTTAAAAAAAATTTTAATACATGGATCTCAAACATATTGTGACTCAACTAAAGCGAGGAAGAAAAAAACGAATAAGGCCAAATAAAACAAAAAGTATGTAAATACAATTATTAATCATTGTCAATTAATATGACATAAAAGGAATAATAACATTAAATTGGAATCAAAAGTAAAATTCGATTGCATTTTGCAATAAATAAACAATTTGTCAATTAGTAATATCAACATAATTATGAAATTTTGATTGGAAACGTCGTTAAGAACGCACTATGTTTGAGATAATCATACATTGAATTCATTGATCATAAAATATGTGAACCAAAAAATACGCTAAACAGAATTAATGTTAACCATACACTCTAATAAAAATAAAAATTTATAAGACATTGTGATAAAAGGATTGAAGAAAAATATTTCATTAATTAGCAATATAATTTTCAAATTGCTGATACAAAACTAAGTGCTTAGAATGAGTAAAATAAATTAAGAATTATTCTCCTATTCATGAATATAAGGTTTAACAAATAACAATATAAAGAACATCTTATCTAAGAAACATCTCATTTACTGATAAAAATTTATCGCAATTAATTAAATTGCAAAGTTGAGAATAACAAGTATTGTACATTAAAGAGTCAAAGTTTATTGTGTGATAAGTCTATTTTTTCAACAAAAAAAAAGTCTTAGCTTGAAAAAAGAAGATGAGAGAAATATCTTTCACTTTTTTTTTAAGGAAGTGTGGGGGGGGGGATTTTCTTGACACTGTTTTATTGAAGTCAACAAGCAGGGTTTTGATGGTCATTCCTTGAGGTTGGCCCACAGAAGTACAATCTTATCTCGTCATTCGATCCTTTCCTCCACAGGACTCTCCCTTTAACCTTCGACATTGTGGGGAAGGGTTCCCTTCTGCAGGTGTTTTCCCCAATTAACGAAATTGTCAAGATGTTGAAACAGGAATCGACCAGGATCTTTGCAACATCCTGTCAAAGAGGACATAAAAATCTGTCTATGCACTCCAGAGCAAGTGGTGGAATTTCATGCTGGATGGGAATTTAAATGGACAGTGTTTTCTCTTTCACCCCATGACCTTATCGTAAGGGACAGTGTCCTTGAACACTCGTCTTTGATTCCAAAAAAACGGGACTTGAAAATGGGGTTCAAAAGTTATTCATAAGAGGGGAGATTCTTCTTTTTGAAATTCTCAGAGCATGGAATGATGAGGAATAAAATAGGAAATTGTCCATTTTCACACAAATATGCTTAATAAGAAAACCTTTGTTTCATGATCAGGAATTGCGATAAAATGATAAATCATAAAAATACATTCATTGAATTATTGCAATTTATGCAAAATATAAAAATATTGATTATGATCAAACAAACAAAAAAATATAAAATGTCAAGTACTTTAAATTCTATACAACATAAAATTAAAGATAAATTGATTTGAAAGTATATTAAAAATTACATGTAAAGACAGAGTGTATGGCCAAGTACATTAAATATTATTCATAGCAATCACATTTACAAAGAATTCGCAAAATTCATGATAAACACAGTTAAAAAAATGATTCGTAGTGACATTAATTTATTAAATTTGAGATTATTCTTATTTTTATATGATGATGCATTTAAATATTTAGTTTACACAATTTGTGTATTAATTGAGTAGGAAAATGTATACAAAGAATCTTGTATAACAATTTTTTTTTTATAGTTCAACATGTGACCTTTAGTATATTTATTCGTTTAGACAAATAGTCATTAAATAATTAAAGCATCGTTAATTATAAAAGATTTTGTAAATAACGTACTATTATAACAACAATTTTAAAAAAAATGATGGTTACAAACAAAATTGTTTTACGAAAGAAAATATTCATATAATTCAAAAAATTTTTTTAAATACACTTAACAAATGAAATAATGTTCTCAAACAAAGCAAGAAAGTAGTTGTTTTACCTCAAAAGGTACTTAATTATTCTTTTAAAATAATGAAGGTAAATTATAAAAATCATTTACTTTAGTATATATATTTAAATTATTCAACAGGTTACGCAGATGATTTTTCCCATAGAGCATCAACACAATTCAATTTATTTAATAATTCACTTGAATCATTATTTTTTTTTCTATATATCATCTGGTTTCTTTAACCAGGAAATCATAATTTATCATCTGGTTTCTTTGACCAGGAATAACCTTCTGATACATTTTTGATCAGGAAAATAAAAATAAAAATTAACTTCTGGTTCTATTTTGACCAGGGAGAAATCAAAAAAAATTCTGGCTTAATTTACCAGCAAAAGAAAAGTAAAAAGTAAGAAGAAAATTCCTTAATGAATAAAACCTTAATTAACAGTGGACCAGGGTTTGAACCTGGGCTTTTGCAATGACGCAATGTACTTCATTTATACTATCGTATTAACTAAAGTTAAACATCAGGAAGAACCTCTTAAAAAAATCATTCCCGAAAAATCGTTGAGCTCAGGTATTACCCAGAGCAATCAGGACATATTTTATCCCAATTATATTAATAAAGTAATCCCAAATAAATTTTGAGGCATCTGTATTACCAGACACGATTCAGGAAATTCACTATCCCAAATATTTTTTTTTTGTAATACATAATTCAAATAAACACCAAATTATCAGATACTCCATTAGGGAAATGGTAACAAAACCAATCAAATAATCCTGCCAAATCTTACATCAAAACATTAATTCACAAATAATTGATAACATTAAATAATAAAAATTGGGAAAGACGAAAAAAAAAATTTTTTTTTTTGTTTGTAAAAAAAACTAAGAAAATTGACCAAAAGAATAGTTTAGCCAGTAGACAGTAGAACCAAAATAACCTAATCATGAAATTTTTTTAATTCGTAAAATAGATAAGATCACGCATAAATACAATTATGATAAGTATTTTTATTTATAATTACTAGAGGGCTCCGCCCCCTGCTCGC
>NC_092207.1:56552825-56728708 GCF_043381705.1 Parasteatoda tepidariorum | reverse complement strand
TGTCATTTATTTGAATTCAAATTTATTCTGACTTAGTATTTACTAAAAAGATGTAATTTTTTTAAAAAAAAAAAAGTTGTTACATGCATGATTGTTTTGAATTCTTAGAATTTTGTGCATTTGCAATGTACCTAAGTTAGTAGAGAGCGAAGCGAGCTTGGTTTGCGAAGCAAACCATATAAGATTGCGTAGCAATTTTCGGGGGTTGGCGAGCGTTAGCGAGCAGGTGGCGCAGCCCACTAGTTCATTTTAATCGCCTTGATCTTACTTGAGTGAAAGTATGTTCCAGTGAGGGATTAAAATTTCCTGATTCCGGATCCACAGTTATTATTTTGGAAAAATTTAACTGTTTGACGCAGACGGAACACCGGTGACCTCTTTCATATATTTTTTCTTCTCTCTCTAATTACAAGCAAAAATATATTTTGGTATTTTTTAACTTTATTGTTAGGAAATAAGCCGTGCCTGGAAGAGCTTGCTTTTAATGCAGAAAAAAACACCAGTGTTTCATGCTGTATTTCATAACTATAAATTATTAAAATGCTAAATATTATATTTTTCACTTTTATATATTATTCACTTTTATATATTTTCACTTTTATATTTTTCAATATTTTTTTAAAATCTAAATTATTACCAAATAATGAGAAAATTATAAAAAACATGTTTAATAAAAATTCTGCGTCGAAGGATTAAGGTTATCTTAATTGGGGTTTCCATAAAAAAATCCTATTTTATTTTGCATTTGAGGCAGAACACTTCTTAGAATTTTTGATAAAAAATCCGAATTTTTTCGTTTTTTTTATTGAAATATTTTAACTATTTATTTATTATTATGCTTTATATAAAATAAATATTTTTTTAAGAAAATTATTTGATTTATTGTGTTTTTTCTTGGGGTAGGGCTTTATTTAGTTTGACTGATATGTACAAAATCTTATACAAAATTGCAGTTGAGCTTTCTTTTTTTTTTAGCATAATTTTCTTTTTCTTTATAAATAAAAAAACTTCAGAAGCAGTGTTTGGAAGAGTTTATCTTTAACTCAAAAAAAGACACCGTGTTACATACTGTATTTCATAGCCATAAATTATTAAAATGAAAAATATTCTGTTCTTCACTTGTTTATTTAATACAAGATAATGAAAAAAAAGTATCAAAAGCAAGTTCAATAAAAATTTTGTGTCAAAGGAATCTGAAATATTTAATGATTTAATTGTTGACTGAATTTCCTACATATATATACAATATTGCCAGTATAATTAAATAAAATTGTTTCACCATACGTCCGTTTTTTTCTTTTTTCTTTAGATAATTTGAGGATGAAAATCTTAAAAATATTATTAAGAAGTGCAAAGGAAATAACAAAAACAATGGAAATAAATGCAAGAAAAGTATTAAAAAACTATTGATTCCAAGGATTAAAGATTAAATTACCCAAAAATAATTACATGCAATAAATTATTTTTAGTAAATATTTATTATTTTTTATTATTTTATTTAATAATGGTCGAAAAAGTTTCGAATTGTAAATTGTTAATTTTGAATATAATTTCACTTGGCAAAATACAAAATTTGAGCAAAATAGGTTCAATAATTCCGGAGAAATTGAATTTCAAAGAAGTAAGATATTTAAAATTCAATTTCTCGGCAACTATTCAATCGATTGTGCACAAATTTAGTACTTTGCCATTTAAAATTACATACTTTAAAATGGTGGAAAAAAAATTTTAGACCTTACAATTCAAAAATTTTCGACCATTATTAAATAAAATAATAATAAATACTTACTAAAAATTATTTTTTTTGCATGGAATTGTCTTTGGATAAACGAAATTTATAACGGTGTGCAAATATTTTTTTCAATTCGCTTAAAAAGTTCAAGAGGTATAGCGAAATATGCAAAAAGAAAAATGAACATAAAGAGGTTCAAAATTTGGAGCGCTTTCCTGACCAAATCTACTGAGACCATATTTCCCAGATTGCAGCTACCCCCTATATTTCGGGGGTCAGAAATCCGAATCCACGAAAAAGAGGTATGTCTATTCATTGAAAGTACGTTTTCGTCTCTGATTTCGTAACTTAAGATATTGTCTGTGCTAATTAGTTAGCATATTAGAGGCCACCCTCACGAGCCATTAAGATTGAGAAGATCCGATCATTAGATCAAAAATTAGTCGGGATAGTCCGTATTTTTTTAAATTTTTTTTTGGCGCACTGTTTACCAATTTTGAAATATTTGGAATCGATAGTATTAAAATAAGGGGAAAAAAATAGCTGTTAAATCCTTTTAACGAAATTTTTCTCGAAGCACTAACGTTCTTTTTTTTTCAATTGCACGACAGTTGTCCCTACACACCCCGGATTGTCGGCTGGGATTCAGCAACTACGCTAGCAAAAACTGACCATCTCAGAAGTCTGAAATGCTTAGAACTTCTCTTTGTCTCTTCCAGCAATCTTACAGGTCTTTCATGAATTGACCTTCGTATTCCTCAATAGCGATTAGTTAAATTTTGAAAACTTTTTTTTTCTTTGTTCCTCATTTAAGTATTAATTGTCAACCTCTAAAACTTCGTTTTTTGAAAACGATTCTACGAAATCATGTTAAAGCGAATACATTACATTATAACCTGCATAATTGATGTTACTACACATCGATCGCTATTCTAAAATGTTTGAAAATATACAGTGAATAGAAAGGTATCTTTTTTCTTTTCTTCTCAAGTAAAACATTTGATATCACTCAGAAGGGATTTTCGTCCAAAAAATCTATTACAACCGAAATGTTTCGGGTAATAAATAAAACTATTTCTTATTTTGAATACGCTTCTCAGCTTGACAGTGTATATGCAGTTTTTTTTCTCTAAATTTTAATTCAATCGATTTTACAATTCTACTCAGAAAATGTACATTTGGTTTTCCTATAAATCTCACGGACTGATTACACTGGGAAAAAAATTTTTTTTTTGTTGCGTGGGATCTTCTAGCGGACCTTGAATATTTTCACGTTGCTGCTTTCAAATCTCCAATCGGTTCTCCTCTCTCCAAGTTTTCTTTTTAAAACACTACAGCTACAGTTTTCTATTTTAAAACGATATTTTAAGCCTATTTTTTGTCGAAATATCCAAGTTTTAAAACGTTATGTGTAAGAAATGATCGCGTAAATTTTCAAGCAAACTTCTAGGGGAGTTAGGGCACATCATCAGGATTTTATTTTATTTTATAACAGTCGTTGAACAGCCGACCCAATTTTCGGGTTTACCACTACTAATATTCAACTCCGTAGCCTTGTAATTTTGAACCCAATCCAGAAGACAAGGGAGAACTCCTGGATCGAGTATTGGGAGAAATTTGCCTTCGTGGAGGACTTTTTGATGGAACTAACCCGCATCTCGGTGCAAGCCGGATGCGGATTCGTATCGACCAGCCATCTTGGGATTCGAACTCGGTTCACCTCATTGGAACGTGGACTCTCTATCCCCTGAGCCATCGCGGCTCGCATCAGCAGGATTAAACGTCGACATACGCAGCTAGGAGCACTTCCCTAGTATGAACTGTTTATGTGTGTGATTCTGAACAGGTGATGATAGGGTAGTGGCCTTAGTGGCGTACTACGACTTTTCCACCTATGCTGTTTTAATCTCGATGATGAGTTCTAACTCGCCAAGGAATTTGTTTCAACATTTACGCCACCCCCTGTTATATATAAAGTTTTTAAACTTGCACATTTTGATAAAAAATAGACTAAAATTATTATTTTGAAGAGAAAACTGTAGCTTGAAGGGAGGAACCGCTTGCAGATTTGAAATCAGCAACCTGAAAATATCTAACATCAGTTAAAAGATCCCACGCAACGGATAAAAATAGCTTTTTCATCAGTGTAATCAGTCAATGGGATTTATACGAAAACCAAATGTACTCTTTCTCAGCAATAATTCTTACCAGAAAGCAGCAATAATTCTTACCAATTCATACTCAGCAATAATTCTTACCTATTCGAAATTAAAAAATTTATTTTTTATTCGACCCACTCTACTGGTGAAGCTTGCCATACTGGTTCATTCGATGTACCCTAACCTAGGATGAACCCCAACCGCAAGCAAAAGATTGATGGGGGGGGGGGACAAACAGAGAAAAGAAAATTTAAAAATATGGATGGCTTTCTATTTTTTTTTTTTTAATCGTAGACTTGTACATGACTCATTCTATTATTTAAAATGCACAGCTGTAATTTCCCCTTGAAAAATAAATAAGAAATTAAGAGTTGATAAATAAAGAAATAAATGTCACTATTATTTTCGGAATGGGGTATCATATGCATTATTATCTAATGCAGATCATTCCTATTGGTGTAAGTCTCTTGTAGATAAATTATATCTATTTCAAAGATGTGTATGACTCTCTTATCTGTCTATCACTTCTCTCTCAGTTAAAGCATAAGTATTTGCTTCACAGAGATTGTTTTATTTATATTAGAGCCTTTTCGTAGCTTACTATATCGCTCATGGGCTGCAATAGCGGCACAACTCAAAAAATCAAGTTTTGAGACAAGTGGGTTTAAAGTTTTCATTGCTAAGCAAAATGCGTAAGAAATGCTTTAGTTTGCTTAAACGAAGATTAACTTCAAGTTGAATTATGAGTTGTGCTAGTATTGCTGCTGAAAGAATGTGTATTTTCATACTTACACCTGTTCTTAGTCCAAAATGCGTGTTTTTTTAATTCTGCCACTATTGCAGCCCATGAGCGATATGCAGAGTTGATAATTCTGTCGTTTTAGAGCTTCACCGTATTTAAAATAGAAGTAACATAGCAATTAAGTCAGTTAACAATTTTTCGAATTTCACTGCCATTTGATACATTATCAGGTGTTCAATTTCATTTCGATTATTTCAATAAATCTGTTTTTACGCGTTACTAAAACTGAGAAATATCTAGGCGTAATCGTACTTAAACTTTTTTATTACAAAGACGCGAAGTAAAATTTTGCTTAGGCCACTTATTGCAATTTTCAGTTAGAACTTACAATATGCATAATGAAAAAGTATTAGACTTACTTAACCCGTATTAGGGTTACTCGAGTATCCTATTAGACTTACTCAAGTAAGTTTAAAAACTCATCGGTCAATAAAAAGATCTAAAAATCAGTATTTGATTTTTAAAAAAAATAAATTAATTAAAAAAATTAAACAAATCACCAAATCAATGAATGAGAGACAATCATCAACGTGTACATACGAGACAATAAATCAACGAGTAAAAAAACTAGAAAATAAAAAAATGAGAGAATATATGAATCTTGAAATCAATAAATGAGCTTTTCTATGAATGATTGAATCAACAAGTTTACAACGCTCCCATTGCTGAGTTTTTTATTTGCTCAAAGAACGAGTAAATAGATGAACCCGCTGAACAATGAATTAATAAAAGATCGAATCAATTTGCGGATCATCAAACTAATGTGGCTGACTCAAACAGCAAATCAACAAAGCAGGGATTCTGCTTTTTTCAATTATTTAGCTTTTATCAGTCGAGAATTCGCTGTATTATTGATTCACGGATCCGTTGATTCTTGAAGATATATATTGATTCGTTGATTTATTTATTTGATGATTTCTCTCATTCATTGATTTGCTCAATCCTCTTCAATTGCTCAATCCTCAATTATTGCTTCGCTCATTAATTCGTTGACATTCTAGGTCGTTTATTCGTTGATCAAGTGATTTATTCATCGTTTTGTTTATTCCTTTTATTCTATACACCTAAAAATAAAATTTCTGTGCATGGGTTCTAAAAACTCGTTCGTGAAAGTTACAGTAAAAAACCGTAAATAAAATTTTATTTCGCTTTTTTCCTAACCATTGTAATAAGAACGTGGAATAACGGCTCTTTTTTTGGTAATTTACTTAATCCAGATATCATTTATTGCGATGATGATCAAATTTTAAATTTTTAAAAGCCTAACAATCAAATCATCTGGAAGCTTTTTATTTTGGACATGGCTCTAAATGTACATTTAGAAAAATAAAAACAAAATAATTAAGAAATTGCGCATGAAAAAAAAGGGTGTACAATGTGACACAAAAATATGCATTCCATACTGAAATATGCAAACCAAACGCATACATAAGTTCAGCATAATTTATTATAATATTTTCCTAAAAATTGACTGAGTATCAAATTCTTTTTTTAAAATTTAGATTTCAGCAGCGGTAAATCAAACGCAAAATTTCAATTTAACATCAGGTCTCGATTGAACTCAAATAGTCTGAAGTCTGACAGTGACAAAGGTTAAATAACCGCGACTTCGAACATGGCTATGAGGGTATAAGTACGATTCAAAACTGAAAAATAGTTCAACTGATGCAATTCAGAATTTTTTTGACCAAATAACGTAATTTTGAGTTGAAAAAACGTATAGGACATTTTCTTAACAGGAAGAAAGAAAAACTATTAGAATGTCTGCAAATGAGTTCGATGAGAACTCAACATAGTGGTCTGAAAAGATAATAGTTCTTCAGTAATAAAGTGTAATTCTAACCCAGTGTTTCTTAAAAGGAAAAGTATTTTTTTAATCTGAAACATTTTATTTTATTTTATATCCGTCGTTGAACAGCCGACCTAATTTTGGGTTTACGACTACCAATGTTCAACTCCGTAGCCTTGTCATTTTGAACCCATCCAGAAGACTATGAAACTTCTGGATCAGTACCCCCAGAGGTATTGATTTTTTATGGCAACACGGGGGATTTTCCGACTCGACAGATTTAACGTGCATCAGTCACCATTTACTACACGGGGAGTCTTCGGCCGGCGAGGATCGAACCCTTGAACTCTTGGACATGGGTCCGTTGCTCTACCAACTAGGCTATTCCGGCCTAAGTCTGAAACATTGTCATTAAGTTGCAAAACTAAATCCCCCCCAAAACAAAAAATATTTTTAAAAAAAGGAAAAACTTTAATACCCACTGGGGTTAGGCAACAAAATATCCATGTTGTTGAAGCTAATGCCACTTGCCAATCCAGTGATCCTGTTTAATGAAACCAAGCGTATTTAAGGCAGAGTGTGCCCTTCTAGTTTTTCAGTGCCGCAATCTATGACCTACGACTTCAGCTACATACACGTCAAAACGCGTTTATAAAGTATACTCATTCATACATCCATAGATCGTAATTTTGACCTGAACGATCAATCTCCAATTCACGATCAATCTCCAAGAAGTATGATTTGTTATCGGAGCATGGAGGATTTAACGTGCACCAGTTACATTTAACAAATTATCCAATTCTTAAAAATAATTTTTCATTACAGTTTTCATTAATGAGTGTAATAAAATCATATGGATTTCTTTGATAAAACTTTGGCATTTGAAATATTTCTTCGTTCTTTTAAATAATTATAAAATGTAAATTAATGTTAATTTTTTGCATTTGGATATAAATTACCAATATATTTATATGCAAAATTTTTTATTAAATTGCATGCAAATTTTTTATAAAATTAAACGTGATATTTAATTTATGAATGGAAACAAAGCTATTAAAAAGTCCTAAAAAATCTAAGTCTTGATTTATAGTTTTACAAATTTAAACGTTACATTAATTTCATAAATATAAAATAAGAGCAAAATCCTTGCGTTAAATATAAATTTATGGCAAAAAATGAACGGTAAAATCATGAACTAATGTACTATATACATAAATTTGGTATATAAACTATAAAACATAAAACTCAGACAGTACATAAACAGACAATTATAATTGTATGACGTAATTTAATACAAGCATTAACTTACCTCCCAAGAAATAGATTTATTTAAATGAGTTCATGTAATCAAAAGATATATTTTAATAAATGGCTGGAAATCGCTAATTTAAATGATGGTGGAATAGAAATGTGAGCGTTTGTATGAGAAGATTTAGAATGTCAGAGAAAGTCTCTTGGCAAAATTACCAAAAAATAGAAAATGTCTCTCCCTACTTAGTTCCCCAAAAGCTTAATACATCTGTTTTCCTAGAAATTATAGATAATTGCCTGTTTGAGACAATTTATGAATAGATAGCCAACAAAGAGATGGTCCGACATTTTTAAAAGATGACACAGGATTCTCGAAATGCGATGAAGACTATTTCAAAATGCGAAGGACATTTTCCCATAACGTAAACTGAGGCAGCTATTTTTGAGGTATCAAATGACTCTTCTCTGGTGCTGTTTGTAAATTAAGCTATGCTTTAGAATCAATCCTAATCAGCTAAGTGCATGGAGAAAAATAATTGTGCTAAGAGAAGGATTATTGAAGGAAAGGCTAATAACACTGACAATTCTTGCAGTTTTTTAAACACTTTTTTTTAATTTTTTTAATGTATTTTAATTAATTAATTAAATTAATTTTCTTTTAATAATAATGTAATAAGTTGCACTATGTAAAAAAAGGGAGAGAAGAAAAGTAAAAGATATAGGTAAAGAGTAAAAGATATAGATATATTTTATTTTATAACCGTCGTTGAACATCCGAACTAATTGTTTTGAGTACACGACTTCTACTGTTCAACTCCGTAGCCTTGTAATTTTGAACCTAATCCAGAAGACAAGGGAACTCCTGAAACAAGCATTGGGAGAAATTTGCCTTCGTGAAAGACTTTTTGATGGAACTAACCCACATTTGCGATACATGGAGGGGGAAACCACGAAAACCTTCCACGGTTATCCTGACGGCAAGGGGACTCTAACCCATGATCTGTCCACTACAGAGGATGTTTTACGTCAGCACTGTGGGCGGTGCAAGCCGGATGCGGAATTCGTATCTACCAGCTATCGTTGGGATTCGAACCCGGCTCACCACATTGGGAGACGAGCGCTCCCCTGACCCATCACGGCTCAGATAAAGATGTAATCAAAGTAATCAAAGCAAAGAACCCTAATTTCGCAAGTACTGTGAGCGTAGGTGTATGTGGGGGGGGGGTCGGACCACTCGGAGATCACCTCCCTGGTTACGACGCCCGTGACCTAAATGAATGAAACTATTCATTTAAAGAAATTTATTGTTGCCTCTCCTCGAATTGGAAAAAAAAAAAAAAAAAACAGTGGAAGGAAGTATGAAGTTGTAGTAGTAGAACTTTGTTAACAATGGGCTATTGGCGACAGTCTGGGAAACATCCTTGAGGATGATCCGAAGACATGCCATCACGAATTTGATTATCTGCTGAAGGGATGGTTTTCCCGTTCTGGAAGTCGGACACTTCACGGTTGAGCAATTTAACTAGGACCAATACCGTGCAACCCTGGTCCCTTCGCAGGCTGATTAAAGTGGTCACCTACTCGTTTTCTGATCTACTCTTCGGTGATCTACGATTAACCGTATCTTACGATCAGACAGTTCACTGGATTGAAAGAGAATATGAATATTAAGCAGTAATTTTACTTAAGTAGTAATTTTAAACAAATTAAAGAATCACATGCTTAACATAGTCAAATTTCTTTTTAAATTTTAAGCAGATGTTAAATTAGAGTATTTATAAAGGTCACTCTCTCTATTTCAATTTTTTCACTTACATTTTTTTTTCTTTTTATACACAGCAAGTGAGGTAATTTTTTTTAGTGAAAATAAGCATGATTTGTGGAATTTAAAAGAAAAAGTGAACTTTGTTTTATAAATTTTTCTCCATGAAAAACAAAGTATGAGGCATTGCTCAATTTGTAATTTTAGGATATTTCTAAATAAATAATTACATGCCCTGTCTGTCTGGCATGTAAAGGGAGAAAATACATACTTGATCAGAATCTTTCTTGCTACGGTCTATAATATTCGATTTTCAAAGTGTGACAAACGTAGAATTATTTTCTACTTTGTTGCCAATTTTAAAAACGATGTTTTAATTTTTATTTTATTTTATCATTATCCGATATACTTTTATGTTTAATAGTGCATTCTGTGTGTGAGCATAGAATTATTATTTTTTTAAACGATTTTTAACAGATCGTTTAATATCGATTAAAAAAAGCCATAAATTCAAGATATAACATAAAAATAAAAAAAAATATCTGAAAATACAGTAGAAAAATACTACTTGCAACGGAAACTACATTCTTTATATTGATCTGATTACATTTTTATGTAAATTGGATGAAAATTGAAGAAGTTATCGAGTTCGCGTGTGTGCAAACGCTATTTAAAATCTATCATTAATGCATATTACATCTGTACGCGGCAATGCAAAATGCGATATTTTTCTTCTTTTTTTTTTAAAAAAAAAAGAGAAGGAGAAATAAGAAAAGATTGTAACTATTTACACAATTTAGATTAACATTACAAATCACATGTTCTTATGAATTTTATCTTACAATCGACGTTATTGCGAAGAAATAAACACAATTCTTTTTAATCTCATGACTTAAGTACTTTTTTTAAAAACGATTTCGTACATTAAAACAAACCTGATTTTGTGACTTGACTATAGTTTTTTTCTCTTTAGTAACAACCAATTATTTAAATCTTTTATCTACATTTTTTAAATTCGGATCGTCTATGGTACAGCTTACGATAGTATTTTATGTATTTTTTAAAGAAAAAAAAATATTTTTTTTGTAAAAAAAAATTAATGTCTAGGTAATTAACTAACATCTTTTACGATAGTTCAAAAATCTGTGCATTTAGAATATTAAATTTTTCTAAATGTAAAAAAAAAAAAAAAAAAATCATCTCTCATAAGTTCTACATAAGGGCCAAACAATTGCAACAATATTTTATAAAAAATTACACCTTTTCGGCCTTCCAATTAAGCTAGATTTTGAGTGTTCTGTCATTTAATGGGTACTTTATTTAAGTCTTTTTAAGCATTAAATGGAAAAATCATGGAGTGATCGTTGTAAATTAATGGAGATATTTCATAGTATTGGAAAACTTTGGTTTTATTCTATTGTTTAAGGCGAAATTATATTGACCCACATCAGCTTCCCTTTCCTATTTAATTTTCAAGGCCAAATATTACCTCACGTGTTGACCTCTACTCATTTTGGCGAAGTTTTACTAGACCTCTTTTGGCGCGGCTAGTAGACAAAAGCTGCAGGGCAAGTAGTAGTATGAAAAGAAAAAAAATCAAAAACTAACAACCCCTAAATCTACCATAGGATTTCGTCTGCTGTTGCGCAGCGCCCTCTAACGATTACAAACCGAAACCAGTTCTCAAATCTTCATGGTTGTTTATAATTCAAATGCTCGCCGAATCCTAACTTTTGTGACAATTGAGAATTGTTATGTCAAGTTTCGTTGATAACTCTTTAAATCTAATTGAATGTATCGCGTTGCCGTGATATGAGACGCTTGGATTAATCTTCTTGGCGCGTTTATTTGGATTTCGCTTTAACCTATGTGTGATAGTACTTAATAATCACGCCGAGCTTCTGAACCGGTGGAATTAGCTGTCGTCATAAAATAATATTTTAGGTAAGTTAAGATTGATAATATATTTTATTGATCTGCTTGATTTGAATGCATGATTAAATATATTTTGCTTTTTTTCAAGAGTACTTTTTAATTTGGCGGGAAAAATCGCTCCGATTATATCATTGATAACTATCATTTAATCGCCAATTTAAAGAGGCCTGCTCTGGGACATGTTTCTATATTTAAACGCTGACTGGGGATTGTTTTTGTTTTGGAATCAGCTCTTGCTGTTCTTGCGCACGTGGGAGTTTTATTTACAGAATTTAATTCCGATGAACTATATTTTTATTGAGAGATTTGTTGTATATTAAAATAATTGTTTTGATTTAAAAAAAATTTATCAAACCTTATTAATTATGTTTTTAAAAATTTATATGTGAAATTATTATTTTTTCATTATTTATTTGTGTCATTTAAGTATATTTTATCGTTTTTTGATACTAATGTAATTTGGTCTTTCTCAATTAGAACTAAAAAAAAATTTTTTTTGAACGTGTTCGATTGATTTCCGTCTTAACATTATAAACATGATTCACAAGTAATTTTTAATTAAATTGCTTTAAAATGATATAAATGTCAACTATGATACTGTCATATTCTATGCATGCTGCATTTTTAAAATCTCAGTCTTGGTTATAAAATCTAATCTCATTTCTGAGTACTTTTAGGTGTTTTTAATATTTAAATCTAAGTTTGGTGCTTGGATTTCTTGACATTTGCAACTATATTTCATAAATAGGAAGGTTTTTAATTTTTTTTTTTTTTAAATGAAAATTTTTATTGGTTCCCTAAAAATTGAACTAAGTAGATTTTTTCAGATTTTACAGTTAAGTGTTATTTTTATTGATTCTTTTTTTAAAAAAAGAAAAATACTTTTATGTATTAAAAATAATTTATAAGAAAAAATGTAACTAAACTGCATGGTGTAACAACATGACAATTGTTGTTGTTATCCTTATTGAGCATTATATCAAGATATGCTCATTTAAATTCTTGTACTGCCTCTGGTTAAAGATCATAAATTGTAATATTTATTTCATTTTATTATTAGTAAAAAAGAAGAAATTTCCATTATGATGAGAAATCTTGATTTTAAAAAGGAAAACAACAACAACAAAAATTATACATATAATTGATTTTCATGAAAATCAAAATTTATCTAATATGATCTATAATATATTATAGTTATAGTAATTGTTCATTTATATATAGCTTAAATAAGAACTAATTACTGTATTTATATTTACATATGGAATTTCTAATGATTTAAAACATATATGCTATAAAAATAAATTCGAAAAGCAACAGGTGTCATATTTAAAAATATTTTAACTATGTAATTAAAAATATTATATCTAATATAATAATTAAAAATATTATATCTATTAGTTTAACTAATAACTAATTATTTTTATAAATTGTAAATGTCTTTTAAGTAAAATGTATTAGTCTAATTCTATCAAGTGAAATATTTTGTTTGTAATCATCACCTTTAATTTATTTAGCCTACTTTTGTATAAATTTTAAATAATTATTTTTAATTTTTGTTGTACTTTTTTTCTCTAAAATTTGTTTACAATTCTTCAAAGGAAATGAACAGCTCTAAATGTTATGAGATGTAATGGGAGCTTATTATGCATAATATAGTTTTGTTGTTTGAATCAATTACTGGCTATAAATTCCTTTATCCATACATAAAAAAAGCGTTATTGAAATTTTTTAACTGCATAGATGATTTTTCTGTATCTCACTTTCACTGACTGTCATTTCTTAAAGGTAACTTTATTATAATTGGAAAATTTTGTATTAAACCACAATTTCAAACTATGTCTATCAGTTGAAATATTTTTATTGGTTTTAGAATAACAGAACAGCTAAATTTCATGAAGTTATTGAATATTTAATTTTACAAGTTCTTGGAATCTTCATCTGATAAATTGAATTACTTTTCTTTACTGAATTACTTTTTCAAAATACCATATATACTAGTTATAATTGTCAATAGAAATATTTTGATTTCCTCAAGTATAAATTGAAGCCTTGTGATTTCTTTTTTAAAGCTTGATTTTCTAACTCATTCTTCTTTATTTCTCGATAGTTCATATTTTGTGTATTTTAGTATTAAAGGTTAAATTTTAATATAATTTGTAGATGCAAAAATATAAAAAAAATTTCTCGCCCCCGGGTGGGCTCGAACCACCAACCTTTCGGTTAACAGCCGAACGCGCTAGCCAATTGCGCCACGGAGGCTTGTCGGTTAATGTGTTTTATATTTATATATCAAGTTTCATTAAGCCTTGTTTCTCTATTGTTTCATTAGATGAATTTAAATTATCTTAAATATTTTCTGTTTCTAATTTCGTTACTTAAGTTTGTTTTGTTATTAGTCACATAAAGTAATTCAAATTTTATAAATTTCTATGAAACGCTTAGAGTAAAAACAAAGAATATAACTATTTTATTTTGGAATAATTTTTCACTTACCAAAGTACAATTTCCGTTTTCTATTTGTGAATAAAACTCAGAACATATAAAGTTGCTACGTGAATTATAGGTTTTAAAACTGGATCTTACTAGTCGCATAAAATTTAATGACTTTATCAAACATGTTTCGTTTTAAAAATACGATCGTAGATTTTGTCCACAAACATGTGGTCTGCAGCAATGGACAAAATTTGATCAGAAGCAAATGGGTTTTTTCTTGTTTGTATTGTTTTTGTTTCTTTGTCTTAATTTTACAGCTAGTTTTTTTTTTATCCCAATGAATTAGTAAAGTCATGCATACAATTGAAAACCGAAATATGTAAAACTAAACTATAAAGACCAAAATATGAAAAAAAAATGTGAAAACCAAAATATGAAAATTTATTCACTTTAATGCAATTCGAGAATATCGTATGTAACAAAATATGTAAAAAACAAAGTTTTTTTAAAAAAGTTTATAATTGACGAAGTGATTTTTATCGATAATGAAATGTTTTTTTTTCATTCAATTCATCATAAAAACAAACAAACATATTTTTGAGTATTTTCTTTGAAATAGCATTTTATAATTCTTTATGGTCACTGTCAGCACATATTTCACTTAATCTTCGACAGAAAAAAAAAGAAAGAAAGAAAAGAATTAAATGCTGGACGAGTTAGTAAACAAATTAGTCAAAATGAAGTTACAAACATAGAAAACCACCACTGCTCCTACTCCCCTCCCCCCTCTATAAAAGTATGGATAATTACACTTTTAGGCAAATATTATAAATGTTAGCATAGAATTATAATTGTGTCTAGAAAGAACTATTGAAAATAATTAATAAAATTTACACAAATAAATTGATTCTTTAAAGAAATAGAAATGATTTTTAAAGATATATATATAAATTTTACTAAGAATGTTTTTTATTTGTTATTGATATTTATTTATTATTTTTTTACGAGGTAGGGAGTTGCATTCCAAATATTCTATCGGTCAAGAACTACCTTGTGCTTACCTTTTCTTTATATGTTTAACAATCTTTTGTTAATAAAAAATATTTATAAAAATATAAATAAAAATGCTTTATATTTATTTATTTATTTTTTAAATTGAAATCTAAATAAAATTGTATTTAATAATAGTTTAAGTAACTTTTAAAATATTAATTTATTTCTTAATAACATAATCATTGAGTTATTAGCCACTAAGTCATATACATTTTAAAGGTATGCGAATAAGTAATATGTGTATATAATATACATAATAATATTATATATAAGCAATCTTCTAAATCAAGTTATATTTCTTTCTTCAAAATGTTTTTTTTCTTCCGCTTTAATTAATTTTAGATTTATTTTCTGATAAAAGGAATTTAGCTTTTTATCTCTATAAGTTCTAATATTTTTTTATGATTACCTGAGAAATGATAAAAAAAAAAAAAGACTTTTACTTATGAATTTCAAGCCTACGGGGTAAGAGCCCTCAATTTTAAGTTAATTTAATGGAAAAGTTAGAAAACTACTTTGTAAGGGCCGCCATTTCTTTTCGAATGTATATATTGAATGTTAAAGCCATTTCTTTTAGATTATATGTATCAGTATGCATATATTTTGTGTTCATATATCCAGGGAATATCCTCCCACCGCCCTAGACTGTGGGTTACATCCACCTAAATTCAAATATCAAAATAAAAAATAAATTTTAAAAGTTTTAATAAATTGATAGCGAATTTAATAGTAAAACTTGTAAAATAAGGATAATAACGCCTACTCATCATAAGAGAAACCACGAGATAAATGCAGTAAAGTAGCATTTAATATGATTCTTTGAATTTTTAATATGTGGTGGTGGAAAAATTACGTAAAATGAAAAATATTAGACTAAAAATAACTTAAATTTCGTAAAATTAAAATGAAAAATTAAAAAATATTTTTGCAAAGCGCAGCCAATTGGCGACTCTGCTTATATGTGAAACTCGTGGTTCGAATTTGAGACTTCTATCTTGAAAAAACTTGTTATTTTGCCTTTCTGTCAATTAAAATATCCTAAAAAGTTCGATATTTATAAAATATCTAAATGGTTTATTTTATTTATTTATTAATTTTTTTTTAAAGTTTTTCTCTTTGTCTCATTATTATTATTATAAGGAACACATGTTCTACGTGTCAGCTTTTTTAACTTCATAGGAGGTGGAAGAATTAGTGATAAGTGGGTTTGTGATCGAGTGCTTTGAAATATATTGTTTATTATTTATTTAATAGGGAGATTTCACAAATTTCCGTTAGATTCCGTACGTTACGTTATGTTGGCGTGCGTTCACAAATCTACAAGCAAGCGGTAGAATATTTTCTGTTTAAGCCTACTTTTGAATTAAAAACATGGACATGTTATGGATAGGTCAAGAAGAACGCAAACGCAAAATGAGGATAAAGGATTCGTTATTACTAAATATTAAAATAAATCATAGGATAATTAAAAAGTTCTGATATTCATGAATATAAGGATTTACAAATGATATAAAAAAATAATAAAAAATATATAATAACACTACTATATCATGAGTGTAAAACATAAATTATTACGAAATATATATTATTTACAGTTATTAATTATAGCAATTAATTAAAGTGCAAGTTGAGAATTACAAGTATTGTACATTAAAGAAATCATAATTTAGTATTTCAAAAAACATTGTATGGCTACAAGATGCTTGGCAAAAGCAAATGAAACAATTATGAAATGTTCGTTCAACTATAGTGTGATAAAAGAGTTTTTAATTGTTGAAGTCTATTTTTCCAATTCAGCCAATGTCCGGATACTGTTTTTCTGATTGAAGGCAACAAACAGGAAACTGAAGGAAGTGTGATGAGGTATCTGCGTTGTCACACTTTGAGGTTGCAGGTGGTTTTGCAGAAATACCCCCTTTTGTCGTTATCAAACGCAAATTTATACACATTATCTTCACAAATTCATTTCCTCATTCCATCCACTTTCTCCCCAGGATACGTTCTTTAACTGTTGATTTTTTTGGGGAAGGGTTTTCTTCATCACCTGTTTTCCCCAATTAAAGAAACTGCCCAGCTGGGTGAAAAAACTGGAATCGATCACGAGCTTTACACCATTGACTTCCTGTTGTCCAAGAGGCAATAAATATTGGAGGACCGTTCTGGAGTGACATGAGGTAACACTGATGCAGTATGTGAGTTTAAAGAACGGCCACCCCCTGCAGCGGTTTCTTCTTCATGAGGTCTTCATCTTACAAAAGATATGAGTCAGTGTCCTTAACTGGAAAACGACGCTATTAAAAGATTAGATATAAATAAAGGAGTAAATTGTCACATTACCCAAAGTGCAAATGCTATGATAATCAAAATTTCCAAAATCAAGCAATTTTATCAAGTAAAAATTCTATTTCCAACGTATCTATATTAAAATACAGTATTGGTGCAGTTTTAATCGATGTCAAATATGCTAATATACTATGTATACATTAAATTTCTATTAAGACTAAACCAATTACTATAATAACAACAGTGCTTATTACCAATATTAATTAAGCATCATTAGCGTCAATAAGGGTATGACGACAAAAACTAATCAAGCATCATTGGTGCCAATAATAGTATGGCAATATTTTACTTTCGGTAAATATTGCTTCTAAACGGTTTAGTACTAATTTTCCATTGGTTTTGATTTTTAGTAAATAATATTTTTTATTTATTGTTTTTGTTGTTGTTAATTTCAATTGCCGTGGATTTTAAATTATTTTGTTTTATGGAAACACGTTACAGGTGAAAATTACAACGATAAATAAAATAAACACTTTTCAGAAAGTTTCAGAAATTCTAATTTGATGACTTAGTTCGCTTATGCTACCTTCGTCTCACGTTAGTCATTGAATTTGTTTGATATAACGATTGAAAAATAGTTACATTTAAAAGAACGTGCAGTAAACTCTTTTTTTTTTTTTATTAAATTGAAGAAAAGCCATCAAACGTCATTGATGTTATCTTTAAAATATTTGAATTAACAGAATTGTCTACTGTTTAAATTAAAAGAGTTACTACTCCAATGCTAAAACATGTAAAAAGGCGACTTTTTTTTTATCAATGCGCACCGAAATGGAAACACTCTGTCCATATCGTTTTTAGCGTCACGTTATGGCAAAAAGCTTTATTACTAGTTAGTTAGATGAGTTTATCGTTTTCTTTTATCATTTTAATCGAATTAATAAAGTTCATTGTAATCGTTTGGTTATTTGTTTCATTTTAGTTCTATGAAATGCTTAGATGTTAAATCTTTAAGGATGTCGTGTGTTTTTGAAGACAAAAGTTCATTTCGTAAAGTAAATTGCAATTTATTTTAAATATTTTAATTTCTCATCATATTTCTTGTTCTTATATCTACTTCAATGTTGAATTTAGTACGTATTTAACATGGATATCATTCAACATTAATTCTTTTAAACTAATTGAAGAATAAATACAAAAAAGCGTTATTAACGTAGATTTTTTCTCTGTTTATAGTAGAAATTATTATACGTCAGAATGGAAATAGACAGGAGTAAATAAAAATTTGAAAGAAATACTTTTTACATATAATCTTTCTCTCATTATCTTTCACGATTATAACAGTGGCTAATGCTAAAGCAATTTGAAAGTTATTCCATTATTTCAAAAAAGCTCTCGGGAACAAATTTAAATTTTCGAACGATTTTTAGGATCGAAGACTAAGATTGCCCTTTAGCCAGATAATTGCTGAATTTCAAGCGGTTCTAAACACTTAAATTAGACGCACAAACTCTTCATTTTATTATTTAAGATTATGATAATAATACTAATAATAATTATGATAAATGAGATACTGGAAAAAAGTATGGATAAAGCAAAGTGAAATATACACACACGCACAAAAAGTGGCTCAAATAAAAAATAATTTAAACGCTTCACAATAGATTTCAAGAAACGAGATTTGACAATTGTTTATCTACCCCTTGTAAAAATCATCAACTCTATAGTAAAATTTTAGAAAACTGGTAAAAAAAATTGATTTATGAAAAAAACATCTTATCATACAAATCGTAACTTATCATACAAAAATTCCAATTATATAAAAATCACTATTTTACACAATACAGCGTGCATTTTCAAGAATAAATGCATATTTTACCTATTGTTAAGAAGCTGTTGAAATTGCATGTTATTCCCTTCATACTTTTTTTTTTAAAGTTTGTGACGACCCAGCTTTTATGTTAAAATTTAAACAGAGAGCAAATTGAAAATGTACCAAAACAGTCTTGGTTTCTTCTGCATGGAGCAAGAACCTTACGCTAGGGTCTATTCCTCTGTTAAACAGTGTACATAATGGAACTAATTTGAGATGCTGCCATCAAAAATGGTATATGCATATTGAAAACACATTAAAAATGTAAAAAATAGAATTAAAAAAAATTAAAAAATAAACGAAAAACTGAATAAACTTTCCTGATTTTAAAATTATTGCCGGAAAATAAGCATAGACACTTCGGGGGGGGGGGAAGCGGTAGACCCCGAAGTTTCTATGTTTATTTTCCTTAATTATATCTGTTTCTAATATGAGACACGTTGAAAAAGCGGCCACTTTTTATAATTAATGAAATATGATTTGTGCTTAATTAATAGCAAATATATCATACAAATTACAAATATTTTCAGAAAGTGAAATAAAAATCTTTAAAAAATAAATATTACTTTGTGCAAGAAAAAAGGAATTTATTGCCCAATTTCAAAACCTATGCTTTGCAGTCCCGATTGACCCCATATCTTTTTCTTTTTTACAAACAAAGCTCTGTTATTATATAAACCAATAACAATTATAAAACTTTATCTAGTAATAGAATTAAATTAGTTAAGTATGTAATTAAATAACATCTTCAGTAGAAAATTTAACTAAAAAATTTTTACTCTTTGTTTCATTAAAGGAAGATCACACTAATTACATTTCCCCATGTTTATTTTCCCACCATAACGCTAAAATATAATTAATATTAACATTTGAGCGAACAATGCGCACTTTTTAGTAAAAATCCTTAATCTTTCCCTTGGATTTCATTATAACTTGAACTTTATCTGCCATAATTAGTCTCCAGGACCTTACATACTTTTTCCTTTACTACAGTATCATTAGTCACCATTTGGTTCCCGACTCCTCAGTGAGTTATTAAGGTATTCCAGGGATTAAGAATGTTCTCTAACATTTGCAAGTCTTTTTAATGATTGGTGGAACAATTCAATCTTCTGTTAATGAAGGAACCATGTCCTCCAGCGCTATTTTAATCCTTTATGAATTTGTTTGTTTCATATTCTAGGAGGGCCTTAAATTGGGGTAACCCAACGTTTCTGTAATTACGTCTCCTGAGGTACACTTTTAGCAACGCTTGGTAATTTTAAGCTGACTTAGCGGAATATAGTTTTAGATTATTTTGTTCGACTGACCCTTAAGCCGCCGCTGATGATGCCATAGAAAGTTAAAAATTCTAATAAAACTCCCGGGTGCAGTTTTAACACGTGTTAGAATTGTAGTGTCGATGCTGGCGCCTCCTGATAGCCTGGAGTGGAATTGATCTGGGATTTGAATCCGCGCATTTAGTGGTTGGATGTCTTTGTGGGAATATCAATAGTGTTAACTTCAATTATTCTAGTACATCGTTTTAGATATTTGTAAGGAACTTAAAAAAGGTAAGCGAGTTATAGTTAATTCGTTTTTAATTTTTTATGAAACATTGCATCAAAGAAATCTCTTTTGGTTCACTATCAGTAATTGCATTTTTTTTCCTTGGAAACATCAGATGTGTCGAAATTATTTCAGCAGCAAGTTTTAGCTCTTAAATTTAAGGGGTTATGAATTTTCAACGGAACAGAAAATTGCAGCGTAAAAAAAATTTAAATTTACAGTAGTTTATATAGTGGCACTATTCCGGAAGGAGCGATTTCCGGAATAGTGTTATTTTGAGTGCAAATGAGTTTTTCATATTCAAGTTCGTTAATTGAATTCTTTAATGACTCGATAGACACCCTCGCTAGCTTTCCTTTGTTTTTCTTTCAATTTTTGCACCAGATTTATTTCATAATGCTTATCAGTTCTGTTACATTTATTAATGTTGGTACGATTAAATCATCAGTATGTCTGATCCTGTATATCGCTCTCAGTAGTTTGTCATGAGAGATTGCCAGTTGTGGTGTAAGGGTGATTGACAAATAATTTTAATTTGCATGGTAATTTGAAATAGAAGAAATTCATATTATGATTTATAACAGCGTATTTTCTTATCTTTCAATAATAATTTTTTTACGAGCGTTATTTTTACAAATATGTAATAGAGGGATTTTGTATTATAGCGCGTTCTTACTGCGGTATTACTGAAACGCGTTTGATTAGTTGTTTTCGGGCCAAGGATTGGCCCGAAAATGGATGTGCGCAAGGTAATAATATTGTACTGCATATTTTAAAGAACTTTATAATTAATAAGGTTGATATTTAATTATATAATTTTAATGATTTTAGAAAATTTACAGTTATTTTTTGAAAAGAGAAAGAGAAAAATGATTGAACCGTTTTGTACAGATTTTTAGCCACGGATATGTATTATATGTTTGTTGTCAATATAAGGGTAAGTTTGTCAATATTAGGTCAAGTATATCAGGGCATTTTTATCACCACACGCTTTATAAAACTGACAAAATCAAATGAATAGAATTAAATGAATATGTAGTTTATTTATTGTAAAATAAATAGATAATCAAAATTTGATAAAAAAAAACAATGGATACCCAACTAAAGTAATTAAATTCTACATAAAATTATTGATATTAATAGTATGTTATTATTAATAAATGTACTAAAAACTTCGTTAATATATATTTTTACCATCTGAAAATCCATATCCGTCAAATCCATCTCTAAAAATCTGTGCAAAACATGCAATTCATGTTTATCTCTCTCTCTTTCTCTTTTTTAAATAAATGTTAATTTTTTAAAATCATTAAAATTGTATAATTAAATATCAACCTTATTAATTATAAACTTCTTTAAATTATCCAGTATAATATTCTTGCGTTTATCCGTTTTTGGACCAATCCTTGGTAACTAACAAATCAAACGAGGATTTTCACGTTCAATCTCAATGGTTTCTGACTTTAAATATGATAAATATTTATTGCTAACTATTAATTAAGTTTCGAAATCAGACACAAAAACGCACTTTCTCTGAATAAATTTTTTTTTTTTGCATATTTGGATTCTTGACCCTCAAAATAGGGGGTGGGTATACTTATAAGTTATATATATTTGGCGATAGTCCCAAAGAGCAGCAAAGTCGCCGCCGCAAGTGAATATTTTAAGATAACCCATTGACTAATTTAAGAGAGGAATACTTAATTTTAATCCGTTGCTAAGCAACCGTTGCTGAGCTACTAAAAAAAAATTTTTTTTTTTTGCTTCATTGTACAATTAACACCTCCTAGAAAAGATAAGGCCTTGAATGGAATTTAAAGGAAATGAATGTTAAGGGATCTGAATTTTTGATCGTTCTCTTGACCAAACTATGGGGACCATATTTTCCAGATTGCAGCTATATTTTGAAGGTTGAGAATCCAAATATGTATAAAAAAATATATGTTTATTCACAGAAAGTTCGTTTTTTTGTCCGATTAACTTAATTAATAGTTAGCACCAAATAAATAGCATATTTGAGGTTACCCCTACCCAGGAACCATCAAATTCACACTTATTACTGAAAATCTGATCATTTGATCAAAAGTTATTCTCAGTGAAATTTTTATTTTGTTTCACTGTACAATTAACACCTCCTAGAAAAGAGAAGGTCTTAGCATGGATCAATTTAGTAGTCCAAAGTTATTAACATAAACTGCTCAGTAGGGGAAAAAAGAAATATGTCACTACGTTCTGGCTATTTAGCTGCGCAGTGAAAGAAAATAAGAAAGATGTCATTACATTTTAACTACTAAAGAATCAAATTTCTTGTTTATGGTAAGTCGTGCTGAGGCCTTCTATCTTGTAGTAGGTATTGGACAGTGCAGGTATCTTTATTTTTATTACACACTCTTCTGGTGAAAAAGCAAATATCGAAACTCCTATTGGCCAAGATAGTTTTGTATTTCACAAGAGAACTGATTGTTATCAAAGAAGCTCTTTCATTTTACCTTCTACACTATTCTGAAGACTCAACAGAAAGACTGGTCATTTTCTCTGATTCAAAATTAGCACTATAAGCCATATGCAATAGAGAAACGAATTTAATCCTATCTTCTATGCCAGGGGTGGCGAACCTTTATACACCAACGTGCCATTTTCTCTAAAAAATTGCTTAATGAGGTCATAGACGTGCCGTGAGTATTGGGAAAAGAATAATACTAAATACTATCAACTCAAAACTCTTTATTTACATCGAAAAAAAAATACATTTTGCAATGTCTCAGTTATACAAGTAATTCAACTTAAAGTAACATCAGTGTGACTTCTGTTGTTGCAGATTAGATGACAAATAACTTATATTAGGTTGTAAGATGTTAGTTTAAGCAGGACTGTTGATTTTTTTTGCTAGTTATTTATTGTTAGCTTGTTTTTTACTGTTAATAATTGTTTTTTAGCATTAATTTTTAATTTTTTTCATTAATAATTGTTCATTATTTTGTTTGTTTTTTGTGAATTTTAATTTAATTGTTACATATGCTTTATAGCGTAATAGCATTTGTGTAATAACAATTCATAGTGTAACAACAATTGTGATCGGTGGAGTGCCCAAAATATTGTGACGGGTGCCATAAATGGCACGCGTGCCATTGGTTTGCCATCCCTGTTCTAGGAGGTATTGATGCAATCAGTAGAGTTCTAATCAAGTTTTTTTTAAACAATGGCGTTTTAAGAAGCAAATAGCGTACATAGTCTTTTATTTATATGCAAATAATAAAGCGACTGTTTGCACCTATGCATTTTCATGTGATTTCTGATTAGTAAATAAGGGCAGATCCCGATTTTATTCAACTATTCTATATAAGTTTATATGTATAAGTACTATACTAGTTCTTGGTACTAGAGCCTAGAGGGATTTTGACTTTCATTATGCTTGTTGCTTACGTCGATCATAACTTTTTTACATGTAAAGAATTCGCCTAACGTTTTTTTTCCCCTTAAACTTTTACCAAACACCATTTTAACCAGCCAATAATGCTTAAGATCCATCCTTTATGTCCGTACAGTGAGTAATTTTTCATGGGGTGTTAGTTTCAACTTTATGGGTGATATTGCCCTTGAGTGAGACTACTTTATACATGGTACGCAATTAACATATTATGCACTTATGCTATTAAACTATGCTTTCAATTAAAGCTATGCATTCAATCAAAACTGGTAGTCGCTTAACAAAAGTTGATTACAAATGCAACCGATTACAGATAATAATTACTTAGTACTAAATTACTTGTAATCGTAATTTCAGGTTAAATTTTACAATTGCTCTTGTAATCGTGATTACAAATAGTCATATTGAGTGATTGCAATGTACTGTAAATACAATTTATTACACGAATTACGATTACAAGCACTCATGATCATAGGATTACTTATAATGGTTGGTCATGATCACTTGTGATCATCATTAGATTAAATCACGATCTCTGCAATAATCGTATATGACATTCCATACGTTTTTATATTCTTCAATCACGATTTCAAATAAAGCTTATTAATACTTATAATCAATTATGTTTGTTCTACTTTTCATTCTCATAATCAGTTGAATCTTTAGGTCGGAAACCCATATTTACTTGTTTGTTTTATTCAAGCTGTTCTGTAATGACTGCCTTTTATATATACATATATATTTAGAATTCTTGTCAAAAGTGAATTAAAGAAATGATTTACACACGCGCATGCATTGACGGGAAAGAAATAAAACTCTTATATTTGTGGAAGGACTATGGAGGGGCGTGGAAAAAAATCACTGCTATAACGGATTTTACCTATAAATTATTTATTACTTCTTAAATGATATTTACTAGTAGTATTATTTATCATCTTATTAATTATAAGTATTTTGTTATTATTATATTTTTGATTTTTCGAAACTAAATGCTTAAAACTAAAAGTGTTGTCTTTTTATTACCATATAAACCACATATCACCTTATAAAGCAATATTTAAAGATAAAAAATAATTAGTTAGATTTTTACTATTAATAAATTGTAAAGTTATTTTTCAATAAATTATATTTACTTTTACAAGAGATTTTTTTTATGTAAAACTGTGTTAACATATCAGGGGTCTGTCCAGACATTTTGTGAAAGGTCCGTTTTTCGTTAAATTGTGAAAAAATTACTCACATTCTTTCAACCAGGGTCCGCTTTTATGTATTTGCGCAAATAGGGTCCGTTATTGCAAAAAAAATTTTTTTCAAGGAGTTTTTGAATTGTAAAGACATACAAGATTATGCTCACCACTGTAAAATTATAGTTAAAAAAATTAAATTTTTGAAAAATAAACAACAATTGCTGCTTCTAAATTAGAGATGCAACATACAAATATTTATATTTAGCCTATGCTGCTGAACGCAGAATATTCATTTCGGACGAATAATGGAAGAATCGTCTGCCGAAGACAAAACTTAATTCGTTTACATCCATCTTTCTTGTTTTCTGCCCTGGAAAGGGTTTATTCGATTAACAAAATAATAATGAAGATAAACAAATTTGTGAAGGGTCCGATTAAAAGAAAAATCATTTTGTGAAAGGTCCGTTTTTAAGTTAAAATATTTTGTGAAGGGTTCGTTTTTATGAAAAGATATTTTGTGAAGGGTCCGTTAACGGACCCAAATTTCTTCTAAACAGATCTCTGCATATGCAATTAATAGAATGAGTTAATCGAGAGATTAATGAATAGAAAGCAATTAATGAATAGAGAGAGAGAAAAGGTTGTGAAGTTCTATCGTTTTTAGCATATTTTCAAAAGTAATAACAATAATAGGAAAGAAAAAAAAGATATCTTAAAAACGGTTAAAGTCACAAACTTAATTTTAGTTTTATTTAAATAAGAACAGGAAATATAAAAAAACTTTCGAAATACAGGTTCAAAAAAGTATTTCCGAGTTGTAAATTTTTTTTTCATTTTAAAATCAAGATTTTTGAACCACTGTGCGGCGATCTTTAATGTCGACCAAACTTGCCGCCTAGGGCAGCTTAGTTCTTTATAATTATTTCCTCCTCTATAATTTTTCTCGCTCACCATTAAAACTCAAATCCCACAGATTTTAATTCTTATTATTTCGTCCTAGCTTAGGTTAATGATGTTGCAGGGATAAGATCTACGTAACCGAATCCTTAAATTATATCTTCCGCCAGCTATAATTATTATTCTTACTATCCAAATTATTTGTTTAGTTAATTTTCTTGCTGAAAAGATTGTAGTTTGTACATAGCAAAACCTAATAGCCAGTAATTTATAACAGCTAATAAAAACCCCTGTACGTTGAAAAAGGCAGTAAAAAAATATGATTATTACGGGTTAAATTTAGATTAGAAATAAATAGACTATTATTATTTTATAAAATAAATTTAGACTATTTGGGCAACCATATTTACCTCGGCCGCGAGTGAAATGCAATAAAACATTGGGGAACTTCGTTTTTTGCGGTCCTGCCAAACGCTCTGAATTGTGGAGGTGGATGTGATTCTTCCCCGGATTTCCGCTTTTTTTTCAGATTTTTCCATTTCTCCGCTAATTTCCGCGAATTTTTTAATTTTTTTTTTTTGCACAAGTTAAAATATTTTGAGGAATTTAATTTTCCGCGGAGCAAAGGTATTGAAGTCCTCATTTCCTCCCTCTGAAGTTTCCCTAAAAATCATTTCCTTGGGATAAAACTGGTTGATCAGGGATGAGATTTTTCCGCTTTTTAGAGGATTTTCGCTTTTATCTCCCGAATTTCTGCCTTTTTATCAAAAACTCCGATTCTCTAAAAGTTAAGTTTTTTTTCTTTCTTTTTTTTAAATAAATATCCCACTTTTTTTGTGAAAATTCAGTCATAAACAGAAAACTCAAACTACGTCCTAGCTGCTAACCCTTCCACCTTTTACTTATTTTAGCTATTTTCTCCGATTTTAATCACAGAAAATAAGATTTTCCGTATTTTTATCCGTCTCCTGATAGTTCGTATTTTCGTAATTCAAACGTTTGCTGCTTCCTGTTTTTTGGTGCGAAAGCAAACGGGGGAAAAAATGAGGTGGGTTTGCGGTGAAAATATTTATTTGCTCATTCAATTAATTTCGTAAATTTGTATTTATTATGTCTAAACAAAAACAATACAAACAAGCCTTTTAGAAATCCCTAGTTCAAGCTCCGCAAATATCTCGATTCTTATTCACGCGATTTTAATATCAATCATCTATTTTCGTATTTACTTGATTTAAAAGTTGCGCATTGTGATTCTTATTTACGCTATTTAAATATCGTACATTATGATTCTTATTTACGAGATTTAAAAATCCAATATCGCGTTTTGTATTGAAGCATTTTTAAAATCGCGATTTTATTATCAAGCATCTATTTTCGTATTTATCTGATTTGAAAGTTGAACGTTGCGATTTTTATTCAGGTGATTTAAATATCGTACATCGCGATTCTTATTTACGAGATTTAAAAATCCAATATCGTGATTTGTATTTAAGCGCTTTTAAAAGCTTATGTAGCGATTCGTATTCACGCGAGCTTAAAATCCAATGTCGTGATTCGTTTTTGCAGTTGTAATATCAAACATCGATTTTCGTATTGAAGCGTGCTTTAAAAATTAGACATAAGGATTCATATTCGCGCAATTTAAAAATTATGCATCGTGATTCGTATTGACGTGATCTAAATATTACGCATCATGACTTATTCTCTTAATTTAAAATCATGCATGTGATGCATATTCATACAATTTTAAAATTAACCATCGGGATTTTTCATCACATTATTTACAAGTTTGAAAATCGCACTTTTTTGTCAAATTTTTGGATTTTGAATGTATATATTTTCTTGGATTTCCTCTTTTTCACTTTTTGTCTACTCTCATCCCTGGGAGGTAGCGGGCTCGAAACCCACCATAGGCTTGCCTTCTCTAATGTGTGCTATCTGTTCTCCTATTTCTCTTGTCTTTGATTAGAAGCCGTATTTTGTATTGAGAACAGTTGATACGAGTCTGTTTTTGTACATCAATAAAACAAGGTTTCGAATCCCACCTAAATCCTAGTTGTTTCTTTGTGTAGTCCTTTGATTTGTGTTATCAGTTCTGTAAATCGTTCTTTGTATTAAACATGATAGCCCGTATACTTATGTCAATAAATAAATAAATAAAATTAATAAATACATGAAACACTAAATTGTAATAGTGTTAATTTTTAACGTTCTTTTTAGTTACAAGAGCCCGTCTTCGATTTGAGTCAAGGTATACTTAGAAAGGTTGTATGATCTATATCAACTTTTTGTTTATTTGAAAACTAAAAAGGAAATCTGAATTTGGATCCGCTACACGAAAATTAGGAAGCGTATTAGTGCGTGTCACTTCATGCATTTGAGCTTGCAAAAATTTTCTTTTTTACCAAAGTATAAAAAGTTACAGCTTAAAAACAGGTTTCTGAACGCATTAAATTTTCATAAATATTGGTCGTGGTTAAATTTTCATATATAAAGCTTATTACCTGCCATAATCAATAAATTTCGGCCCTAACTTGGGACTTTCTCTATACTAATTCAGAAATAAGTTAACCCGTCCTTAGGTCTTATTGAAAATTTCATTTCAAATATCAATAAATCAAAGAAGCAACAATTGATATACAATCGTGAAAAGATTTTCGGGGTTCACATTGGTCGAAACTTGACCACGTGCCGATTTTTACCTTTACCATCAATAATTCTTGTGTTAACCATTTTTAATTTGAGCACACAAACAAATAAATGCATAAATGAATCGAGGCAACAATTAAATTTGCTTTATATTATTGGAAGGATAAGTTTCAAAATGTAGAGAGCTATAGCACAAAAAGATAAATTTCAAAACACGTTAATTTTTGTTAATTTATTCTTCTTTTGCGAACTGTAGTGATCGCGCGATAATTTCCAATTGTTTCACAAAAGTTTTAACTCCCCTTTAACTACAGTTATTTAGTCGACATGCTTATCCTCCTTAACTAATCGATGACACAGATTTGTATCTAGTTAAGGGGAGAAGTTTCGAAGTGCTACATAAATATTGATTTTACTTTTACTACCTTTATACGAGTCTAAAACTGAACTGTGGTTGATATGAAAAATAATAGCAACAAAATGACTATGTTTTAAAAAAAAGCTGTTTGTCTAACAAATTTTGTTTCAAATTTTTTCCGGAAAAAATGTTTCTAAAAACATCCAATCAATACCACTGTAAGTAATTAGCAACTCTAATGTTCTGATAACTAAATTTTAATGGATCCGGCTTTCGTTCTTTTTAACTGGTCTTTTTTTTTAGTGGTTTAAAGCAGAAAAAAAAAGGTCAGTTTTTTTTTTGGTTTTATTTTATTTTATAACAGTCGTTGAACAGCCGACCCAATTTTTGGGTTTGACTACTAATGTTCAAATCCGTAGCCTTCTAATTTTGAACCCAATCCAGAAGACAAGGGAACTCCTGGATCAAGTATTGGGAGAAATTTTGCCTTCGCGGAGGACATTTTGATGGAACTAACTCGCATTTGCGTTGCATGAGGAGGAAGACCACGAGAACCTCCCACGGTTAGTTAGCTTGACGGCAAGGGGACTCTACCCAATGATCCGTCTACCACTGAGGATATTTCACGTCAGCACTGTGTTCGGTGCAAGCTGGATGCGGAATTCGTATCGACCAGCCATCGCCGGGATCGAACCCCGGTTCACCTCATTGGAAGGCGAACGCTCTATTCCCTGAGCCATCGCGGCTCTCTTTTTGGTTTTTTTATTTTATTTTATGACCGTCGTTGAACAGCCGACCCAATTTAATGTGTTTACGACTACTAATGTTCAACTCCGTACCCTTGCAATTTTGAACCAATCCAGAAGACAAGGAAACTCCTGGATCAGTACCCCCAGAGGTATTGATTTGTTATGGGAACATGGAGGACTTTGAGACTCGACAGATTTAACGTGTATCAGTCACCATTTTCTACACGGGGTCAACGTATTCTCGACGTTGGATGTTTATCGCATACAATTATTAATGCATACAATCCAGATTAGCAACGAAAATTCTAAATCTGGATTCTAAATCTGGACTGGCCTGCTTCAAGTCCCCCCTCAATTCGGCACTTCCTTCCATTATCTAAACATTGGTATTTACTCATTTTTGCTGTTTGAAATTGAGTTAAAAGAATAGATTAAGATTTTTTTTTAAAAAAACCCCGGGAAATTCGGGAAAAAGTACGAGCGAATGAAATGCAGATGTTGCCATGCACGCTTATAATGTTTATGGTTTAAAATAGATCAATACAGTTGTTTAGTAATGATTATTATAAAAAGACAGCTTAACTTTCAATTAATTCAATTTAGTGAGTGCCATAAATTTGGCAGTTTTTCACATCAACTTATTTGAAAAAAAATATCTTTTTTCTTATTAGTTTCATACATTTCGTGGTAAAGAGCCGGTTTGACTATCCATACTTATAGAATTTGATGACAAAAATTAGAGTACTATTTGTCACTGTGAATTCATTTGTAGTACTGCACTGTGAATAACCTGAATATAATTTATTCTAATGATTGGATTTTCACGTGCAAGGACTTACGGGGCGACCTTAGATATGCTAATTAATTAGTAATGACGATATTTTAAGTTACGAAATCATGCTAAAAAAAATATTTTCTATAAAACTACATCTATTTTTCTCTAGGGATTTAGATTCCTGTCCCTCATAATGTGGGGAGTAGCCGCAATCTTGGAAATATGGTTCTAATTGTTTGGGGAGGATATTGTTTGGACCCAACAGTTTAGACCTCTTAGTGTTAATTTTACTTTTTGCGTATTTCGCTACATCTTTTAAAGTGAATTGAAAATGTTTTGTACATAATAATAAAATTCGTTTATTCAAACATGATCCCATGCAAAAATAATTTTTAATAATTATTAATTATTATTTTTTTTAAAACTTATTTTTTATCGAAAATTTTTGAATTGTAAGGGGGAAAAATTTTACATCTTTTAAAAAGTGTAACCATATAAGGGGAATTACAAAACTTAAACGAAAACGGTCGGGAAATCGACTTTTTAAAATTTAATTTTGTTTATTATCCGTTTAGTCATTTGTAACAGTTAATGTTGTTAAAAACTAATTAAGTCCCCCCCCCCCAAAAAAAAAANCCCCCCCCCAAAAAAAAAAAATCTGGAAAGAAGAGAACTAGTTGAAAGTGGTTACATAAAGCCTTTCAAAATCCACAGGTCTTGTCCTCTTTTTTTTTTTTTTCCTTTTCGGGAAAATCTTTTTCCTTCTACCCTATTAAGAATCTTTACGTTATCAATGTGAGTATTATTTTCTAATTCGATGTGAAGAAATTTAATTCTTCTTACAGTAGTATACGTAAAATGTGTGAGTAATATAATGAAGTTTCTTAAAAACTATTTTTCGGATCTTTTTCGGATATAAACAATACAATAAAAACAATAAAAAAAATAACCCCGCCAAAATGTTTTAAAAATATTCCTCTTCACTAAATAAATTAAATAATTAACTAAATAAATAAATTAATTAATTAATTAAAATTGATTGTTCAACCAATTTACGGTTAGTAAATGTGCTTGTCTTACGTAGATTTTGAGTACCAGCTTCGCTGGAACATATTCTGGTTTGCTTTGGACTTTCTAAGGTGGATCTTAAATCAGGTCCCCTTTTTGCTGCGGATTTTCTTGCGATCAGCGGCGCCCTGGAGCTTATCTGAATCTGACATATTTCAGATTACGAGGATAAGCAATTGATTTTGAGTTGAAAATATAATGAACTTGACTAAACAAAATAAAATAGCCACTAAAAAAAGAGTTATCCCAAACTAAAAAAAAATTTTAAATTTGATTTACAACTCCCCCCCCCCCCTTNAACCCCCCCCCCCCCCTTAGAAAAAAAATTCTCGTTCCCTTCAAATCAAACCACTAATGCGCTTCTCTTACTTGTTATTTTATACTGATCATAAAGTTAAGCATTGATAATATATATTTGACTCTAAAATATCCCCAACCAAAAAAGGTTTAAAAATTCCCCCAAATATTAAAAAAGAGCCGGATTTTAATAGTTAAAAATATTCCTTATACACAATTCACAGTGTCCCCCTCACTCTTATATTAACTCCTGCGTTCGATCAAGAAACGTTGAAATCTTAGACAAAATTTTCCAATTCAGCGGCGTTTAGCGACCGTTCTCCGGTTTATCATTTTTTTAAATAAAAAAAAATTCATTTTTTTTAGTTTAGGTAACAAATTTATAAAGATATAAAAGCTTGCATTGCAATTAAAACCAACGTCAACCAAGAAAAAATCTCCAAAAAAAGAAGCAATCGTTAAAGGCCGCTGGATTGTAAGTTAGCATCCCGGACAGAAGTAGATATTTGTGATAGGAGTGTAGAATCATCTCCTGAAAAACAAACTTTGTGGATCTATTTAACAAGTCTTTTAGAGTTTGTGCATTCAGGAACTATTAGTGGTTGCCGATAAATATCAGGTTTTGTCTCTTAAGACATGGGTTTGTCCAGACATTTTATGAAAGGTCCGGTTTTTGTAAAATTGTGGGGAAAAAATACTCGTAATTTGTGAATATAAAGTAAGCGTTAAGTCGCATTCTTTCAACCAGGGTCCTGCTTTTATGAATTTGTGCAAATAGGGTCCGGTTATTGCAAAAAACTTTTTCAAGGAGATTTTAAATTGTAAATAGATACAAAATTATGCTCAGTACTGTAAAATTATAATAAAAAAAATTACATTTTCAAAAATAAACAGCAATTGCTGCTTCAAAATTAGAGATGCAACATACAAATATTTGGTATTTAGCCTATACTGCTGAACGCAGAATATTCATTTCAGACGAATAAAGGAAGAAGCGTCTGCCGAAGACAAAACTTGATTCGTTTACATCTGTCTTTCTTGTTTTCGCCCCTGGGAAGGGTTTATTCAATTAACAAAACAATAATGAAGATAAACAAATTTGTGAAGAGTCCGTTTTTAAGTTAAAATATTTTGTGAAGGGTCCGTTTTTATGAAAAAATATTTTGTGAACGGACCCAAATTTCTTCGAAACAGACCCCTGTAAGAGATTTGTCAGGAGATTACGTCGAAGAAATTGTTTGAAATTGTCGATTGTATAGGCTTAAAATTATGTTCAGCTGCTTTAGATTTTATAAAAACGTCTGAAAACACCAACCTTGGTATTTTTATTTTTTAAAAAAAGTATCAATTTTACCCAGATTGAAAATTGAATCTTAGAACAAGGCTTGGGATGTTAAATTTCCAATTTGAATTCAAACAATTTAACAATTTGCTACTCTTTATATATAGCTACAAGCTGAATGCACGGGGTAAATAAAACAAATAAATTAATCATTGCTAAACATAGACTACGAGATTACGCACAGATTTGATAGCACGACACGATTGAAGAGTTTAGCATGAGTACTCAACGTCAACATCACCTTTTTTAGGCATCTACCATCTCATCACAACGGAGGTGGCCTTTTTAACCAGGTACTCCCATGCACCCATCTTAGTTTCCGCAGAAGAGTTTAGTGGAAGAATCAAGTAAGCGACATTTTAGGGGTATTTATAAATTAGTGAAAATAATATAAAGTGGTTGCATCAATATGCGTATTTTTAATATAACATAATTGTTCTTGCTTTCACTTTAATCTTAACATAACTAATCCACATTAGTTTTTAGAATGTTAGCAGGATTTTTATTTTCAAATCAGGCAGTTGTAAATAAAATAAGACTAAAAATTATTTTAATCCCACTTTCTAACAAATCGGTTAATTTAATTGCTGGGAGACCACTTTTTTTTTCTTACCTTAATTATAGTCTTTCTGAAAATGTCACTTACCTGGTTTTTCCACTTAGCTGATTAATAAAGATAAATAATTTTAATTTTGTTTTATTTATTATTATTTGTTGCCCTTTCTCGTGGCTTTACATTATTATATGAAGCAGAACATGTTTTTTGTAGCTTATCCTATCAGAATATAGATTGGCTATATATAGCATCACTAGCGTGATGATATTGTTCGCGGTTAACTGATGTTAGTCAAAATTTACCACTATCAAGTAAACTTATCTAGTACATGTACAAGAGGCCGTAAGACACGTATTTCCACATTATCGGTATTAAAACTGCTTAGTATTGGTGCAGGTTTAATAATAAGCAAATATATCATACTTTATATCTATATTAGCATATTTGGTACATATTGCATAATCCTTCAACAATTTAGTTTTGTGCGAAATATACTTATTCATGGCAACGAACTAAAGCCAAAATTGTAAAAACAAACAGAATTCTTATGAGATCTTGATAAGGACTTTAGAGCCTAACAATTTCTCCATCTGGCCTTTAATTTACTTTTAAAACTATTTATAAGTAATGGCGGGAAAAAGTTTATTTCTAATTTATTAAAATATGAATGCACTATCTTTGCTGCCACTGGAAAAGTATTTTCTGAAACTACGGAAAAGCCGCTGCTGAATTCTTTTTAAAACTGTTCCAGTTGCCATAATACCAGTAATACATTATTACCAAAATTAAGCGTCATCTGCGTAAGGCGAGTTTCTTCTTCGGTTCCCTTTAACGCAGGGGTTTCCAACTTACATGAGGCCGGGGGCCATAATTAAAAACACAAATCAAATGGCGGGCAGCAACTTTACCAAAATTTTATGTAGGACTCTTTTATGTTTGAAGGAACATTAAATATTACTGTTAGATTTTTGCCAAGTTGTACAAAACTAAAGTATTGAATTACAAATTAAAAAAAGAAGTAAATTTTTAAAAATATTTAATTGCATATTAAAAAATTCGGGCTACAATAATTTTAATGTGTACCGTACCCATGTATTAAACAATTAATGTGTAACAAATATCTAATTGTTAAGATATAAAACTTTAAGAAGGTTGTTATTAAAACTTACATAGTAGCACACAAAATGTTCAATGACAAAATTGAGGTTTGTCTGCTGTAACCACCAGAGAATAGATATTTACATTTTAAATTTAAAATTTACAAATGTGTGTGTAAATATTTTCGTCCAAAATGAGTCGTTTCAAAAAGTTAAATCGGAGAATTTCTTCGAGAAAATTTCTGATACACACATGATAAATTATATTCCCAAAATACAAAAAAATGAAATAAAACAGAGCAACATACAAGATTATTTTTGTATTTGAATAAATAATTTCTTGGATGCAAAACCTGAGAAATAATTTTTTTTTTTGCACCGTTGGTATGATGAATTTCACAGAAACGAAGAAATGAGATTTTTATTAACGAGAAAAGTATTTTAAATCCATATAGATTTTTTACGAAAATTGTCAGCAAGAAAATGACAACTAATATATTTTAGTTTGCTGGTCGGATGTGGCCCCCGGGCCGCCAGTTAGAAACCTCTGCTTTAACACATTTCCCATTAACCTTGCTTTTTAGCACGCAGTATCCTCAAAACGATAACCATTTATTTTGCTTTTTTGTAAATAGGTTACTTTTTTCTTTCATCTAATACATATTATCAACAAAAATTCAACATCATTGTCATTAATAATAGTTAGGCAATTTTGTACAATTCCTTTAAACGAATACTCAATTAATACTCCCTACTCCATTCATTTTGCCTTTTAAGTACATAGCTTATTTCTATTATTTCAATATGCATATATTGAGCCGTGGTGGCTCAGGGGATAGAAGGTTCGGCTATAATGAGGTGAACCGGGTTCGAATCCCAGCGATTGTTGGTCGATACGAATTCCGCACCCTGCTTGATAGTGCTGACTTAAAATATACTCAGTGGTAGACGGATAAGAGTCCCCTTACCGTCAGGCTAACCGTGGGAGGTTTCCGTGGTTTGCCTCTCCTTGTAACGTAAGTGCTGGATAGTTTCATCAAAAAGTCCTCCATTAAGGCAAATTTCTCCACTTGATCCAGGTGTTTCCTTGTCTTCTGGATTGGGTTCAAAATTACAAGGCTACGGAGCTGAGCATTAGTAGTCGTAAAACCGAAAATTGGGTCAGCTGTTTAACGACGAATAAAATATGCATAGATTATTTAATCTAAATTAATTAACAATCACTGGTGTCAAAAATAGTCTGGTTTATTAACAATCCCTGGTGTCACCATTCTAGTCCTACTTATCACTCTATATTTTCTTAATTGTTTGAGAAATTTTTAAATCAGAGAATGGATGTTTATGTTGTCTACTTGTGTTTAAATTATAGAGCAAAAGGAAGAAAAAAAAATATTATGATAATAGTGATAATAAATAGGTAAAATTAGTAAATTTAAAAAAAAAAAAAATTTGTTATAAAAATAACAAATTTTCTTTTTTTTTTTTCGGTTGAATTATTTGTAGCCCAAAGAAGGGGAAAAAATAATATGAATAAAAATAATTTAAGAAATGAAATAAATATGTATTTTAACAATTAGATTTTAAAAGAAACATTGGAATTAAAAGATCGTCATTCCGAAAACTTAATGATTTATGTCAAGAATTCTGGAAACTATCTTTATAATTTATGATATTTACTGAAAGCCGTTGCTTTTCCCAGAAGTGGGAAACGAGAAGTTATAAAAGACGTTGTGCTTAAAATAGAATGGACAGTAGTGCTGATGACACATGGGGTAACAGTTATAACCCTCTTTGCACCTGCAACTTCTTCATTGCATTTTGATAGTAATTCTCCGATTTCCTTCGCATTCTAAACCACTCTACGCTTTTTTTATGATATCTGGGATCGAATGCTAGCAATTCAAGGTCAAATTTTGTCCGAAAGACAAGGTCGAAGTTTTTTTTTTTGGTTTGTTTTCATCGTGACATCGTCGCACGCGTGCTGATAGTATGAAGACTATTTGGTTGCTATTTTGTGTCTAAAGGCTATAGGTTAGTAGATTTTTTATATTTAATACTTTCAATTCCTTCGGTTGACTTTAAATAATCTATATTATTTTATATGAAATTTGAAAATAGATAACTTACATTCAGGCCGGTAAAATGTACACCAACGCCGTTGGCGGAGAATTTGTCACCTTCGCGGAAAATTTTTTACTTGTACTGAAAAAAGGTAAGAAGAAAAAAAAGAAAAGAAAAAAGAAGAAAAAAAACCGCCCCTTTTAAAAAAAGTTTGCCTTTTTCAAAATCAGTGAAAAAAAAATTCATTTTTTCGTCTTATCCTACCAAAGCAAACACTATTTAAAATTACATTCACATTATTTAAAATCACACATCGTGATTACTATTTACGTGATTTAAGATCGCGCATCGTATTTCGTATTTTTACTATTTTATATCAAATATCGCGTTTCGTATTCGTTCGTGATTTAAAAGCCACTATTATGATTCGTATTCAAATAACTTTAAAATAATGCATCGGAATTCATAATCACGATCGAGATTCGTTTTCACGCGATTTTAAAATGAAACATCGAAATCCGTGTTTACTCGATTTTAAAATTAATCATCGATATTCGCATTAACGCGATTTTAAAATCAAACATCTAGATTCGTACTCACGCAATTTTTTATATCAAATGTCGAAATTCGCATTCGTGTGATTTAAAAATCACCCATTGAGATTCATATTCACACGATTTAAAGAAATAAATGAAATCTCGCATCGGTATTCTTAATAAAACGTTGATAACATTTTGTGGATAAATGCTCCTTACATACACATTTTTCTTTCTCTAATTTAAGGTATTTTTTCAATTATTTAAAAAGTGTTTTTTTTTTTTTTNTTTTTTTTTTTTTTTTTTTTTTTTTTTTTTTTTTTTTTTTTTTTTTTTTTTTTTTTGCACCTAACATTTTTGGTTTTCAGCTTCTATGGTTTTTTAAGAAACTCATCCCTATTGTATGGATCAATGGAGTTCTATAAAAATTTAACCTTTTTAAAAAATTCCGTGATTTTCTAGTTACAAGGAATAATCATTGTGTGAAGAAAGTTTTTAAATTGAGAATTTGTGTTCGCAGAGAGTTTTTCATTTTTTCTAAGTCTGCTTATTTTAGATCTTGTCTTTTTAACTTCTATAATGTTATTATTTCTTAACTGACTACCCAGAACGTTTTCCCCCCTACAATCGAATTCTATGAATTCTTGCAGTATGTATGATAAATCTTTAAAACCTTATAGCTGAAGGAAAAAAATCTCTAAAACTTCATAGCTGAGAAAAAGCGAAACGTATCAAACTATTACAACTTCTAAACCAAAGAAAAGACACCAAAATTATTTGTTAAAATATGAATTATTGATGAAGTTAAAACAATTAATATCAATTGTATTATAGACGACACTGACACATACAAATCTTAACATCAATAAAATCAAAAGATTCGTCCCACTGAGATCTCCGAAACTATTTGTGCGATTTTCCTTTATTCTTGTATTGTATATTTTCATTTTATTTAAAACGACAAAAACCAAGATTTCAAATAAATTTGTTGAATAAAGCCCACTGTAATAAAATTTTTAGAAATCGCACTTTCAAATTTTAATTATTTTGAAAATCAAACGACTATTCAAACAATTTGATGCAAAATTTTTATTAAACATATTTCTCAAACTTTTTTCATTATTTTGAAACCAAATTAATTACCAAAATAAGTGAAATATGTTATATTTAGCATTTTAATAATTTATGGTTATGAAATACACCATGAAACACCGGTGTTTTTTTCTGCGTTAAAGGTACTACCTTCTAAACACGACTCACTTCCGAACTATTAATTTTTTAAATTTTCACTTATTTGAAGTTATTTAGATCTAAGCGAAACAGTTATTCATCATTGAAATTTCTTTCATTTATAATATTAGTTATTGCTAAATTTATAAATTTGAATAATTTTTTTTAAAAATTTTAGGATTTAGTACAAATATAATTCCGATAATCTAACAGATTTTTAGTAACTATTAAGCTGTTTTTTATAATTAAAAATATATTTTTCTTTGTATCCAAATATATTTTCACCGTTTAAAAGAAACACTGGGACACCAGTTTCCCATCTGTGTTAAAGTGTTAAGCGTTACACACAAACGGAAAAACGAAAGGATTCCGTTTGCAAACGCAAGCATAAATCCCGTCCCTCACTAAAGTATCAAAGTGAACCCTACCGAAAAGCTATTCAGTCATCAAAAGAATTTACACAGAATGTGTCTGAGCTGTATTCAAATATGTCTGCGAAATTGTGTACCGAGCAGTTCAGGATTAACAATTAAAGATGTCCAAGATGAATACACAATAAAGGTGCTTTTCCAAAAAAAAAATTAGACGACAACCATTTTGCCAATGGGTAACGCTATCACAATTTTTTCAAAAATTGGTTTAAGTTTTGAAATAAAAATTTAATATATTTTTTATTGTTCTTAAATCTATCTATACCTTAATTTTTGCCCTTTAATAAAAGTAATAATAATAGAACAAACAGCGAGTACTAAAAATGAAATGTTTCAAAGAAGCTGGAGAGATTAAAAATTAGAATACTTCTTACTATTCGTGATCGCAACGAACTATAGGGAACGTTGTTGTATGAGACGAATACCTGCGATTTCTATAAGAACAGTCATTCAGTTGCTCTGGAGAGGTCTTTATTATAGCGTGTAGTATTATAACGTTCCTTCTTTATTGTGGTTTATTAAATTTAAAAGAAAAAAATGTTTAAAATTCTTTCTTGTTCAAGGCAAAACAAAATGGAATCTCTTTTTTTTAATTTTTATAGAAGGAACATCCAGAATATATCGAAAAAATATTTATAAATAAGCAAGGGGGGGGAAATATGTATCTTCATTATTGGAATCAAAGCCTAATGCCTGCGAAAAAGTTTTGCTAAATTTAGTGATGTAACATGAAAGGCTTATTTAAACTTTACATTCCATAGTTTTATGAATCATATTACTTCAAACATTAAAATGGGCAAAAAAATATACATAAGCCTATAATTTTATATAATTTAATTTTGCAAAAAAAAAAATTAANGCCTGCCAATTAAAATAAAAAAAAAAAAAAAAAAAAAAAGCTTTTTTATTGATTTATGTTATTTTTATCAGTTTAAATAATTAAAAAAATAATGAAAATTGGAATTCATTTTTCCTTTTCTGATTTATCCAATAATTGTATCTTTCAAAAATTCATGTCCCATAGGGGACTCGTAAAGACACTGGTTCCAGTTGATCACCGAAGTCACTGGCTGCGGTTAGTAAGCGGGTGGGTGACCCCTTTGATCAGCCTGCATATGGATCGAGGGTGGCGGCATGGCCGTATTAAGCGTACTCGGGGCCCTAGCCTAGGCCATTCAAATTTTTGGGGCCCTTAGATTAAAATTTTTTTTCGTATATTTTTTATTTATACAAATATAAAAATATTTATGTATCTTTTCATTTAAGAAAGCATATTTAAAATAAAAATAGATAATGATAAATTAAATTTTACTTTATTTTATTAAATTAGAACTAAAAAATCATAACATTTTAAAAAATCATTGTTTTTCTTAATTTTTTAAAATTTATTTTCAAAAAATTCATTTTAAGGGGGCCCCTAGTCATTGGGGGTCCCAGGCCTTGGCCTAGTCTGCCCTAATGGGTAGTCCAGCCCTGGGTGGCGGGGTCGGTCCTTGTTAAATTGTTCCACCTTAAAGTGCTCGACATCGCGCTCATGTCGTCCTACCAAATCGGAGGAGCGATCTTCTCTGCAGAGGATCAAAATTTTGCTGGCATGTTTTCGAATCATCCTCGGGGATGTTTCCCAGACTGTTGCCGATTGTCCATTGTGCAGCTTTAGTGCGTCGTAAATAAAGTACATACCTACTCACTTCAAAAACTTATATGTAAAAGTTTTAAAAAAAATGTGTTTTAACTAATATTATACTGATTTGTTCGAGTGATAAGTCGTACGAAATTCGCTTGAAAACTTTACAGCACATTGTTATAAAGATTATTTGAAAACTTATAAGAATGCTGCTTTCTAACTGCTTGCTTGCTTTCATTCAGTTAAAAAATGACAAGAATGGATTTGTCTTAAATTTATCCAATAATTATCCAGTTTTTCAAAAGATTTTTTTGAAAAAAGTGTTTAATTTAGCTAGGATCTGAGTGATACCATATTGTTCAGTTGAAACTGTACTGCGCTGAACATATGTGCATAAACGTGCAGGATGTTGCATGAAAGTGTTAAACCACTATATTGTAATCATCTGGTGAAGAGCACTAAGGAATATGAAAAAAATAAATGTTAAAAAATCTACAGGAGGAAAGTTTTTAGAAAAAAAGTAATAAAATAATCAATCAGCATTGATGAAGTTTAATTAAAATTGAAATCTCGATAGATTATCTATTTATTTAGTTGAATTCATTTCTTTTTATTGTTCACCTTTTTAATGCAATATTTGCATTTAACTCAATATTTCTTGAAGGCAACATTTCAATTTACGAACAAATTTATTTTTCCCTACATAATTTTAAGGTCAAGTGACTCTTTTAGCTCTTAAAATCTTCAGCATTTTAACTGCAGAACTAATTCCCTGAAGTTGCAATGAGTAATGCATGGAAAATAGCTAGCTGATCGAAAAAAATAAACAAAAGAACTCGGGACTGGTTAAGATAATCAGATTTTATTGAAACTTCATACTATATCATCTTGCTGATAGCAACGCGTTGTCAATACCACTTTATGTCTTAAGAAAATTAAGTTTTATATTTAAACGAGATTATACGTTACAGAGCTGAAAGAGCAATTAATGGATAGCGCATAAATCCGGGAGATATTTTAACTAAGATCTAAAATTGAATTTGGTAAAATGTAATGGAGGCACTTAAAGTGCATTGACTACAGATAATGGAAAAGTTATGTTGATGGCGCATTTGCCTTAATCCGGCTGCGCTTGTGTGACGTTTGAGTTTTGAGATCATGTCATAGTTGCCTGCCGACGGCTATATATTGAAACCATCCACTTTAGAGAGCACTTCATCGACTTTTTATTACTGATGAAATATGATTTGAGTATGTGGTTTGCCAGTTTGGGGTTTTGGAATTGATCTGCGTTTAGTCCCTCGACACTTTGGTGAAACCCGTCTTCTAGATTGTTTCAGAATTTTTCAAATCCTGATGTAGTTGGGTCTTGGTCTTACCTTCGAACTGTAGACCATTTATTCGTAAGTAGTTTTTTTTAAAATCTAGTTTGATTGTATTTATTTAAATTTTTTAATTGAACGGTATATGCTTTTTAAGCGAAGTGTAGAAGTGTTTTTCTTGGTTAATTCTTTAACGCAGATGAAACATCGATTAAACTGACGCTCTAGTAATAAACAAAATATATGTTTTAATTATATAAAAAAAATAGTCTGGCATACTAAAAAGAAATCTGTTAGATTATCGAATTTATATTTGCACTAACATATAAATTCCAAAAAAATAAATAATAATTATTTTTTGCATTGATCTTATTTTCATTGTTTAACAGTTATTTTTATTTTTACATTTCGAAAACTTATTTGCTGTTACCGAATTTTTTTTTTCTGGATAAATTTTTATTTTCAGTGAATTGATTGTTTTGATTGGCATACAAAATGTTTGGAGAAATTATTTTCATATTTATTGTTTGTGTTACAATTTCTATGATTTATTGATTAGTAGAATTTAAATTTTTGTTTTACTTAAGTGTTTAGGGTTAGGAAAACTATCAAAATGTAAAATACGATTCACTGCAAAATAAAAAAAATTGTGATCGCCGGTTACTCATTGGCAAAATGGTTGTTGTCTAATTATTTTTTTGGAAAAGCAACTTTATTGTGTTTTCATCTTGGACATCTTTAATTGTTAATACTGAATTGCTCGGTACCCAATTTCGAAGACATATTTGAATGCAGCTCAGACACATTCTGTGTAAAATATATTGATTACTGAATAGACATAAATCAGCCAATCGAGATCAATGTTAACATTTTCGGATTGGTACAATGGTGTTTGATGGAGATTGTAAGCTGCTTCATACACCTGTTTCGGAGTCACAAGTTCATACATGAAATATGATTTGAAAGCTAAGCTTTTTTTTCTTTCAATTTTACATGAATAGTGGAATGAATAATTTATATAGCGTGGAAGACAGTTTACGATCTTGTGCAAGTTATTGGGTATGTTGACAATGGATCCTTTTATCCCTAACCTGGTGATCAACACCCAGTTCTCGTATTTGCATGAAAGGGGTTCGGAGAGTCACCATTCGCTCAACGGAGAGTTCAATTCTCTCAACCTACGCTCTTTGGCTTTTTCAGCCTCGGTAAGTTCAAGCCTTGGCATCGTTTTTTTCTTGCTACATTTTACAACTTTTGGGACCGTGTTAATCAGTTTGGACCCTCTTTATTTGTGATATTCACCTGAATTAGTATTGAAAATTACCCAGTTTGAACTGTCGGTTAGAGTTTCTGATTCTTCATTAAAACAATAAAAACGAAAATATCGTTCAAATGATGAAATTCTCCTTTATTCACAACTCAAGAAGTATTTATGGAATTTCTCTGGTTCCATTTCTCAAAAATAAACTCACCAACTTAATGCATAACAAAATTAAAAGTGAAAAAATAAAATTCTAAAAAAAACTATCTAACAGCAGCGGTTACCTTAGCAACGCATGCGCACTGTTTACTATTACTCTTGAAAAGTGAGGATGCCATGAAATCCAAACCAAGATTCATTTTGCCAATGGGTAAAACAAAAAGAGTAAAAAAAATAAAAAAAAGAATAAAAGAAAGAAGAAAAAAAAAATTTAAAAAAAGTCATCTTACCCAGAGTTCATTTTAATTCTGGAATCCTTCAAGTCCTTTAGGAAAAGGTTTGCAACATAAAAAGTTACTACAAAAATAGTCATCACATATGCTCTGACTTTAGGAGTGAGCCAATTGCTATCAATGTAGTAGAGAGTTTAGTGAATAATTGATTTTATCGGACCGAGGAACCCAGACTGTTTTGGCCAAATTAGCAAGTGACCGTCTTAAGTGCCTTACTTTTGAGGGAGGCAGAAAGATCTTCCCTTCTTACAGAAAATGCTGTTTTCAAGCACCCTCGCAAGCATATTCTGATTTGCCTTGGATTTTCTAAGGTGAATAGTGGATCTTACCTCAGATCCCCTTTTTGTTGCGGATTTCCTTGCGGCCAGCGAGCTTCTGAAGCTTATCTGACATATGCCAGATTTAAGAGGATAAGCAACAACAAATATAATTTTTTTTTATGAAATTGTTTTCACCACGAGAAACAAATATGATTGGAAAGGACAGTGTGCGTAGACAAGGTGATATGAGTGAATGAAGAAGTGACATAACTTGAGTAAAGAGGAAAATAGCATAAATCGTACTCCAAAATCCTTCTATCTCTGATTTCTTAAGGAGTATAGAGTAGAGAACAATATAGCGCAACGGTACCCAAATAGTATTCTATCTAAGGAATCCTGGGGTTTCCGGAAATCAGTACTTTTTATAAACCAGATATGAGTTTTGAAACCTCAGATTATATTTAAATCCAACCTATAATCGAAGTAAACCCTAACTTGACTTATTTCATTCATTTTCAGCTTATCTATGTAGGCCAGAAACGAATCATAACTAGACTAAATGTAGCACATGGATTGCTAATTTAACTGTCAGACATAGAGCTTAATTTAAGTTAAATGATGAAACGATTAAGAATCTTCATTCCTCTAATCAAGTATTTTAAATATAGTCTTATATAGGTTATAACGTTCGCAATTACCTTAAATTTTATTTATTAAGTTGGGATCTTAATTTTATTCGTAAAGTTTTTTCGCTCAGTAAGGTGAGCCGGGGGCGATGAATATTCCAAAGAAAATAAGAAAAATAATAACAATAAAAAGCTATCGAAAGTTAAGTATAATGTACGAACACCGCGGGAAATTCGTCTCAAACAATCGGGGGTGTTTTTAGTTTTACAAAAAAGAAGAAAAAACAATCAAAATTATACTCAATCTAACGCCCAGGTCTCTCTGACAGAGATTGATATGAGAATTTCTTTTACTGCTTCGTACAGCCATACTTTTCCCGCGATTTTTCTGCGTTTGATTTTCAGCCATGCTGGTTGAGTGTCTTCAGCTTTTTTTTTTTTCAATTAGGAAAAAAAAAGTAAATAAAAAAAAATCAGCTTTTTCGAAGAAAGTTAATCGTTTTCAAATACCCAAGAAAGAAAAATGATTCATTTTCATGCTTTATTCTACCTACCCAAACACGTTTTAAAATTACATTGATTTGACTTAAAATCCCACATCGTGTTTCGTATTTTTATGATATTACATCATATATCGCGTTAAAAAAAACCGATATTATTTGTGTTCAAATAACTTAAAAATTATGCAATGGAATTCGCATTCACGCGATTTTAAAGCCAAATATTTAATTTGCATTCACGCGATTTTAAAATCGCACATCGAGATTCCTATTCATGCGATTTCAAGATCAAATATCGAGATGCTTATTCGTGCGATTTTAAAATTGAATATCGAGATTCGTATTCGCGTGATTTAAAAACCACACATTTATATTCATGTTCACAAATTTTAAATAAATAAATAAAATCTCGCATTGATGCTTTTAGATAAACGTTGATAAAATTCTGTGGACAAATGCTTCCTACATACATTCCTGCTTAATTTTCCGGCATTTTTCTAATTATTTAAAAAGTGCTTTTACATATAGCAATTTTGGATTTCTATTTCTAGCTTCTTTTTTTTTCAAACTCACCCGTGTGATAGGAATCATTATATTCATAAAAATTAAATCATTTTTAAAAAAATAGGTAATTTTCAAACAAATTTCGCCAAATAGTTGGCGACAAAATGGTTAATTAATGGCTTTCAGAAAGTTTTTTAGTTGAGATTTTGTGTTCGCAGAAAGCTTTTCATTTTATGTCAATTTGGCAAGCGAATATTGAAATTGAAAACTTATACAAAACCGATCGTTCATGGCTGAAACAAAGAATCACGAGTTAAAAAAATAATTGAGTAAATAAAAAAAAATTTAAGTTTACGAATTTTCTCTACATACTTTGGGTTGATCAGAGATCTGTCTTCCAGATCCTCTCAGAACTAAGAAATAGGTTGAACATATGCTTGAAAGCTGACATTTGACGAACATTCTTGTATTCGGTTAATGTTGCATTCGTTAAAAACTGCTACAGCTTCATTGCAGATAAGACATACTGGTTTATCTTTTGCAACTGTAAAACAATATTTAATTTTTGCAACTCTCAAAATCTATCTATAAAAAGTCCATTCATCATTGAACGCACAACACTCTGAATCAATTTTGCGTTTTTTAGTAGCCATTTTGGGGTTAAAATGTTTTACAAATAACTCAAACAAGCATTAGCTATTTTATACATTTAATTATTTACAAAAACGTTACATGTGTGCAATCTTTCCATGCGCAATAAATAGTGTTAGAACTCACGTCAGCAGAAAAGTCCACTCAGTGGAGCTTAAAATACGCAGTCTGCCATATATTAGATTCCACATGTCTGCTCCTCGAGAAAGACAAACGCTCGTTGGTGCCAAGATACGGCTATTCTATAAAGAATTGCTACTTTCAATATTTTATCAATTGAAGCTGTCTGCGCTAGCTATTTCCATCAATGTTTTGTAGAACAAAAATAGAGAAAGTAAAAAGGTCATCAGTACTTTGTTAAAAAAGAAAGAACAAAACTTTAAACAAAGTAGACAAGAAAATGGATGTATAATGTATATTGTTTATATTCATATTCGCCACGGATCGGCAAGTTAAAATTCTATCCGCGGGCCACAGTTAGCTCGCGGGCCGTAGTTTGCCTATCCCTGGGTTATCCAATAGAGGCGAGCCTACGCTAACGTAAAAGTTTCAGTTCTGATTTTAACTTACCACATTTCCTCCCACATTGACTAGAACACCTGTAATTATACTCAAAATCAATCATTTAATGAAAGCTTACCTGCAATTCGAGCACTAGCATTGAATACAGGTCTTATTTTAGTACTTGAATTTTCTTGGACCATCTGACCTATGAGGCAAAAAATGAACACTTTCTAATTTATTCTCCGTCACGATTTCAATAATTTCCAGACAACCAACTATCAAAAACCTCACAATAAGCATTAAAATTTCCAGACTACATTAATTTCTTTTTGGAATTTTTCGCATTAAGTGCAATATTTTTATTGCTGGTTAAAAGCGAACTATTCGTAACCGAAGGGTAACTCGATTTGATATCTTCCCATAGAATTGACTTATAATTGTCTCCTCAAAATATTTAAGAGTTTCTTTTCTCGAATTTATTCTGACTCATAGTAGGATCGGAAATACCCTATAAATCAAGGCGCCTTTAAGTCTGCGATTTCTCTTTCGTTGACAAGAAGAGAACAAATAATAAGAGAAGCTTCATTCTTAATTTTATGCGTATCGCATAAATAATTTCCTAAAAAGCAATTTATGAGCTTCGTTTCTATACCCAACAGACCTGAACTTAAATGTATAATTTTCTTGTTAATATTATACTCGCTATATCTGCTCCGATTAATAATTTTATTTCTTTGTCAACACGGTATTTTATTTTTTCCGTTCTAAATCGCTTAAACTAATTTTAAAATTATTTTACTCTATGGAATTTGTTTAATATTAGAACAAATCGTATTTTGATTTAACACTTGAAATTTATTTTTACATTTATAAATGAAAAATTAAAATATTAAGTAAAAATATATATCTATTTTTTTTTTTTTTTTACTTTTTCGCAAAGTTTTAATTGGTGATGTGTTTAAATCCTTATTATTAAAATTGTTTCCCCATCTGTCGCATACTCATAGTTTTACTGTGCTGCCAAAAGGTAGGTTTTATTAATGTTATTTATCTGCTGTAATCTGATAACGTAACTTAGACCGTATTCCATTACAAAAAACCAAAAGTACCTCTACACATTGAGATCTTTGAAGTTTAAAGACGTGGCAAATTGTTCCATAGTTAAATAAGAGCGTTACTCAAAAATATCAGTTTTTTCAAAAATGTTTCTTAAAACTTTTATCCACTAGGTCTTTAACTCAGTTTTTGTTATAGTATGATGAAATTAGTGATTTTCAGAATATTTTTTTAGTTAAATAAAGCTGAAATAAGGTATTATTTCATTAGAAATCTCAAAAATTTCAAAAACGTTACTTAAAACTTTTATCTATTAAGGGATCCATTAACTTTTATCCATTGTAAAAAAATGGAAATCAATGTTTTCTGCTGCATGCCACAATGTTTCAATTGAATATTTGCACTGACGTCTGTTAACTTTGCTCTCAGATTACGGCACGTTGTTGGTGAAAATGTTAATTATTTTTAAAAAAATTGCTTTACAGTTTTCCCAATTAGGAGCGCCTTCTAGTGATGAACTTTGTAACTAATTTTGAATTTATATGAGTTAAAATAATCTTGTTTTCTGAGCAGAAAGCAGCAAACTGTACATCTCTTTCTTCCTCCTTTTTTTATATGAAGTTTCAATTCGCTGGTTATTTTTCATGCACTTTGTCAACTTACTCTCTCATTTAAAAAAAAGAAAATACGTAAAAATATTAAAATATTAGGAGACGCGGTCTGCATAAATTATTACCGACTTATCTATTCTCCTGACTTATCTATCCTCATGATAAGACTTGATACAAAACATGTGCGGAAGTTCTCAATTGAGTGCTTATCTAACAAGTGTTATATAAATGTGTAAATAAAAAAAATTATAGACTAAACATAAATTGATAAGTTTCCTTAATATTTTATTGTGATTATAATTTTGTTTGCTTATCATCATTTTGTATTCTTTTTTTGATTAAAATTTGCATACAAATGTGATAACATGATTGAAAAAAAATCTGTAGTCGGTGTTTCCGTTTGAAAGTATTGTTTAAAGTTTCATTCTCATTATGAATATTGTATAGCAATTTCTGAAAATTTCAAATCATTTAACCAAGTTAACAGTCGATTTTGCAATCAATTTTTGTTAATATGGAAATAAAATGTGTGGGTATTTTTGAATTCTTTGTATAATTTGTAAGTTGAAGCTTAGAATGTGCACTATATTTTTTAATGATTAATTACGTATTTGCTAATTTTATGCCTCCGTTGAACTAATTTTATTTATTAATTTTATTTTTGTTTATTTTTAGAATATGCTGATTGCCATTAAATACTAATCGTCAGGATATGTTGTTGCTGCGTGAAAATGGTATGTAAACATCTTTATGTTTATTATTTATTTATTTAATTTTTTTTTGTAATTTTTTATATCTTTGTAAAACAATACAAGTTGTTTCGCGATAATCGTTCTTGATACATGTTTTTTTAGAATCCGTGTAAAAAATTAAATAAAAAATGTATAATGTATATTAGGGCAGTGATTCCTATTCTTTTACGGGTATGGAAGCCTAAATGATCGAACATCTTTTGGAGGAATCCTTAGTTTATAAATATAATTAGTAGCTGTGAATTTACTAACAGAAAGAAAAACTATGTATTTTGATAAAATTTGATGTAAAGATTGAAATTTTTCATTCATCATTTTATCAATAATAGAATTAAAATTATAGGTTTTATCTCAAGTGAATGAATTCGTCGGAGCATAGTCATCTAGACTAATTCTGAATTTTTTTTTGGTGCATGCATAAACTGACTACGAATAAAATACGCTAATTAATATTTTTCGAAAAAGAACTGTTATTAATGTTGAAAATGATTATCAGAGAAACATAATTCTTTAATTTTGAATTTGGTTATTATATTTTTGATTGAAAAATTCGATGAGAAATACTAAAGCAAATTTTTTTTTTATAAATGCTTTCTATTTCTTAATTTGTTGAACATAAAATTATCTGAAGAATTTTTTTTTTTTTAAAGCTTGCTTTTTCTTTCTTTTATTTTAATTCATGTTTTACTTGAATAATTTCATAAAAATAACCAAACTATTAATGAATAATGGCTTATTGTCAAGATAAAAGCTTAATGACAAGTTTCAGAAGTCATTGCTGGTTTAAAAAAAATTATATATACCCATGGAATCCCTGAGAGCCTTTCACGTGTTTCGCGGAATACCATTTAGGAACTATTGTATTAGTGGACGCAAACTACTATTTAAGTGAGGGTAAAGTGCTTCTGAATTCCAACCAATTCTGGAACAGACCGAAATCAAAACCAATAATCAAAAACCAATTTACTTTTTTAGTGTGACTAGAATGCATCTTCCTTTCCCTGAAAAACACCTTTTAAGCATCATTCTCAGCTACATGGGATTTGAGATAATTATAATCTATCCCTAGCTCCTATTGACCTCAATAAGGATTGGTGAGAGTTTGAAAACCATTTTTTTTTTTTTTACTTTCGAGCTCTTAAAATGCTTGTTTTTTGATTTCTTATCTTACAAGAATTTGAAAAATGCATAGTTAGAGTGGTTATTACGGAACACCCTGTGTATGAAACATTGGGATATGAAACATCGATAGAAAAGGTATTGAATATCCCCCAGTCCCTTTTTATATTAGAGCTCTTATTTTGTATAGAGCAGGGAGGTGTTTTAGATATTTTTTTGTTTAATTAATAAAACTAGATTTTGATTTAGTTTCCGAACTATTTACTCCATTCGGCAATATCTCTTAAAAGACATAAAATACAAACAGGGTAGGTCTAGAGCTAGGTACCCGGAACCGGTTGTTGGTTGGGTTCGCTGTCTCCCGCCATTTTCTTCCTTTGTTCTATCTCAAAATGTGTTGACAGATGTATTCAACCTGAGCCATATAAAAGAGTTCTAAAAGAAATATCTTAATAATTAGTTCAATAATGCAGCAACCGACCTGCCATAAGTAAAAAGAGAAAACATTCCTCTGTTCAACCCTAGCAGTAGTTATGGGAGAGGTGGTAAATCCGTGTGAATTTTGAACCCAATCCAGAAGACAAGGGAACTCTTGAATAGAGTATTGGGAGAAATTTACCTTCGTGGAGGACTTTTTGATGGAGCTAACCCGCATTTGCGTTACATGGAGAGGAAGACGACGGGAGCCTCCTACGGTTAGCCTTAGGGCAAGGGGACTTTAACCCATGATCCGTCTACCACTGAGGATTGGCATTATACAGGGTGTTTATAAAGTCCCGGGCTCATTTTGATGTTTAATAACTCATAAAATAATAAAGATAGATTAAAATTAATAACATAAATGGTTAGATAGACTCAAAAAGTTTCATGACCCTTGTCAATGAACTTCCACGTGTGCCCCCTTCGTCGCACGGAGAATGTCAAGTCGATAGTCAATTTCACGCCAGGTAGCGGCAAGCATGTCGGCATCCACAGAGGCTATTGCGGTTGTAATTCTGGATTTTAGGTCATCAGTGTTTGACACGATCCTCCTGTAAACATTGTCCTTTATAAATCCCCAAAGAAAAAAAGTCCAGCGGCGTCATATCAGGTGATCTGCGTGGCCAAGGAATTGGACCTCCTCGTCCAATCCATCTTCCTGGAAAATGGTCATTCAAAGAACTACGAACGATGATACCCCAATGAGGTGGTGCACCATCTTGTTGCAAAAAGACATGTGACTGAAGCTCTTCTAGTTCTGGAAATACGAAGTTTTCCAACGTGTCTAAGTATACGACTGATGAGACCGTCTTTTCTGTAAAAAAGAAAGGCCCAATGACTCTGTCGTGCATTAGTCCACATCACACATTAACCTTTGGGGAATCCCTTTGTGTCTCACGGTATTCATGGGGGTTTTCAGATCCCCATATGCGCACATTATGGCGATTAACAATGCCAGAAACATGAAAGGATGCTGCTTCGTCGGAGAACATTATGTGCTTCCGAAAATCAGCAGCATCTTCTCTCCTTCATACTATATCTGTTGCGAACGCCATCCTCCTAGGCCTATCGTCCGGTTCCAAACCTTGAAAATTTGAACTTTGTATGCATGCAGTCTTAATTGTTTCTTAATTACCTTGTACACCGTTGAAATTGGCATATCTAATTCTCTTGCCGCTGAAGTCACAGATCTTCCAGGATTGTCTAAAAATGTCTGTCTGACACGCTCAACGTCAAAATTACTTGTGTAGGGACGTCCGGAACGTTTTCTATCTGCGATACTTCCAGTTTCTAGAAAATTCTTTTTCCATCGCAAGATGCTGCTTTTGGATGGAGGATCTTTTTGGTAAATTCTTCTGCAATTTCTCTGTGCTTGCACTATTGATTTCGTTTCTATGAACCACCATAAAATCTGTGCTTTCTCTTGTGGTGTATACATTCTCCTTAATATCCTCTCGAATAAAACATCACATAGAAAAGTACTGCATAGAACAAACACATCAAAAGTAAACATAACATTGCAATAGTTGCCAAAAATAAAAGAGAGAAAAATGCAATTAATAAGCAGACGATATTTAGAAAAGTACAAATATTTAGACTGGAAAATGAAATTATCTGAAATTAACCACACGCGCAGACGATATTTAGAAAAGTAAAGATATTCAAACCTGAAAAGAAAAATATATGAGTTATTCCATCAATAAATGCCATAAGTTTGTTTATATCTTCATTATTTTATGAGTTATTAAACATCAAAATGGGTCCGGGAATTTATAAACACCCTGTATATTGCTTTTTTCCTTTATACTTAAAGTGTACCAAATCTTGGGGTCAGGTCCACTCCCACGCATCTGAATGTCTCAAGGCTTAAATAGCATCCTATTTATGTAGGCTTGGCGACAAAGCCCCTAAACTTTCTACATGATTTTAGATGATTCTTGCATAATTTCGTAGTTATTGGTCCTATCGCTTTTAAACTCGAACTTTCCAGAACTATAATTTTGTTGCCAAACTGTCAATATTATCGCCAATTCGGCAAAATAATCGCCGAACTGTGCCTTCCATAAGAAATACCGTAGTCGTTGTTTTCAGTCTAAATTACATAAGAATTACGTGACTATCTTTCAAATTTTCGAATTACACTGTTTATTTAGGGTCTGTCTGAGATATCTAGCCTCATAACCAAAGAATATTCCTAAAATTATATACTCAATTACAAATTCGTAATAATACGTTTTTTCTAATTTTTAAGTTTTCATTACTTAAAAAAGTAATTAACTATATGTCAAAAATTTCGGGGTCTTCTGCATCCGGAAATCCAAACATCTTTCTTCCCTCCCTATTCGTAGGGACGGGGGGGGGTAGCTAACCCGCAGAGAAATCTGTTTAGTAAAGGTGAAACATAAGAGGGAATGGGCACAAGGTATTTAGTGACATGAATCAACGTAGCTGAATCGCGGGAGGTGGCTATTATAGGATGCTAAGCGATTTCCGTAGATGAGGAGGTGGGATCTCTCGCTATAAACTATCGATCCGTATCCGTTGCTTAGGTAACGTTGGAGGTGAGAAGGCGGGGATAAAGCTAGAGAGCAAGTGGTCACCGGATCCCTCCTTCACACACCCTGATGGAGACCCTTTCACTGTAGGGGACCCCCATTACGCCCTTGTCGCATCTGTCTTCTTGATGAGAACACGATACACATGTATCTTCAGCTGTGGGTCGATTCTCGCACATCGACCGTCTTTTGAATATTAAATGAATAAAAGGCAGTTTGTGGTAGTGTTGGCATGCTTCTTGGAGATCTTGGCTACTTTTTTTTTCCTTCTCTTTTCTGTTCCGAGGCGGAAATTGCTTGTTTCTGAGCCAGCCGTGGAATCATCTGTGTGTAGTTTAATATTTTAGCTTAATATAAAATAAAAGTTTGCTACTTATAGTGAGATGTTTTACTTTATGACCCGTACACTGGGTAATTTGAAAATATTTATGTTTTTTTTTGGACAAATATAAATCACATTTTACCTCCAAAATTAAATAATGAGTAATATTTAGGGTACAGTTTCTGCTTTTAAATTTTAAAAACTAAGTTCGGGGTTTGATGAACGTAATGGTACTGTTGGGATGTTTTAGCTCAATGAGTTTTTTTAAAAATACCTTCATGAATTGAGAATCTTATGACGAGGTAGACTTAATCAGATTTAAGTTTTCCCTCACAGACCAGTATTTAGGAATTTAAATTCGGAAAAAACTACCGGTAAAGGCTTTCACGTTTTAGCTTCTTTGGTAATGACTCTATAGAACAATCCCTTCAAGGAGGTAAGGTCGGCTTTTAGGTCAAAAAACGTGACCTGAAATAAGGTGTTCTTGTGATTTATTCAAGCTATCTCACAAACAACTCTCTTTATCGAAAAAGTGTGAATAAAAAGAATGTAGATCGATAAATTTTGCATAGAATGAGGAATAATATGATGTGTTTTATTTCAAGTATGCTTACTTGACTTGACCTACTGTGAAAACTGACTTAAATTGTCAATTTTTTCAAGAATTTTTATTTATTTATTTTTGTTGCCACAACTAACAGTCGTCAGATTAATGCCAAGATATTTTGGTAACACTATTGTTTGAATAGCGGCTACTTCGTTAATGTTTTGATGACCTTTTTTTTTCGCTGATAAGTTATGCCACCATTCTAATTATTCGCAGTCTCTCTCCCCCACATTCCAATGTATATATAGATCGAAAAAACTTGACATGTGAAGATGTTTTGGTGGATTGATTAAAAGATCTAGTTGACAATATATATATATATATATAAAATGTGTGTGTGTGTGATCAAAGGATCAGAGTCGGAAGTCGTAGTGTCATGTTGAAAAGCCGCACGCATTAAATCCCATATAGGGTAAACCAACCAGTGAAGGAACACTACCCAGTAAAGGAACATTTCATATATATTGATTAAAAATAAGAATTTGAAAGTTTTTCTTTAGCTTGATTGATAACAATAGCTTACTGCCAAATAATAGGAAGTCATCTAGCAATGTTTTGGATTACCTGGTCAAATAGACTTCTCTGGAAAAAATTTTGAATTTGTTATTATCTCTGAAACACCTTGTTTCTTTGAAGAAATTATAAGATGAGTGTTTGCATGTATATGTTTGAAGTGGTATTAATTGAATGTAATAGTTTTATTTTTCTCACTGTGAAAAAGAGAATTCAAAATATAGTTATTGAAGTTACGTTTTATTTTTTTTAAAGCATCATAGCATAATAAAGTACTGAGATAAGGGGGTGTTTATTCACTGGATCACCAAACGATGAAAAACCAGTGGAGGAACAAATGTTACTTTACTGGTTTTTTTTTCTAAGTTAATGAAAATAAAAGATAAACTTTAATTTTCTTGTACCTTTAGTGATGTTCCGCATCAAAAATATGTTAAAAATACGAAAAACAACTTTTAACCAGTGAGGAAACAGGCATGTTCCTTTACTGGGCATAGATTTCCCAGTGAATGAACAGTATGTGTTAATATGTTGACACCTTAATTTTCAATTCATGATTACAAAAAAAAAGTTAACATTTTCCAAGTATTTATATGTTATAATTTCAAGAATAGGCTTGTTTTTAAATATTTGTATGGCTTATAAATTCATAAAGAGCATTAAAAAATAACCAAAATTAAGTGTTCCTTTACTGGGTGTTCATTCACTTGTAAGAGCTGTTACTTCACTGGGTCTTCTTACTACTTGTTATTTGTACCTCCAAAACTTAAAAACAATATTATGTAAGTTCTCTACAATTTTTTTTACATAATTTGCAATTAGTAACAAATATATTGACACTGTCATTTAACTAAAATTACGAATTTTGAAATTAATATGATTTTTTAAAAGGCAAGCGAAGCTTAAGTGTTCCTTCACTGGTTAGTTTACCCTATATTCCTTGAAAGAATGTATTCACAATCTGAAAATTTCTTTTCCAGGATTACAACAAAATCTATCAATTGTATTTATTTTGTATGAAAATTCTATTTTCTCCTCTTATAAAATCGTCATCTTCTTGGGTGGTTTATTTTTAAGTTAAAACCTGTGGTATTCACATCATTTTTCAAGCTACGTGTTGACGTTTCATCTTCTTTTTGTCTTTTAATTTATAATTAAAAATGGTATTTTTAGGTAAAAAATTACTATTTCACAAATAAAAATCACTTATTATTAACAATATTTATGTTCATGCCATAACCGGCCAAAGGACTGATTTTTTAACTTTTGCATTGAAAATGCTCTTATCATGTTATCGCTTTTGCGTATTTATATTCATGACTTTTTCTATTAATTATGTGCAGATATTTTATTTATTTTTTATTTGTATTTTGTTTATTTTGAGTAATACTTGTCGCATTCCGTTATCTAACCCAACCGGTCATTTGACCGCAAGAATAATGTATTGCGTTCTAAGGTCATCGGATTAGAAATTATGATGTATAATACATGTATATTCAGCGTATTGTATCTGTTAGTAGCCCATTTCTGCAAAGACTTGCGTTGTTAGTTCAATCATAACTGTGATTTAAAATTTCAAGAAAGTACCTAAAATTTTTGATTGGAAGTAGCATTTTAGTGTAAGAAAAGTTTTCTTTCTTTCTATGGAATGCCCACCTGGAGAATGATCATTCGTCATACAAGGCACCTGATAGGAAGATTTGTTGGCCACTCTTTCAGGGGCGCAATATTAGGTGGGCCAACGTGGGATTCCACAGAAAGGGCAGATAGTACAGAGAATGAAAAAACATACACGCCTTTCCCGCGATTCGAACCCCAAACCTTTCTGATGCAAGGCCAATTTCCTGACCCCTACACAGGCCGGTCGGCGTGTAAGAAAAGGTAACAAAAACTGAAAGTCTTTACAGGTAAAAGCCTATAAAAACTATGAAAAGACAGAATCTTGTCTATAGAGAGACAGAACTTGCACTGTCTTTTTATAGGCAAGAAAGTGCTAGTTCTTAGAAGATATAAATAATATAGGTGAAGGGTTTTCGGAAATGGATAAAGATGAAGTTTTCTGAAAATGAAGATTTTACTGGTTGGAAATGATAATCAATTTGACTCTACAGATTCTGATGATGAAGAAAATATTGTGAATACATGTCACGGACGAAAAATAATAAGATTACGCTCAAGTTCGGAAGAAGTGATAGAAAAAATTGAACAGCATGGTTCATGGATCTGTTTGGAACAAAATAAGTAGGCGGTGCACCTAGAAGATCACCACTTCATAACATTTTTAGACGAAGTAGGCCCAACAGGATATGCAAAACGTCATATTATGGACTTCATTTTTGTTAATAATTGACCACCTTGTAATGAACCATATAAGAGCATGCACAATCGAAGAAGCAAAGAGAGTGTTAGTAACCGATTGGAATTTATTTCAAAGGGAATTAGATTTACTGTATTTTTGTATGCGCGAGGTGCACATAGAGCAAGTAGTTTGAAAGTTTCTTTTTTCTTGAATAACATATGGGGGCCTAAATTTTTCATAGAAACTATGAGCAGAAATAATTTTACCGAAATTCTCAAATTTATCCGTTTTGATAAAAAAAGAAGAAAAAAAATCAGAGGAACCAACGTTTATAAACAGGCAAATTTGTAATGTAATAGAAATTGACAATATACATTTTGTTTAATGAAAATTTATTTTTTATTTCCTTCTTAACATTCATATTTCATTAATTTAATCTGTGAGCATTAAGTCCGGACATTTGATTTGGCTATGGTAGAAATAGGTATATATTAAGTGATGATATGTTTAGTGTTAAATCATGCGTTATTCAATCATACTCCCATTTCCTTATTAATATTTTTAGTATTGCTTGGTTTGTCAAAATAAAATCGGTACTTATTATTTCAAAACATTTACCACGGATGATTGGGATTGTTACATTGAGCTTTTACTATATTAATGCAACCGAACCCGACAAAATTGACCCATCTACAACTTGTGTACTTACATTTTTATAATGGATAGCGTTTTTTTTTTTGTGAGATATCTCGAAAAAGAAAGAAACACAAAACATTCTATTTCAGGTCACGTTTATTGACCTAGGAGTCGACGCTCAACTCTCCGGAAAGGGAAAACTTAAGATGACATTTTAGGACATTACCAAAGCACTTAAAATAATAAAAAAAATCAGCATCTTCCTGCAATTTTTTTCTGAATTAGGCATATTTTTGTTCTTTAACGTTTTAATTGGACTATTGCATTTCCTGACAATTTTTAGAAGTGAGAAAAAGTCCCAATTAACGTGTTTCTTTAAACTTTGTCAAGTTTTTTTTTTAAACATAGTAGGTAGGAGGATGTAAAATCTCCCCTTTCTCGCTTTCGTTTGGAATACACATTTCATTAAAGGATGCCGGCAATTTTTTTCTAACTGGGCTTGTTTTTATTCTCTAGTTATTGGATTACTAAAAAGTTCAGCTCTTATAGGCTAGCACTGGTTAAATGACCAAGCAGCACCTCGTCTTTTCAAGGTGGAATGGTAAGTAGGTACTTTATTTACGTCGCACTAGAGCTTGCGCAATGGGCTATTGGCGACGGTCTGGGAAACATCCCTGAGGCTGTTCCGAAGACATGCCATCGCAATTTTGATTCTCTGCAGAGGGGATAGCTCCCCTGCTTTGGTAGCTCGACGACCTGCTCATAAAGTCGAGCACTTTACGCTAGAACAGTTAAACGAGTAGTAATACCGTACACCCTCGGTCCCTACGCTGGCTGATCAAAGTGGTCCCCCACCTGCTTACTGACCACAGCCAATGATGCTTGACATCGGTGTTCTACTTTAGAACCGTGTCTTTGCGATCAGTCCACTGCGGGACTCAAGATGGATGAAATAAACATTTAAAAGTTTTATTAATTGCTTGGAGGTTTCGTTTCCTGCTTGCTTCGCTCATCTACCCCCACGATTGCATCATTATCATTTTTGTATCGTGATGATAAACAGATTGTTAAAAACCTATTTTTTTATTGTATTAACGCAGATTTGACTCCCCAGATTTAGTTTATTATGATTCTATGTCGATAAAATTTAAACGTAACAATTTTTCTATAGCGTTAATAATTTTCAAACTTCTGTTATTTAGCAAAAACGCTATTAGTTATCCTTGCTTTAAATTTTTAATAGTTATTTTATATTCATACGTTTTCTGAACCCAGTTTTACTTTAAAATACTTTTATTATAAAAGTAAATACTACTTCTTTAACGTTTCTTTCTTTAACGTTTGCTATTTTTAAAACAGTAAATAGATATCTTTATCACAAATTGCTGCATAATACGTAAATATCATTCTTTTCTTTCTTTTTTTTTAATGGCGGGCACTTTAAACTACTGTCCATTGGCCACAGAAAGTGCCAGAACTGCTAATACTTTTTTCGTTACCCAGTGGGCACCTGTGGCGGAGCCACGGCGGTGGAGCAGCGTCACCCACGTCACACTACCACAACCCGTTTATTGGGCGGGTCACATTCACACACAGGAGGAGAAAGGACATAGAACACAGATAGAGAGAAAGAAACATCCATGCCTTGCCCGGGATTCGAACCCAGAACCTTTCTGATGCAAGGACAGTTCCCTGCCCCCTACACAGGCCGGTTGGCTTAAATATCATTCTATTACCTTATAAATTATAAGTTATAATATGATAATGGAACAACCCTTTTAGTTTTAAGTCTTTAATTTTGAATAATTACTAAAATTAAATGTGATATTAGCAGGAAGCATTAAGAGTTGATAAATAAATACTGGTAATATATCGCTAAATAAGGAATAAACTAAATATTACTGTGTATTAAAGATCAAAACACGTGATTTTTCATTTCAGTTAGAATGCACGAAACGGTATGACGAATTATCTTTTCATGATATATGGAAGAACGCTTTTTTTATAACTGGAGAACAGCTCAAATTTTAAGAAATATTATTGCTGCAAATTCATACGGAAGGATAAATTTTTTTCTTCTCCAGAAAGTTTAATCCCGCTGTGGACTGATCGTAAAGATACGGTTCCCAGTAGAACACCGAAGTCACTGGCTGCGGTTAGTAAGCGGGTGGGGAACTACTTTGATCATTCTTCGTAGAGACCGAGAGTGTGCGGTATCTGTCTTCGTTAAACCGTTTTACCAGAAAGTGCTCGACTTCGCGCGCAGGTCGTCGGGCTACCATCCCTTCTGTAGAAGATCAAAATTATGATGGCATATCTTCGGATCATCCTCAGGGATGTTTCCCAGATCGTCGTCAGTAGCCCATTGTAGGGCCGGGATAGTCTATATGGTAGGGTGTTAGACTTGTGTTCGTGAGAACGGGAGTTCGAACCTAGCCGACCGAAGAATCCCCGTGCTTTAAATGGTGACTGATGCACGTTAAATCTATCGGGGTCACAAAGTCCTTCAAGTTCCATAACAAATCAATACCTCTAGGGGAGCCTTGATGGATCGGGGAATAGAACGTTCGCCTTCCAATGAGGTGAACCCAGCGATGACTGGTTGATACGAATCTGCATCCGACTGGCACCGACCAAAATGCTGACGTGAAATATCCTTAGTGGTAGACGGATCATGGGTTAGAGTCCCTTCGCCGTCAGGCTAACCGTGCGAGGTTCTCGTGGTCTTCCTCACCGTGTAACGTAAATGCGGGTGAGTTCCATCAAAAAGTCCTCCACGAAGGCATATTTCTCCCAATACTTGATTTAAGAGTTCCCTTGTCTTCTGGGTTGGGTTCAAAATTATAAGGCTACGGAGTTGAACATTAGTAGTCGTAAACCCGAAAATTCGATCGGCTGTTCTACGACGGTTATAAAATATAAAATTAAGTACCTCTGGGGATACTGTCCAAGTGTTCCCTTGTCTTCTGGATTGGGTTCAAAATGAAAAGCCTACTGAGTCGGACTTTGGTAGTCGTTAAGTCAGATTTGGGCGGTTGTTCAACGACGGTTATAAAATAAAATGAAATAGCCCGTTGCGGAGCTCTAGTACGACGTAACCAAACCTACCTTTGGTAATACTTACCTACCCAAAAAGCTCAAAAATATTTAGATTAAAAGAAGGAAATACCCCCCCCCCCTTTTTTTTTTCTTCTTCCCCCGACCATCTTTTCGTTACATTCTACGATGCGTGATGGGTTATTTTTTATGCTACGCGAGTATTTAATATAATGGGTTCGAGGGCTGATCAAATGATTACGGGTTCGAGTATTAATGTATAGTTTAATATTTTGTTCGACTGCTTGGTCAAAAGAATATTGTTTGGTATGCGGATCATGGTGAATATTTCGAAAATTTTATTATATGATTTTCCTTCCTTTAAATATTTTAAAACTTCCAAATTTGTGAATTTCAAGTATTTTTCTTTGATTGAGGCATTAACTGTTTGCAGCTCCGTCTTTTGGAAAATTTTAAAGCTAAAATCAAACATTCTGGGTGAAAATATTTATGCCCTGCCACGTGATTTTTTTTTTTTTTTTTTTTGGTAGCCGTTTTGCTGTAATAAATTTTTGAAAAACCATCTGTCGGGCTCAAATATTGTTTATCGGAGTAAGATTTAAAAGGTTAGTAAGGTTTAATTTCGGATATCAATATCTTCTGTAACCTCTATAGTGCCGTTCACTTTGAGCTCCTTGCAATTGTATTCTCAACTTCTAAGTATTAAAAAAAAAATGCTAAATTTTAGCGTTATACTTTCGAAATAATTTTTACTCAGTTTCTCCTCGAAATCTATATGCTTTAGATATAAATATTTTTTACTAGGGATATTTTTGAAATGGTGCTAATCAGTTTAGAATTTAGCTGTATTTTTACAGCTAACATGTCAAGCTGTAGTGACAAAAAGATTATATTTTTACGTTATGAAAGACTTTTTAGAAATAATTTTGTACCGCGAAAGCATTTATGTTTGTTTACATCGATATTTTCTACTAGACTCAATTTTAAAATAGTGCCATAGCTTGACTTGAGCTTTAAATGCCAGTGGAAATCTCAATTGTTAAGTTTAAAAAGGTGACAGAATTTAAACTTTACAAATGACATTCTTAGAAACTAATTTATCACATTAGCACCGCGTAAACAATATTTTTACAGTTATTTTTCACAATAATGTCATACATTATGGAATTCGGCTAAAAGTTTGTTTAAAAACGGTATTTCAAATCTCAAATTCTAAAGGAAAAATGTAATTAATTGAATTTCAACTTTACAAAAGACCCTGGACATGAGTTAGACCTATTCTAACCCTAAGCCCAAATATTTTGGACATTTTTATTTTCCATAAGAGTCCTTTTTTAAAATGTTCCATCTTTGTTTAAAAATAATCGCCAGAATCTCAATTTTCATGTGAAACTGAGACTGAATTGTAATGTTTTAAAGGACACTTAATGACAAAATTAATTTCCTACACTTACCACCGAAACATAAATTTATTGCACATCGTCTATACATTTTTTGTATCAATATATTTTAAAGGAGTAACTTTTAAAATGGTATTAAAAGTTATTTTAATGGTTTGAAGTTGAGCTCAATGTTTAAGTGTAATAGTTTTAATATTATGAAGAACACTTTCGAAATTATTTTTCTCTCATTACGCTTGTAAAAACTTATCCTTTTTACTTCCGGATTAATGTATCCGTTTTAGTATGTCGTAGTTGTTGATTGTTAATTATGTAACTGTGTTATCTTTAAAAATAAAAAAAACTTGTTAAAAATACCAATACACTTATCATAACGCGTAGAAATAGAATTTCTAAGCACATTGGGTACAAAAATTAGCTCTTTGATATGAGACAATGCGTCCAAGTAATGAATGAATAAACAGCGATTTCTATCCAAATAAGGTTAACAATATTGAATAAATAAAAGAATGCATATTTTAATTTAAGAAATTACTTTCAGAAATTTTTTTTAACAATTTGCCTTTTTTTCTAGTATGTTAAGATTTTAACCAGATGACAATGTAAGTTTTAATCGTTTTCTCATAGCTTACGCAAGATTTATTGTGAATTAGGGAAAATTTAACATGAATTGAAATTTCTGCGACTTTCTGACTCTTTCGAATGTTTAAGCTCTTTGCGTGATACCAATGCAAGTTTGCATTGGCATGAGGCAAATGGACATTGCATTGACACTCTCTCGAATTGCAATACAATCTCCATATTGTTTCCTAAATAGTAGAAGCAAAATTTAATGGCATTCTCCAATCAAACTAACAGACAGGAAACTAAGAATAAAAAAGTTAGTATACAGCATCACTACTTAAAAATCCCCCAACGTTTTTCGAAAGAGATGTGCAAAATGTTTTTCCCTTTAGGTTTGATAAAAATTGAATTATTGTTTTTCCTTTTTAAGTGACCTAGTTTTTAAAAATACTTATTTAAATTTAATATTTTTATTGTTCTTCTGCTTGGATTCTTATTTTAACATAAAAAAAAAGACTTGCTAATTGAGGTGAATTAACTGTTCTTTGTAGCTGCCTCTGGTGAAGAAGGAACCACTTGATGAAGACAGCCTAGCTCTGGTGGATGGTATTCGAAGTAATTCAGATGTCACGAATAGGGGTGCTAATAACATGGCCAATGCAATGGAACGGCACATACAACAGACTAACGATCGTCTACACTGCATCAAAGAGGTACTTACCTAATCTTTATCTTATTTAGACACTTCTTTCGCAGTCCATTGACCTTTTGTTTGCAGCTTTGTTATTTGAAAGACACTATTGTGCTTTTATTTTGTGCTTTGGAATAGTAAAATCAAGGTATAAAAACTAAAATTGTGTATACTCACAAAGTATTTTTTTTTACCCCTTCGCAGGTGGTACGCCGGTGTCCCTTATATATATATATAATATATGTTACGGTGAAACACCGAAATCTGGAGAATGTCAACATTCACGTAGTCGCTTGGTGTATGTCCGAAATATTTGCTAAATACCCTTATTTCTGACTCTCACCGGTGAATGTCAACAATCACATAGTCGCTTTGGTGAATGCCCGAAATATTTGTTATATCCAATTTTATATTAATTAATTCGCTAATATTATTATATTTATTTGATATATTTATATTTATTCTATATTTTAATACTTTCTGACGCTAGATTAGAAGAAACATCAGTGTTTGGAGTATTGGGCTTATATATACCGGGGAATGGCACTTGACCTTAAAAAAACATCTGTGTAGGGTATACCGGGCAGTGGCACTTAACCTTAAAAAAACATCAATGTAGGGTATACCGGGCAGTGGCACTTGACCTTAAAAAAACATCAGTGTAGGGTAAAAATATCGAATAAATGTAATTATATCCACGAATAAATTCATATCAAATCGAATGTAATAAATATTTCGGACATTCACCAAAGCATATCTGTGATTGTCGACATACACCGTTGAGGGTCCGAATGTACAAGAATGTAATGAAATATTCGATCTTTCACCGACGTATTTGGTGTTTGTCGACATTCACTGGTGGAAGTCAACAACCACCGATTTCGGTCTTTCACCGTGACATATATATATAAAAGAGGTAGAGGGGGAAAGAAAGTGTGATGGACAACATCACACTAAGTATATATATAGTATGTTTTATTATTCTTTTGAGATAGAATAAATTTTACTCAAGTTTGACTAAATTTTATGTTTTTTCCATGTTTTTTTTCTATATTATCGTATATATATACATACATATATATTTTATATTAGAGAGAAGAGGAAAAATTATTAAAAAATAAAATATTTTTAAAATAACACTTAAAAATTTATTAAATTGTTAAAACCCATACGTTAAAAAATTTTATTAAAAAACAAGGAATACCCAACTAAAGTAATTAATTTTTATATAAAATCATTGAGTTAATTGTATGTTATTTAAAAATTATTGAAAACTTCTTTGTTAATTTATATTTTTACCATGTGCAAATCTAATTCGGGCAGATGCATGGCTAAAAATCTTTGCAAAACGGGCAAATCATGTTTCTCTCTCTCTTTAATTGTTTAATTAAATATCAACCTTATTAATTATAAACTTCTGCCGGCAAGACGGTCGAGTGGTTAGCGTGCCTGACTGCGAAGCCAATGGCTGCGGGTTCGAATCCCGTTCAGGGCATGGATATTTCTCTCTGTGTGTTGCTCTCTATTGTGTAATGTGTGAATGTGGCCGACCCTATAAAACGGGTATCTGTGGCAGTGTGGCGTGGGTAATGTTGCTCGCCTCTGTGACTTAGGCTCACAGGTGCCCGCTGGGTAACGTTAAATGAGTAATACTTCCGGCATCTTCCTAGGCGAAGGACGTAAAAGTTCAGTGCCTGCCGTTAGAAAAAAAAAATTGTTAACTTCTTTAAATTATCCAGTATAAACATTATTACCAATTTTGGGCCAATCCTTGGTAACTAACTAGTCAAACGCACCTCAGTACTGCAGTAAGAACGTGCCTTAAAGTAAAATCCCTCTTTTAGCTCCATTTGAGCGTCTGTTTTCATATTTTGTAATCTGGCAATTTTATTACGAAAATATTTTGAATCATTCTTGAAAGCTTATTTTTATGTAATGTGTTCTTTTTTGCTTCAAAAAGTTTTTTTGAGTCCTCTTCACGCTATTGTATTGATATATTTTGCTTTGGATATATTGATACAATATTAGAAAGCACTCTTTTTTGCTGATATAATCGTGCAAGCTGATGAAGAGATTATCTTTTCATTTTTTTTTCTTTTGATTTTTTAATATTTATAATTTTTTAGTTTTAAACATTTCATTTCAACAATTTTTTTTCTTTTTCTCTTCATTAATCTTCAATTTTTTTTCCATGTTTTCAACTTATTTTATGAGTTCTATATAATTGTACAATTGCAGTTATTGCATATATATACTTTCCGTTTGCTTGCTATACTAGTCTGGTATATGAATACTGCATCAAAAAATATCTTGATTTTTTTTCTTTAGCCCAATACTTGGTCTACAGGTTTTACTAGTATTCTAAAAATCTAAAAATATATAAATAGTAGTCTCTGTGAAACTCCAGATATATTTAAAATATTCATTTTAAATATACCTGATCCAAATGTACCAGAATGTATTGAAACTAATTTTACGAGATATTTAACCAAAGATTCATGGATTGTGTTTATTTGTAGGCGCTAAGTTCCCCCAGTGCTTTTCAAGGAGCAGCGAGAGAACTCCTAGAGTGGTGTGGTGACCCTAGGGCCTTCCAAAATGCGTTTGAGCAAAACCTTATTGGATGCCTTACGGTGAGTATGCCCAATCAGAAAACACTTTTCTGTGACGTTTCTTAAGTATGGAAACTATCTCTAATCACATTTTTTTGCTTTTTAATTCATGAACTATTTTTTTTCCTTCTAAATTTGAAGAAAAAAATGTGCGTGCAATGACTGAAAAAAAAAAAAGATATTTGTTTTTCTAATGATCTTCTAGCGGAAAGAAAACTTAGAAATAAATTTAAGAATGATTGAAAAATTAAAAAAAGCTGCTAGAGAATTTTTTAATTAAAATATTTTATTTTGAAGATTTAACTCGCAGGTATTTCATTTTATTGTAATATTTCAGTCTCCTGTATTGACCTTAGCAAAGTTTAAATAAAACAAGTTCGTTGTGTTTGAATTTTAATGACTAGCTTACAATTACACAGAAGAGAATGTTTCAATAAATATTTCAATAAATACCTGGGATCGGAACGAGTAATTAATTCAAATAAATAATTTTCCTCTCTTAAGTCAAATACTTAAATGTTAAAAAAAAAAAAAAAAAAAAAAAAAAAAAAGTACGTAGCAATCACCAAATATTACGTTATAGCACGTAGTTACATCAATTCAATGCCAAAGCTTAGCTCGATAATTAACTCAAGAGTTGAGTTCGATTGTAGGCGTAAAAGAAGAGGTAAATTACTGATCTAGTCTTAACTTAATGTGGGCAATGAGAGAAATGCATAAAGTAACGCCGCTGGTTTAATATTTTTTAAGGAGTGATGATGTAATTACATAAGATTTTAGAGTAAAAAATTGTACTTTAGCTATTGCAATTTTTTAACTGATGCATGTATTTTATTTGAATAATTTAGATTATAATTACCGTAGAGGACATATAATTCGTTGCATTTATATAAATACTTGATCTTGTCTAATTCGGGTGTGAAGATTTCAAATCTAGAATTAATTTTGGGTCCTAAAGTTAAATTTTTTTTTTTTTAAATGACATTCTTAAAAACGTTTAAAAACGTTCCTTATAACAGTGTGTCGCCTGAAAGTTGCAGCAAACTTCTAGGTCAGTTACGGCACATCATCAGGATTAAAATTGAACCCATGACCGAAAACGTCGTTCTGCGCTACTAGGGGTGCTTCCTATTCAGAAGACTGTTTAGTATGACCTGTTCAGAAGCACACGAAGAAACAGTTCATAATTAAAGGCTCCCCTAGCCCCGTATGATGGTATATCCGGGCATGGGTTCTATGCAATTTTAATTCTGTTGTTCCCAATTCCCCTAGAAGTTTGTCACAACATTTATGCGATCCTCTATTATAAGTAACATTTCCAAACTTGTGTGTTTCGACAAAAGATGAACTAAAATTCTAGTTAATAATACTTAATAAATTACTAATAATTCTAGTTTGGTTAATAAACTGAATTTCGACAAAAGATAAACTAGATGTAATTTTAAAAAAAAAAAGAAACTTTGAGAAAAATAGCTATTTCAAATTTGAAATCAATGACCTAAAAATACCATCCATTAAAAAAAATGCCATGCAAAAAAAAATTTCCTCAGTGTTATTGAGATTGTGCCTTCAACTAAAAACACGGACTTGGAATTTCAAATTTGAAGAAATGTATTAATGAAATTTAATTGTTTTTAGTTTTTAATTGTTTTTAAAAACAATAAAAATAATTTCATTGTTTTTTTGTTTAACATTATGATTGTCTAATTGCACTAGTTTCGTAAGAAACTAAGTATATTTTCGCTATTTTAAAATTAAAAATTATATTTATATTTTAATTATACAATTTAGTTTAAAAAAAGTTAAATAATCGAGAATAGTCCAATAATATTTTTTTTAAAAATATTAATAATAATATGCTGATTTCTTTATCGCTGAATTTATCAAAATCTATAATCTACCAAATTTTTCTGCTCATAGAACCACAGTGTTACGTAGAATAAAGGATTTTGAATGGTATGCCACAGCTTTAAAGAGATTGTCTACGTTCATTATAAATGTTTGTTTCAATTTTGTGGTCGAAGTTAAAATGATATTCCACCACGTTAGCGTTTTTATGCACGAAACAATCGAAAAAATGAAATGAGTTAAAAAATTTAAATGTTAAAAGTAAATTTAAACTGAATACATAAACACTGTTATTCTAATTCAGGTGATCAGCCAGGTATCACAACAACCAGGATTCGATCTAGATCTTGGCTATCGACTTCTCGCTGTTTGTGCAGCTCAAAGGGAAAAGTTCTCTCCGAAATCTGCAGGTATTTTATTTTATTTTATTTTATTTTATAACCGTCGTTGAACAGCCAACTACCAATGTTCAACTCCGTAGCCCGTAGATCAAGAAATTTGCCTTCGTGAATGACTTTTTGATGGAACTAAACCGCCTTTCGGTTACATGGAGAGGAAAACCACGAAAACCTCTCACAATTAACTTGACTGCAAGGAAACTTTAACCCATGATCCGCCTACCATTGAGGATATTTTACGCCAGCACTGTGGTCGGTGCGATCCAGGTGCAAAATTTGAATCCCAATTGGGATTGAATTCCAGCTGGAATTCGTACCCGGGTCACTTCATTGGGAGGCGTATGCTCTATCCCCTGAGCCACCACGGCTCAAGTTTGCAGGTATGTGGAAAATGTGTATAAAATTTTAGTGTTAAAAAGTTTAATAATGTTTATGTAGATGATGCTTTGTTGCCAAACTACATAAGCGTCATCAAGATTTTTTCTTCTTTTTTTTTTAACAATGGTATACGTATACTTGTGAGTTTACTGTTCGGAATGCTCAAGTCAGAACTCATATAAATACTAAACAGTGCTTTTGTAGTAAAGCTTCTCCTCGTAGATAAGCTTTCTTCAAACACGCTACACCTTTAATTTTCATTCGAGATTCTTTTGAAAATTTCACATTATGTGATTAAATAATAGAGTTTCTGTCGCTCGTATTGTTATTTTTAATTGCTTTTAAAAGTTTCTGATTAGTTAAACACGAAACCCCTTCGTAGACTTTATTTTTGTTTTATATACCACAGTTTTGCTTTAGTGTTTTTAAAAATCTTTTTTGTAGTGCCCCGAATAAAGTACGGTAAACCTAAATAATTTGTGATCTGGTGGTCAGATTTTCATGTACTAAAATGTAATTTTAATGGTTCGTATGACTAACCGTGTGTATGTTAACTAATTTAAAGTTAAGAAATCAGATTCCAATGCGTACTTCATCTGTCTCATATGTTTCTTTAAAAAGATCTTTCTTTCAACGGATTTTTGACATTCAAAAAAATGGTAGTAGCCGTAGTCTGGAAAATATATTTCCAATTGTTCAGACAGAAGTCGAAAGTTTGGTTTCGTTATTGTTAACTTCGCTTTTTTGTGTATTTCGTAATTATTAAGAATTAATTAGGTGCATAAAAAATTTTCAATGTCCAATTTCGTAACTTATAATATCACCAGTACTAATTAGCATATTTTGAATCGCAAAGAATGTTTGACTGTGTTTACGTGAAAATCTGAACAGTAGATCAAAAGTTATTTAAGTATCCTTTTTTTTATTTTGCGAACCGCATAACATATTAAATGTATATAATTTGAGATGGATTACTTTTTAGTAAGTCTTATCTTATTTGCTTTTAAAATGTAATTATTTCTTAATTCACTACTCTAAAATCGTTCTTTGTTTTTTAAATGTCTTCTTTTGCTTTTTAGTAATTTCTGAAAGAGCTTATATAGATTAAGACATTATGTATATGCGAGTTTTTGAAATTTATAATTTGAGAATAGACTACTTTTAAATAAATCTTTTCTTATTTGCTTTTAAAATGTAATTATTTCTTAATTCACTACTCTTAAACTTACTTCACTACTTTACTCTTACTTATTGCTTACTTCACTACTTTTTCGTTATTTAAAATTCGTGTATTGCTTTTTACCATTTTCTGAAAGAGCTTATATTGTCTAAGACATTGTGTGAATGCGTCTTGGAAGAATTACAGTAACCAATTCTAGGTTTTTCAAGAGAAAGGCACACAAATCCAACTTAACAAGAAAAAAAAAATTTAAAACCGTGTTGTACTGATTTAATGCTGAAGAAACTGCTTGTGTAATTTCCATTTTTAGTAGTTATAAATAACAAAATCTAAAATTCAAAAAAATTTAAGCAGTTTCTTAAGAATAAAATTTTCTAAATTTTTCTATAAAACTATTCAGTTGTTCCATTTCAAATTTTTTGATTACCAACACACAATTCTTAAATTGCATTTGAATTGTGTTTCATAGTTCTTGCTAAGGTACCAGTTTTAAAAGATTGTTGAAAGTGTAAGCATTACTATATTTATTTTTCAAGGGAGTGTGGTCCATTGTAAATTTTTTGTAAAATTAATTATGTTCTAAGACTTTTATTAAGCATAAATTTTGCAAAAATTCTTTTATGTTTTCCATTTAATATTTAATATTTGATTATTATATTTACAATATTTGATCAGTAAAATTTGATGATCGATTTTTGATGTTCGTAAATAGTCAGAGATCATAAATATTAGTTTAAAAAAAAAAAAAAAAAAAAAAANAAAAAAAAAAAAAAAAAAAAAAAAAAAAAAAAAAAAAAAACTATTATAAACTTAAAAACGTCAATATTTTTATACTTGTTAATTCGAGTCCATCTTTATTTAAACTTATTATTTTGACTGTGTAAAGTAATATAAAAATTTTTTTTTAATGTAGACTTTTCAAAATAATTTATTACAATTGTTTAAAAAATTAAACATCCTGAGGAAAGAAAATTCCAAATTATTTTGAAAGATTTTTTATCAAAAAAATATTTTATTTTTTAAATTCAAAGCATCAAAATATGTTTTCAATCCTTATTTTTTGGTGTATTTTTTAAAAAAAGTTTTGCGAAATCAACTTTATAATTCTACTTAAACTAGTCCAAAATAGAACGAATCATGATAAAAGAAGTTCTTCTCTTCTCTTGTTCTATTTTTCTAATGATGCCTGTAAGAAATAACATGCCTGTAAAAAATAACATATATTAATTAAATTTTTTTTAAAACTTAATTTGAAAAAGTTAATTTTATTATAAGCATTAAAACAAATTAATATATTCGTTGATTTCAATAAACTGCGAAAATACTTAAATACGTGTTCGAAGAAGATTAAACAACTTAAAAAATTTCTTCATAATATGGCGCCATCTAGGGTTTAAAAAAGAAGGTAGAAATATTGATATAAATCATGTAGATGAATATTTGACTTGACGGTGCAGTGCAACACCCTTTTATTTCTATATTAGAATGACGATGAATTTTTTTTGCTACGAAATATTATCGAAATATTGTTAAAATTAATTAGGAGATGAAAAAAAAAAAACACTCCATTAACATATATTTCTAATGGTTTTTTTCTGTTTCAAAATAGAATGACAAGATAAAGTTGAAAATAATAATAAATTAAAACTTATTAAAATTTTTGTTAATTTTATTTCAATTAATATATTTTTCATTGCATAATCAAATTTTCTTATTTATTTAATTCATTATTAATTACTATTTGATTTACTAATACATATTAATTATAAAGTAAATGTTTTAATGTTTGTGTTATAAATATTAATTTTTCATTTAAAATTTGCGTTTTTATTCATTTATAATTGTTTAATATAATTGAAAAATCATTTCTCTATGAAAGAAATAATTTTTCAATCTATTTAATTTATTCATTTTTTTTAATAATTATCTCAAGTTAATTTTGCTGTGAAATATTAAAATACGATTTTTTTTAAAAACAAGTTTGATTTCTCAGGAACTATTGAACTGATTTCTCTCAAATATTGTATTTTGACATGTAAGATTACATTCTTTAAATGGTGTAAAAAAAATGTATACCTTACAATACAAATTTTTTTCGACTGTTATTAAATAAAATAATAAAAAATATTTACTATAAGTTATTTTTTATGCAATTATCTTTGAATGAACAAATATTATAATTGAGTACAAAATTTTTTCAATTCGCTTAAATTGTTCTCGAGATGTGACAAATGCTCAAAAAGTGAAATTAACGTTAAGGGGTCCAAACTTTGGATCGTTCTCCTGACCAAACTATTGGAACTTTCTCAGATTGTGCCTACTATATTTCGGGAGTTAGAAATCCGAATCTGTCTAAAAAAAGTATGTTTATTCAAGGAATGTACGTTTTTGTGACTGTTTTCGAAACTGAAAATACCATCTGCATTAATTTATTTGAAATTAAGTTCTAGAACGTGAAGTTCGATCCTTTGATCAAAAGTTATTCAGGATGGTTCGATTTTTTTTCGCATTGTACATAGTTCATTTTTTCTTGTTGCTTTTTTGTGTCAATCTTACTTTAGTTTCATAATAATATGTTGTTCTCTGAAAGAATGTCGTAATAATAGGTTATAACGGTTAAATATACTGAAAGATTATGCTCTACTGAAAGAATATTGCATTAGTACATTTTATTATAATTTTACTCTCAGTAGTACTGTAGTACATTTTATTGCAATATTATTTTATTATAATACTGTACAGGAGATATTATATTCTTTGGAAATCCTATTCTAGAACTGTCTTATTTTTGTGGCTGATTTATTGTAAATTATTGATAATTTTTTGTTCGTTCTTTAGTACTGTTTGTAATATTTTAAATCATTCTTGAAAATTTTCCCTCCCATGTAAGTTCATTTAAATTCGCAACTCGCTTTATAGATTTCGTTTTGTGTTTAGTTTTATTTTTTCTTAACATTTTATTTTCTGTTTTTTTATGTGATATATTTTTTACTTAATGTGTTCTTTTTTGTTTCAAAAAAAGAATTTTTTTTTTTTTTTAGTGCTCCTCACACTATTGTATTGATATGTTTTGCTTTAGCTATATTGATACAATATTAGAAAGCACTCCTTTTCGCTGATATAATCGTGTGAGCTGATGAAGAGATTATACCCTTTCCCCCCGGATTTTTATTGTATTTTTTTTATTTATTGTTATTATTTTTTTTAATAATTTTTTTCTTGTCTTTTTTCATTATTCTGTAATAATTTTTTCGATGTTTACTGTACATTTTGAACTTTTATGTATATATATATATATATATATATATATATATAANATATATATATATATATATATATATATATATATATTTACGAGTATAATTTCCAAATAACGTTAATCTGTTAATTTAAGTTAAATAAAGTCACGATTGCAATATACATATTTTCAAAAATTTAATTGTATTTAATGTTTATCAACTGATGTTGCTGTTGCTGAATCAATTTTGCTGGTTTTTTTTCTCCATATTTTTTCAGAAAACGAATGACTGAATAACTTTTAATCTAATGATTGTAGACCTTCTTGTACTAAGACTCAAATTTGATGCTTCATGGGAGTGACCTAAAATATGCTAATTAATTATTGCACATGATATTTTAAATTGTGAAATCAGACACAAAAACGTAATTTTTTTTTGAATAAGCATACCTTTTATCTGACGGATTAGTATTTCTGATCCACAAAATACAGAGAGTAGCCGCAATCTGGGAAATATGATCTTTAGACTGCTCTCTTGAGCAAGCTATAAAGTTTGGACTCCTTAATGTTAATTCCTGAGAAATCGAATTTTAAATAAGTCGTTCGATTTCTTAGGAACTCTTCGACAGTATTTTTCACAAATTTTATATTTTGATATTACGCTCATAAAATAACGTAAAAATTTGTATACCATACAGTCCAAAATTTTTCGATGGATATTAGATTAAATAATAAATAATTATTAAGAAATATTTTTTTGCATGAAATTGGATAAACGATTATGATGATTGTGTGCCAAAAAGTTTCAATTCGCTTAATAGGCTCTAGATATATTGAGAAATACGTAAGAAGTAAACTTAATATTAAGAGGTCTAAACTTATACTATAAGGACCATATTTCCCAGATCGTGGCAATTTGGAGGGTCAATAGTCCTAATCTGTGTAAAAAAAAACTATGTTTACTTAGAGAAAGTAAGTTTTTGTGTCTGATTTCGTAACTTAAAATGTAGTCTGCACTAATTAACAAGCTTATTTGAGGTCGCTCCCTTGAACCATTAAAAATGAGTCCGTGTTCTTAAAGATTCGGTTATTAGATCTAAAGTTGTTTAGTGTAATTGGTTTCATCCCCCCCCTCTTTTTCTGCTCATTCTGCACACTCAGTGCTCTTTTTCGGACGTTTTAACTTAAGTTATACTATTTTGCACTGTCTTGCCTTTTTGGAGAATTTTTATCATAAAATATTACAATTATCTATAACGACTTTTAGTGTCTCTGCTCTTAAGTGCTAAAAAATACAAAATTAAGAAAAAATTCGTACTGCTAATTACTTATTCCTAGTGGACAAATATTTCACATAGGGTCAAGAGAGTTTTATCACAAATCTTTTAACTTGACTAAAAATTCAAGTATTTTTTTAAATCATCAAAAATGAATTTAATTTTTAATTCATTAACAGTATTGGAAATTCTCGACTTTATTATGGAATTATTTTTTATTAGCTATGAAGCAATTTGAAATGAATTCAGAAACCAGAAATTTACATGAAAAACCATACTCTCAATCAAATTTTCGTAAAATGTTTGCGCCAGTTTTTATTTTGTCCTATTGTTTGACTCAAAACCATGTGTTTTATTAAGGGAAAGAAAACATGACCATATATTACTAAATAATTGTACATATAACATTAGTAGTTTAGCTAGAAATTAAAAAAAAATAGTGAAAACTTAGTCTTGTCGATAAAAAATAACCGTTCTTCGTCAAAACAACTCTCACAAAATAACAAAACAATCTTTTTTACTTAGTTAATCTAGTAAGAGAAATTTCTCATAATCATAATTATTTACTAAGTCTGTATAACCTTCTATTCTCCCAAAGAAAATTCGTGAAATCTTATTATACAAACTAAAAAAAAAAGAAGAAAAAAAAAAGAAATCACAATCACCTACTTCTCTAACCCTCTCCCCCGCATCCGTGATAACACTCTCTCCACCCATCTATGCGGGACATGGAAGAATTTTCATCCTCACCTCTCGTCTTCCCTCATCCCATCAGACATTAAGGTACTCTCACCCGCTCGATCCACCCCCAAACCCCTCTCATCGCTATACTCTCAGATACTCAACGAAACCCCGGAATCCATCCCCAGCATCACCACCCCCTCTTGGTTAAGTGAACAGCCAAAGGTCTGCCAAGATCCCCCCTTCCTTCTCCAGAAAATACTTTTCCTCCATACACCGTTGCCATGACGACAAGAGGAAAGTTGCACCTTGGTCCGCAGTTGGCGATCGCCCATCTGCTGAAGATGCCAATGAGAGAACGAAAGAATGAATAAAAAAAAAGAGTGAAGAATAACCGTTCCAACTTTCTCTTCGAAATACTCTGATACGTTCGGATGCTTTATTTAGTTGATTTGTAGCTTCTTTCACATAGATATATGTATACATACTTGCACTGTGGGGGAAAGGGGTGGAGTCTAGAAGATGAGTAAATCGATAGATTTTTTTTACCCCCTTTTTTTATCTAGATGTTTTTTTTTCTCTTCCTGAATTCCTGGCATACACACCCGCGGGCATTTAACGTACTGACAAGAATGCCGACTATCGCGCTTTCAATCAGAGCAATAGCAATTCGATGTTCTATTTGGCACGTTTCTCGTTTGTTTATTTACTCTTTTAATTTTTATGTCTCCCACGCGACTTGAAGTTGATATGTAAATATTTTTTTTCTGCTTAAATTCTCTTAAGATGGCAGTTTATTTCTTTCGTTGTGGGAATTAAATGTCGTAAAATGGAAAAAGAAAGAATGAAGCTATAAAAATGAAAATGTCTGTTACTATTTTCTTCTGTTAAAATTATCTAAATAACTTGCATGAACATATTAAATTTTTAAGCGTTGCTTAACATGATGTGTATATAATATTCACTCTGAAAAAAATCTATGTATTTTAATATAAAACTAGAACCCTTCAAATCTTACAGATTAAAGTCATCTAGTTACTATTGCTTAGTGAGCTTAAGCAAATGTTACTGATTGTTGCAGTTATTTGTTTATCGAACTGTGGTTGCTCAAAGCATTGTTTTAACATTTAACATATTTCTTAATGAAAGTAAAGTAAAGAAAGTAGTAAAGATTTATTGCTTTATAAAATTATTTTTGCTTTGTAAAAAAGGAATGTCACAATTTTTGAAACTGCCTGATCTAAAGCACTTGTACAATAATTAGAATGCATTATGTGGGATACAGAAGGATAAATAATCTGAGTTATTTTTAGTTAGTATTTTTAGTTAGTATTTTTAGTTAGTATTTTTAATTTACTACTTTATTTAAAATTTTGGATTAGAGTGGCCACGGAATAGGAACTTATATCGATTAGGAAAATCAGGAAATTTGGCTAAAGTACTCAAAAGTTAGAAAAGGAATAAATTTATGTTTGAAATTTGCTTGAGAAGTCCTTTTTTTCATTTATAGCACGTTGTTATAATTTTTTAGCTCATTTATTATAGTTATAATACGTTTATAATAGTTTTATAATACCTTTCATGTTTAAGAATGAGGCATAACTGAAAAATTAATAATTAAATTTATGCAACCAGTTACAAAAATTAAGAAAATACAGCTTGGAAAAGTTAGGGGTTTTCTTTTTCTTTTAAGGTATCTGACCACCCTGAAAATAAATTCTAAATTATCATATTATCAACTCTAGTTCCACAGTAGTCTAATCGTAAGACACAGTTTCCAGTAAATCACCGAAGTCAAGGATCACTGTCTGCTATCAGTGGGCGGGTGATTGACCACTTTGATCACCCTGCGAAAGGCTCCAGGGTAGGCGGTATCGGTCCTCGTTTAACTGTTCTACCTTAAAGTGATCGACTTCGGGCACAAATCAATGGGCTACCCCAGCGGGGGATTCATCTCCTTTGCAGAGGATCAAAATTGTGATGCAAATAAAATTCTACATGCTTTTTGTTGCCGCGAAAGGCGATGCTTTGTGCAAATTGATAGACAAGTGAAACTGCTTCCTGCGAGACTTTATTTGCGCAATATATTTTTAAAAAATCCGCATTATTTAACTGGCCATTTCTCCTTGTTGGCCATATATGCTTGACCTACCCTAATAGTTGAAATTGTTTTAACTGTACCGTGTAAAATTCTTTGGCCACCATTTTAGAGTTATGGATTTGGAGAAGTAAGTTTCAATAGTTGGAGTGGTTCTAGCTTGTAATTTTTTTGATACTTTACCCTTCGTATTAAGATTCTGAGAATCTTCAGGTTCGAGTTTGTAACTTGTTTAGTTCTTCGCTATTAAATTCCTTAAAAAAATTTTTTACATTCCTAATGGTAAGTTTTAATAGTTGGATTGGTTCTAATTCGTACTTTCTTTTGTTCTGCACTGCACTGTAACTATTTTTTAACCAACTGAACTCCAATTCACCACTTTTCGCCATTGTTATTGAATGTGAAACTTATGTATTGAGAAATTTCCATGCTAACTCGGACAAATGCAATCTGTTTTAAGTTTCTTTAGTAAGGATTTTAGTTTTTTAAATCAAGAAGTTTTTAACTTTAGAATAGTTGGTTTCGATAATTGGAATGATTCTTGTAATTTTTTTCTTCGACCCTATTAAATATTTTAAGGAAATTTTTGGTTTCCAAATAAATATTATATTTCAATAGTAAAGATTGTTAACTAGCTTGCAGTTTTTATCGTTTATTAATTTTTCTTGGGAAATCGTTTATATTCCAAATAATAAATTTTAATTTCCATAGTTTTTACTGTTACCAAATTTTTTCTAACCAATCCAGCGTTTGCGAAGACCGAAGACGTCATGTCACCTGTTGTGTTTTCTTCCAATACAATAATTTTCCTCGATAAGAAAGCTTTGTAATAAGGGGAAATTTCAATCCAAACATGTTTAAATGCAAAACACTTTGTCTGTTTTTTAGAAATCTATAAATTTTTTAATAGTAAAGGATTTGGTTTGCATTTTTTTAAATTTAAATTTTTAAGGAAGGTTTTTAGATTTCGAATAGCAAGTTTCAATAGTTGGAATGTCTTTTATTAATTGTCGTTTATTAATTTTTCTTGAGAAATTATTTAAATTCCAAATAGTAAGTTCTAGTAGTCAGCATGGGCTAACATTTAGTTGAAAGGGTTCTTGGTTATTGTTTTTATTTTTTCTTCGTTGTTATCAAATTGTTAATGAAATTCTTAGGTTATGAATAGTTAGTTTCTATAATAGTTGAAAATTTCGTAATTTCGTTCTTCACCGTCATAAATTTTTTAAAGGAAGTTTTTAGAATCCGATCAGTTAGTTTCAATAGTGGAAATGGCACCTATAATTAATTATTTTTTTTGTACCGTTATTAAATATTTTAAGGTAGTTTTGAGATTCCGAATAGTATATTCAATAGCAGAAATAGTTGCTGTGATTAAGTTTTTTCTTTTGCGGAAATTTTAAGAATCCGATTTTTTTCAATAGTTGAATTGGTTCTTGTAATTCATTTTTTTCTTCACTGTTATTAATTATTTGAAAGAAGTTTTTAGAATCTGATTAGGAAGTTTCACTAGTTGAAATGACCCTTATAATAATTTTTTTATTCTGTTACAGTTACTAAATTTAAGGAACTAATTATGTTTTAAAAAATTAGTTGAAATTAGGCTTGGAATTTTTCGTTTTTCGCTGTTATTACATATTTTAAGGAAATGTTTAGAATACGAACAGTAAATTTCTAGAATTGAATTGAGCATTTTAATTTTTTTCGTCCTCTTTCGTTATTGAAATTTTTAGAAGCGTTTTTAAGTTCTGAAACTGTTGGAGTTGGTTGTATAATTTCTCCGTGTCGTTTGGATAGTTGAATTAAAACTCTTGTAAATATTTTTGTTGTTATTTTCAACGTATTTTTATTTACATTCCGAAAAGTAAGTTAAAATATAAAAAAGGAGCTAGATCTAATTGGGTGTGTTTCATTTTAATTCAGTCAATTTTTAACGTAAATGTGTGGTAAACAACAGCTGAAACCCAGTGATTTTCTCCCTTCCAACCGCTAGCTTATCTGACGGAGTGAAATATTGAATGCGCATTGGAAAAGAGCTGGCCTTCTGTAAATTTATGTACTTGATCTCCGCTCTCCAGGCATCGAACTCGTATCACTCAATCTGCCACCGACATCTTTTAGTCCGGAGCATTAATGGCCCCATTAAGTTCGTTACGGTAGCTGACACTGAATCCCAGTTCAGTCGAAATACGTAATCGACTCGAGATGCGTCCTCCCGGTCGTCACGCGCATCTCCATGGTAACGGGGACCCCTCGGTTCTAATTACGGACATTGCTGATGGGTGTGCGGCACAAACACGCTAATCTAATTAGAATCCCGCCGAGCAAAATAATGCGAGGAGCGCCGAATCCTCATTCTCTTGTTGCAGAAATATTGTAACAAACGATTTTGACTTGAGGTGGGCCACGCCAATATTAATAGGTTACGTCGCCAAATGAGTTTCACTATTTTGTTTTATTTGTTTATCTTTATTTCGTCCCCATTTTTTTTTTTTAATCGTTGCTCTATTTATCTTGTCCCTTGGCATTATTGCTCTCTTGATGAGTCTGTTTATGGAGTGTTGATTTGAATTATGAATATTCTTTTGCTGTTTGAGAAATTAATACACAAACAAGTGTGAGTGGTTCGTGCTCTTTTAATTAGTTAAGTATATAGCTCTTATATGTAGGTCCTTTTTTTTACATTCCTTTTCCAAAATATTGCTGTTTTCAAGGTCTGAAAAGTGCACCCACAACATTTGTTTGATGCCTTGTCCTATGGGATTAAGGGCTACATGTTATTCTTTTACTAGAGTTGTACAAATGTTTAAAATATATATATTATTCAGTAATAAATATATCAGAACTGGCACTGTCTGATTATTATTCATGACTAAATGTAGAGGATGCAGCTGTATATTATATAGACGATGAAAATAACTATAACTTATTATTGCTGGATTGTAGGTTACAAGATTAAGCAAAAGAGTAAAGCAAAACAACGGGTATGAAGCACAAATATAAGTACAGAAAATGGACATACTATAGTTTCGGTTCTACAAACAAGCTTGTTCCCCTTCCCTTACTTTTCAACCCCTTTTTTTATTATTGCAACCCTTTTGTTTATTGTCGCTATTTTTCTATCATTTTGTGTTTAGACAAAAAACCATTTTTATAAAATAATACAAAATGATTTTATAGCATGTATAATTTATAGTATATATCATATAGTATGTACAATTACAAATTTAAATAATATGCATATTATATACATATCAAATTTCTAATTATACATACATAGTATGTATCGTTATATGTGCTTCATTCACGTTGTTTTGCTTTAAGCATTCGTAGCATAAATTATACCCTTTCTTCATTGGAATCCTGGATTGAGTATCTTAATTTTTTTTCCTTTTTAAGATGTGTTTAAGTAAGGAATAATTAAACTGTAAAATTGAGTTTTCATACAAGCGAAAATCAATCCATTACAGCAACTTGATTTTTTGCTAATCTATTGGTACTCCGTCCCATTGTGGATAATAAAAATACGACAAAAGAATTAAAATTATTAAGCAACAATACAAAGTACGTAGAAAAAAATAATTAAAATCTGCAATATAATTTTTTTTACGTACATTTGATTGTTAATATATAAACTTGAGGAAAAACGTATTAATGAAATGAGCTAAATGATATAAAATGGATTGCTTCGGCAGTATCTAGGGTAAGCGAGAAATCGGAGGCTCCAACTTTTTTTTTTTTTTAAAGCTATTTAACTTTAGTACGCAGAGTAGTGACATGCATTTTTAATTTAATAATTCTTAATAATAAGAGTAATACAAAAATAACAAAGCTTTAACCATGTTCCATTTATTGTACTTTAAGTTAATTTTACAGGCATACATTCAGTTTTAATAAATAAAGGAACATTTCGCAATCAAAGGTGGTAAAATTCGGTAGTCATACAGTTGGTAATGTCATATATTTTAGGAGTCATACAGTTTGGTAATCTCTAATTTAGAAATCAGAGAGTCAGAAAATGAAAGCTTTGAAAAGTCACTTATTTCATTTTCATTTTCAGGCTGTGTCGTCTAAATCGGGAAATGTCGTCACAGTCACGAAAAGTCACACAATCAGAAAATTTGTTTTCGAAGAGTCACCCAATTGTGCATTGTCCATTTAAAAATCACACAACTGTGCAGTGTCTATTTAAAGAAGTCACACAATTGCGCATAGTCTATTTTAAAATTCACACAATTGGGGCAATATAGTCCATTTTAAGAGTATCACATTTGGGCAATGCATTCTACGTTCATAGTCACAGATGCAGATGAAGTCGCCTACTTTTAAAGTCACACAATCGGGAAATGTCTAAAAATTTCGATTTCTTACAGTCAGTACTTTTACAGTTACTACTTCATACTTTTATAGTCACATATTCGAGAAATTTCGTCTAGTTTAGGTAAGTCTTGATTCGGGTAATATCTAGGTTTTGAGTCACAGAGTCGGGAAATGTCACAGTCTCGAAATGTCACAGTCGGGAAATGTCACAGTCGGGATATGTCACAGTCGGGATATGTCACAGTCGGGATATGTCACAGTCGGGAAATGTCACAGTCGGTAAATGTCACAGTCGGTAAATGTCACAGTTGGGATATATCGAGACGAGAAAAAGTCACAAGGTCAGGAATTGCATACTTTTAAGTCACGAAAGGGTGTTTCTGGAGTCACAAAATCGGGAAATATCGTCTAGTTTGGTAGTCTTAAATCGGTGTATCTTTAATTTTGGGTACACGCAGTTTATTTCCGTTTGAAACACCCAGAAAATAGGCGTCTCACGATGTAACAGAAACCTTTATTGGACTTGGCCAGAAGTTTCTTCTCTCTCAAATCAATCTTGAAGTACCAGCATTGGCCACTTCTGTCACTACTGAAATTAAAGAAGAAATTTTAACTAAATAAGTAGATCATGACAGTATCGATGATGACAGTCGATTATTGTTTTGAAAGTTAATTATTAAAAATGATGAACCGTTAATTATTAAAAGTAATGAACCGTTAATTATTAAAAATGATGAACAAGGGGAAAAAAAGTAAGAATTTAAAAGAAGCGGAACACCTCATCAATTTTTGATTTCGTGTTTTGATTTTCATTGCACAATTTTAATCTATAAAATTTTAAAAGGCAAAGCACAAACATTGAAAGAGTTTTATCAAATAGTTCTTGAGAAATAAAAGTTTAAAAATGTGGAGTCTTCAAGATAGTAAAATTAAACATCAGGTGGCAGAACTTTCACCGCTCATTTTACCGACATAAATTTAAACTGTTCCAGCTTGCGGTTCACACCTCCTTTTTTCTTTATATTTTATTCATTAATATTAAATTTTTGTCTAAATAGTATAAATTCATGAAACGAGATTTCTTTCCGGAAAGAAACCCTTACACAAATTTTAAGTTATTTGTCAACGTTGATCAATAGTAAAAGGAGGTACATAATAATGCGCGATAAGGGTATAAAATTGGGTTTCAGCATTTCTGATTAAAATGCTGCTACTATTTAACTGAAACCCCATAAAAATTGTTGCAACAAATCTCCATTTGATTTGGAGATGAATAGAATAGAATGTAGGCTATTTGCTTGCCAAAGCCAGTGTTTTGAAGGATTTGAATATAAAAGTTACGACATTGATTCATCCTAAATTGACTCTGTCGTCTTTATTAATTGAAGACTATTTTAGGTTAGTTTAAAATATGATTTAAATTACCCTTCTATAAGAACCTTTTCTTTATCAAGAATCATGTTTGACTCTATTGGTTCTACTTCAGTATGCAATTCTCCAACTTCTCCGCTAAAAAAAAAATGAAATTAGTGCATGAAATAGTAGTTAAAAGTTAGCTTCTCTTTTAAAAAGGGTTTCTTGGATGCATAAATGTGTAATCATCAATGCGAAAATCATCGCTCCCGCATTTAAATACTAACAGGCATGGAGGTGAAAAGGCTCTTAATACAAAAGCATTCATAATTTTTGTATGCATTTTGTACACATTATTACACAAAAATTATTATGAAAATAAAATTAACTTAAATACTAATACATATGTTTCAAAAATTATTTAATCTATAGATGTTGTTTAAAATACTTAATTTGATCTTAAAAAATAAAATAAAAAATGTTCAAATTACCTATCCACGATAGCAACATCTACAACATCAACAACATCAGATGAAGATGACTCTTTCATCTCCATTTCAGCGCTCAACTCAACCGAGTCATCGCTAAAGATGAAAAAAGAATTTTTCAAATCATATAGTTAACACCTCAAGCTTATTATATGTCTTTGTTTAACATATTTTATTCATCAAAAAATATAGTAGCAAAAATTTAATTATTAAAAATAGAAGCACATTTTCTTGCACCTGTGTACATTTATTCCTCATTCCAATTTCTTTAATTTCTGTTTAAAATAAGTTAAATTAATTTGTACTTTTTAAAAAAATATTCCCAAAGGAAAAACGTATTAATGAAATGAGCTAAATGATATAAAATGGATTGCTTCGGCAGTATCTAGGGTAAGCGAGAAANTATATATATTCAATATACTATATAGAAAATTATTATATATTTATAATCGCACTAAAAAATTAATACAATGACAATAAGATAAAAGATAAACAGATTACCTATTCAACATATCAACATCTTCCTCATCAGTTGTTGATGACTCAGAATGCTGTATTTCAGCACTCAGCTCTTCCATTTCATCGCTAAAGGTAAAAAAAGGACATTATTGCATTATATAGTTGCTTTAAGTTAGACATATTTTCTTGTAAAAAATAAAGTATCAATAGTCTTTTTTTTATTCTGAAGCATATTTTGACTAATATTGAAGCATATTAGCACTGAATTGAAGCATATTTTTATGCATTGTACGTTTATGATAGTATTAAATTCCAATAATTAATCTACTTGAGCGAATTATTTTAATTTACTAATTTTACATATTATTTTTAATGATTCCGGTGGGACATTAAACAAAAATGGCAAATGCATTAAAATCTTAATTTCAAAATTTTTTTTTTTTTTGCTCTCGTTTTCTTTTGCATAGCTATGATGTATGTACTAATATGCAATAACTTTCATTAAATATTTAAAGTAGTTTTAAACTCAGATATTATGATCTCTTTATGATAATGACTCTTTAAATTACCTATCAGTAGCATTCTCATCATCAGAAGTCACATGTGACTCCTCACACACAATCTCACCATCACCTCCCAGCATTTCGTAGCTAAAAAAGAAATAAAACTATTACATTATTTAGTTATCTCAAGATGGTCGTCTTTCATCAGTTTTTTGCTTAATTCATACTTGAGGTATTATAAAGATTAATTCTTGTTTAAGCCCTTAACGATCGGTTAATTTTCGAGAAAACGGTCATAAAAGTGCCTACTTTGCCGAATACAAGTATTTGATTAGTGCTGACATCTAGTTTAAAATAAACTAACTAGCTACAATTACCTTAAAAATATCCTGATACTGCCATCTGGTGTGAAAAATGAGAAATAAAATGTTTTCCAGGCAAAAGAACTGAATTAGTTTTATTCTTATTGGAGCGTTACTACTAAACACTCCAGCCCGGAAATTTCACGGGAGCAAGAAATAAAGGGCGAAACCTCACCCGGTCATTTTCACGGGAGCGAGAAGGAAGGGGTTAATAAAAAAATTATTCTAATATTAAGTAATAAATATTGTTAAAAGAATCTATTTTAAACATATTTTACTTTAACAATTCTTATTAACATTTACATTTAAAATGTTCTCTACATATGACATGTTCTAAATAAAATATATATTGAAATAATTTAATTCAAAAAGTTATATTTTATCTTAATTGTTTAAATGTCGTAGTATTTAATAATATGAAACTCTAATACCCATTCTGCCACAAAATATATCAAATTTAATTATTTTTTTTTCGTGCTGGAAATGTAAAGCAGAAGAAAAAACTGAGGTAAAAGTTGGGAGAAAATTAAAGAAGTCATTTAAAAATTAAAAGTTCTCCATTTTAAGTTTCATTATGAACCTTTTTTTATGCAGGTAATATTTTAAATTAGAGCTATGTTTAAGTTTTAATAAAGCGCAAGAAACGAAGAAGAGAGATGCTTTTTGTAAACCAAAATTAAGCAGAATTATATAAGTTCAACCATTTTTTTTTTCTGCCTTCTGCGTAAAGAAAAAAAAATATTAATGAGTGAAAAAATCTAGGTAAGAAACCACAGCTAACTACCAACCTAAGTAGGTAGGTTAACCTAGGTAGTCTAAAGTCTTAAGTTAAAGACAATAAATATAGGAAAATAACATCTCTGTAAGTATAAAATAAAAATTTTACTTTCATTCAGTTGTTATATAACGATTCAGAATGCTAAATACGAATAGTTAAGTTATACCAGTTTTAAATTCAGTCTCTCTAAATGTTGAAAATTGAAATTAATGGATGTTTTTATTTACCGGTCTAAATTAACCTGTATAATGCAAACATAAAGTTGATAAAAATTATTAAGACACTATTTATGAAATTGGTATGTAATTGAAAAAACCACAAAACTATCCAACGATCTAACAGATTATTTTAAGTTAGCATTGGACAATTTAATTTATGCTAATATTTCAGATTTCAAATAATTTGACCTTCGAGTCTGTCTTTTTTTAAAGTTATTATTTTTTTATGTTAACATTTCTCTATGTTAACATTGGATAATTTAATTTATGCTGATATATATATTTTGGATTTCAAATAATTTGACAGTGAGTCTGTTTCTTTTGAGAAGGATTTTTTACTTTGTATTAATGTTTTGATTACTTTCAAAACATACCATTTTTCCTAAAAGCAATCACATTATTTCACAATCTAAATCATGTACTTACCCATCTATATCAGATGAACTACTACTGGTGTCCTCAGCAAAGAATCCAGGCGCTAAAAATAGATTAACAATTATATTTCAATTTACCTTGTTCTTGATTGAACTTAAATTTGATTTCAAATGTGGCTAGCAATATTTTTATAATTAATAAACATTTAGTAACTGTATACAAGCACAAACTGAATAATAGCTATGGAGCAACATAGCTCATTTTATAAATTAAATAAATAATTAGTATAGATTGTGGTAATCTTTTTTTTAGTTTTGCGTTTCAGAATTGTTGCTAGAAACAGAATGAATTGTTAAAAAGATTATAATTTTAAGTTAATATTTAATTACTTCAAAGTACAAGAGAAACTGAAAAAAATTTAATTAAGACGCGTAGTAAGGTATCGATTTATCATATTTATTCAAATGCGAAAAGTCTTTTACGTAATAGTACAAGCAACAGTATTTACTTTCTCGATTTGAAAAATTTAGTTTTGTATAGAAATTGCAATTCGCCAAAAAAAAAACTTTTTAATATAGAATAAATTAAATTTTTTTCGAATAAAAGAAATTCGAAATATATCTAATGTTTCATTACGGAATACTGTAAAAATATCACTAAATTATTATTTATATCAATGAGGTTTGATCAATGACTAAGTAATTCACTTATATTGTTGTGATTGGTACCTAATATACAAATCTATGTACAAATTATGGATACTATGCAGGGTTCTGTCTAGGTTTTTCTGAGAGGTACCTATTTTGTGAAAATTTAGACATAATTTGTGAAAAATTAAAATTTATATTAAAAAAATCAACACAAAAATATGGATTTATCGTTTCTTAAGGGATAAAAAAAAATTTAAGAAAAAGTATTGTGAAGCTACTGTTTTTCCTGAAGTTGAAAATGTGAAACTACCGTTTTTCCTAAAATTGAATTTGTGAACGTACCGCTAAACGGTAGTAAATTCGGCGTGGACAGACCCCTGCTACAGTAACATGTTTTTTACTGTCCCCCTCGAAATGGTATAACTCCGAATTGTTCCCGAAATTATAATTCCCATAAATTGACGCATTTTCTCACACAAAACAATATAACAATCTTTATTATGCTCCACCAAACTCTAACAGGACTTAAATTCGCTATATTCTTGATAATTTTCACAGTGTATTTAAAATACCAGTATAAAAAGTTAAATTTTTTTACTTACGAAAAGGTCTAGGATATTCCTGTAACCCTTTTTGCCAGTTGTTGAATAAAGCAAAAATATAAAGTTCATTCATTTTAGCAATTAGTAAGAAAGTTGTCAGAAAAAACTTTTTTCTCTTACAAGAGCTCAAATAAGAATGAGAAAAAAATATTTTCAATGCTTTGTTGGTGTGGTTAAACAAAAGTGTTTTTTTAGCAACAATGCTCAATAAAAGTAATTATAACAATGTATAGGAATCTAATTTTAAAATCAGTGTTCTTAAGTATTGTTGTAAACGTTTCAAATACTCAGTTATTTCAATTTAAACCAAAAAAAGGAGACGCAACAATGTATAAAGAAACTGAAATAGAAGATTACAAAATGACGCTTCATTCTTCAAATGTACTTAATTGTTAAGTATGCAACTGACACTGATTTAATTTCATATTTTTTATAGAGTTTAGTACAAAACGTGTGACTATTAATCTGAAATCTTATGCATAAAATAAAGGATTATTCGGGACAGACATGATAAACAAAGTTTATAGATATTATTTGAAATATTGAACCAAAAGGGAAAAAAAAAACATGTACATTGTATCTAAACTTATTTTGTTTTTGAAAATATGTAAATTAATATGTAAATGTCAAATTTACACAAAGTAAATATATATGTTGAAAAAATACAAATAAAATTTCAAATATAATGCTAGAAATATCTAATTCCATCTCCCTGAATATTTTATTTTTATAAATGTCGTTGAACAGCCGACCCAATTTTTTGGGTTTTCGACTACTAATGCTCAACTGCGCAGCCTTGTAATTTTGAACCCAATCCAGATGACCAGGGAACTCCTGGATCAAGTATTGGAAGAAATTTGCCTTCGTGGAGGACTTTTTGGTGGAGTTAACCCACATTTACGTTATAGGTAGAAGAAAACACGAATACCTCCCATGATTAGCCTGATGGCAAGGGGACTCTAACCCATGATCAGTCTACCACCTTAGATATTTAACTTCAGCACTGCGGTCGGCGCAACCCGGATGCGGAATTCGTGTCGTGAATTATATATATATTATATATATATAATTCTATGTATTGTACGCAAAAATATAAATTTTTACTGCCATCAAAAAGTTGTTTAAATTGGGCAAAAAATACACTGTAATTCTGTTTTTTTTTTAAACCTTTTGCAGAAAAAGAATTAAGTAATTCAAATTACCTACTTTGATGCATTAAAGATTTGCGTATAGAAAAAGCCTCACCTAATAAATTTTTACCTTAACTTTTGTTTGAATGTTGTTTTCATTGCAATGTTTCGAATCGCTTTGCTTGTATGTTTTAATTAAAGTTTTCTTTGCAGTAAGAAGAAAAAAAACTTTTTTCCCTTATAAAAAGGAGAGGTAGATTATTTAGTAGAAAATGAAAATTCTAGGTAGTTTTTATTTCTTTCTGTCGTTTAACTAAAATACGCTGAAGATAGGTAGTTAATTTCTTTTTACTTAGAAATCCGCTAAAGTTAGGTAGCTAATTTCTTTTTTTCTTAGAAACCCGCTAAAGTTAGGTAGCTAATTTCTTTTTACTTAGAAATCCGCTAAAGTTAGGTAACTCGTTTCTTTTTTCTTAGAAATCCGCTAAAGTTAGGTAGCTAATTTATTTTTACTTAGAAATTAGCTAAAGTTAGTTAGCTTAGTAAAGTCTTCTTAGTTAAGTCTCTTTCGGTATAAATATTTATTGCGTCTGGCATTGGTGGTTTTAATTAGAATGTCTTACACCTAACTTCGTAGATCCTTTGCGAAAATCACAAGATAAAGAAAATACAATTGCAATTCTGAGATATTATTCTGAATCCAAATATAGCTTAAAAGTCAGCTTATTTATATTAAAAATATTATTTGTTTTTAAAGAATACAGATATAATAAGGAATCTAATTCCAACACCTAAATCTTATTCCTGAATATTTTCCCTTATTTCATATTTGTTTATACTTTCATGCGCCATTCGCCTAAGAATTATCATAACTATTTAATTTCAATGATTTTAAAATAAGGATAGCTTAAAAACTTTTTTTTATGCAATGAAACTACAGATATATTTCATGTTTTCCTTTTCTATTTCAGTTTGAAGATTTTCCATTTATTTTAATACTTCTGCTTGCCGTTTGCCAAAGAATTATCATAATTTAATGCAATTAAATTTCAGTTATTGTTAATAAGAATAATTTAAGACATTTTATACGAAATAAATTTATAAATTACAGAAATTTGTAGTTGTCTCACACAAAACAATATAGACATCTAATATTATTTTACACCAAATCCTGTTTATCTCCAAACATTCTTAGTTTGACCCTAGTTGAGATTTGGTCAGGTTTTGAAATTTATTTTTAACTTAAAAAACTATAAAATAAATTGTTTTCATAATTACGATAAGGCCTTGGATTCCTTTTTAACTCTTTTTGCCAGTGATTAAGCACAGCAAAACGAAAAAGTTCACTCATTTTCACAATTAATAAGTCACTCGCCAAAAAAGACGTTATTCACTTATAAAAGCTCAAATAAGAATGAGGAATTAATATTTTCTGTTATATTGTTGGTGTGAATAACAAAGACGTATTGTTAGCAACAATGTCTTAAGAACCATTAAAACAATGTACTAAAATTAAAAGTTTTATTAAATTCTCTGAAGTATTGTTGCTTATAAGTAATTAAAAGGAAAGAAAACTTAACAACAATTAAAAAAAAATTCAAACCTCACACGGCAGTAACAATAGAAGAATTACGAAATTTTAGATAAAACGTATTGACATTAAGCTAAAATTTTTGATATTAAGCTAAGCTGGATTACTTGGATCTCACATAAGGATATTTAATTTTTATTACTGAGGGGGAAAAAAAACAGTGACAAAAATAAAATTACATTTGTACGGTAAAATTATTTTCGATATAAAATGAAAACAATAACAGGTTTTCATCATCAAAATTTTAAATATTTAAATAATTTATTTGATAATTCTTTTTGTTCGTTATTTATGGGAATTTCTCGGTTTAAAATTATAATTCTCATTGTCACACATTAATTTTTTTATTTTATAACCGTCGTTGAACAGCTGACCCAATTTTTGGGTTTACGACTACTAATGTTCAACTCCGTAGCCTTGTCATTTTGAACCCGAGCCGTAAGACAGGGGAACTCCTAGATCAAACATTGGCAAAAATTGCCTTCGTGGAAGATTTTTGATGGAATTAACCGCATTTGCGTTACACGGAGAGGAAAACTACGAAAATCTACCACGATTAGCCTGACGGCAAGGGGACTCGAACCCATGATCCGTCTACCACTGAGGATATTTTACGTCAGCACTATATTCCGTACAAGTCGGATGCGGAATTCGTATCGGCCAGCCATCGCTGGGATTCGAAAACGGTTCATCTCGTTGGAAAGCGAAAGCTATATCACGAGACAACACGGCTGAGTTTCATAAGTTAAGAAATTTGACCTCTGTAGAAAAATACGCACATTTTAAGCAAAATGTTGTACTATGAACTAAAATGTGCATTTCTTATAGTTCCAATAACATCTTAGATTTAAATTTAAACCTAAGATTAAATTATTATAGCAACAGTCAAAATTAAAGAAAATAAACAGAGGCTGTCTGCAGAAAATCTGATGCGACTTTCTTACGTAAGCAATATAACCAAAAACATATTAACGATTATTTGAACGACACCATATCTCGAAAATTTGAATATATATATATATCTGAAAATCTATACTCGATAAAAGGTTTTATCAATCAGTTTTAAAATTATTTTCATTGTCTAAATACATGTGTGACAGAATAGTTAGTTTTTCTCAGTTTTTTTGTTTTATTTACATAAATCTGCTGATTGAAAAGTGAAAACTCTGTACACTTCCTGCATTATAAAAAATTCCGTATCAAATTATGGAATAAAGTAGCGACACTTTGGGTGCATAAACCAAAAAATCTATTTTTACCGTACTATATTATACCGTAATGTTTACAGCAATATTTAGTTAATTAGTATAATTCAGTTAATTTAAGGTAATTACTATAAAATTGCGGTATTTAAGATTTTTTTTCTTCATAAAATATTCTCTACAATTCCATTTAACTTTTACAGTAAACAATAAATGCAGACAAGGTTAATATTAAAATGTCGAGGTAACATTTTTTTCCAACTGATATGACAATTTCGGAAATGAAAATTTGTATAAATCATTTTTCATTTATTATATTTTTCCTGAATTATTCAACAAGTGTTTAAATTTTATATTTTTCGAGTAACTAATGCATTTTTTTCTGAAAAATATAGACCTTGCAAAACTTTATAATTCAAACCTTTTTTTATATCATTTCTAAATTAAATTATGAAACTTTTTTTGTAATGATTAGAAATTATATTTTGTTTAAATTTCCTTGAAGTACAAGAGTTTAAATGGCGGGTACTCAACTTTTTTGATTTGGGTAATTAATTTGGGAGATATACTGACAAACTTTTACGATATAGCAAGTTAAGCTTATTTCAAGCGCCCACTAGAGATCAAACCCATGCTCTTCGCAACAGCAGTTTAGTGCCTTAACCACTTAGCCATCGTGACTTCTTATTATGTTACTAAGTGATGTTTATGGCCACTTTAAAAATCCCGAGTCTAAGTGTATCTTTAATAGATCTCTGTTTCTATTCGAAAAGGTCCCGCAGTGGACTGATCATAAAGACGTGGTTCCCAGTAAAACACTGAAGTCTAGCATCACTGGTTACTGTCAGTAAGCTGGTGAGTGACCACTTTGATCAGGCTGCGTCGGCACCCAGGGTGCGTGGTATCGGTTCTCGACAAACTGTTCTACCGTAAAGTGCTCGATTTCGCTCGCAGGTCGCCGGGCTACCAATGCAGGGGAGCTATAATCTGATCTATTCTCTGCAAAGGATAAAAAACTGCGATGGCATGTCTTCGGATCATCATCAGGGAAGTTTCCCAGACCGTCGCCAATAGCTCATTGTGAAGCTCTAGTGCGAGGTTAATAAAGTAACTACCTTCCAGAAAAATATATTTTCGAACATTAGTCTGCAATTTCTCAAGTTATATTTAAATGCCAATGCCAATAGTTGTTGTTTCTATTGTCTGGACTAAAACTAAAAAATTCAGTTTTTTAGGTTAAAATTTTTTAGTGGATTAAAATAAAGTTTTTCACTTGTTATCTAGATACAGATTGGTAGAGAATTGCCACTGACGGTTCCCAGTTGCTGGAATGACTCCAGAGCAGTCCCATTTTTCATTTACAAACCCAGCTAGTGCGTTTGCAACTGCATTCGATCGGGAATTGCTGGCGGTCATTGCTGCTCTTCCTCGGCTGACCTGCCACTTAAATAAGTCCTCCGAAGCTGTCATATTTAGAGACATCCAGGCCGCATTGCGATCTCTGATGTCAACCTCAAGTTCTTCGTGGTTCTTGGCTGTTCACTGACAAAGCTTATCTGTCAACGAAAAGGATGTTGTATGACAGTGCCTGGACATTGTGGAATCCATGACAATGAGATTTTATTTTATATTCGTCGTTGAACAGCCGTTCCAATTTTGGATTTACGACCAATAATATTCAATTTCGTGGTCTTGTAATTTTGAACCCATCCAGAAGTCAAGGAAACTCCTGGATCAGTACCTACACAGGTATGATTTGTTATGGGAACATGGAGGAATTTGTAACTTGACAAATTTAACGTGCATCAGTCACCATTTACTACACGGGGAGTCTTCAGCCGGAGGGATCGAACCCTCTTGGACATGAGCCCAGTGCCCTACCATCCAGGCTATCCCGGCCGATTACCTATTCACTGGCTGCCTTGACTCTACAAACATCTTCAAGTATACCTTTTTTGTGGGGGCAACAAAAAATAACATTCCTGAGGAGTTCTAAAAGGACCTTGCCATTCCGAAGTCTTGGAAAGACAAATCTATCTCTTGTTTCTAAATGGTCCAGGCATAAAATGGAGGCTGAGTTTAAGCTTGCCACTGGCCATGACTGTCTCCCGAAACACTTGCACTATTTCCGTCTAGTTTCAGTCTCTGTAATCTGGGACGAGTCATGGATGGTGACCATCTCATCCTTTGCGGAGCTTTAATTAAACGTTCTCTTGTGGACCGCTGCTGGAAGGCCAAGGGCCTTTTAGATTCTTTGTCTATCGTTCCAGCTGTTTTTTCTGGTACAACCATGAAAATTTATTTAAAATACATCGATATAGTTCGGGTTATAGCATTTTTGCTGATTACAATCTTCTTTTCTTCTTAATCGAGTTCTTGCATAGGGAATGATGGAATTTTTGAGATTCGGATTTTCTGGGACTAGGCTTAAGATCATTCATTCAATGGATCTATAAATTATTAGTGTTTTGAACTTGAATCATTATTGCAAATTAAAATAACTAAGAATGAGGGCTAATTACAACAAAATAATTTAAAGGTATAATTATATTACAAAGTTTTGGGAGCATTTCTTTGCCAATCCTGTTCTGAAAATAATAACGATTTTTTTTTTATTTCTCTTGAATAACAATCCTAAATAGGATTATAATTTATTCTTTATTTAATATACGTCTTCCTTATCCACCAATAGCCTATAGATATTAGCTCTATTTCGACCTTAACTATCGAATCATAACTTCATTCATAGTTTATTACCTTTTTATTCATTTTCTTTTGTATCTGTGATGTTGGAATCTGGCAATCGAAATTTTGACAGCTTTTTGACAAGCTGGAGCACTTACACTTCATCTGTGCTTGGTGATAATACAAGTGTCAATCGTTTCCTGACCTAGAATTGGAATTTAATGTTTAACATAAGTTAGAGTCAATCGAAATTTTAGAACACTTTTTGACTAGATATATTTGGTCATATTTCAACTTGAGCATTGTACTTGATAACAATGCGTGTTAAAACTGTTTTCTAAATGTTACAAGTAAACTTTTGTCACCATTTTCTTATACCTATGAAAGATACTTTCCGCATGAAAGCAAACAATACTGAAAAAGAATAAAAAATGGAATAAAAATGAGAGAATCATTTTTGTTGGACATGAAGCAAAAAAATAGAATATATGACTATTGTAATAAAAGTTTCGTTTTAGGTCTGAAAAAAATAAAATAGCTTACTTGAAAGTGTAGTTTTTAAAATTTTTATTTCAATAGTTAATTTGAATCAAATTTCATTAAGCGATATTATTAACTAAACAGCTCTATGACTTAATGATAGATTATCGAAATAAAGCATAGTGTAAATGTGATTATAATTTTAAGCTAAGATCTTCGCTTTTTTTTTTAAAAAATCGTTAGTTATGTTTATATTTCAGACGATTTTTTTCATAAATCGATAATAAGATGATTTAATAAGACGATTTTTTTCATAAATCGTTATTTATGTTTATATTTCAGACGATTTTTTTTCATAAATCGATATTGTGAAGTTAAATTTTTTTCCCAAACGATTTTCTAAAATATTTACTCAAATGTTAGTTACTGTTTGAATTACACCTCCCCATTCTTTTAACGTGTCTGTCTTCTGACTTGATTGGCATAAAACGCAGGCGATTTCTTTAAATAAACTTCTGCCTTTCGTCACTAAAGCGAAAGGGATAATTTATCATTTTCTAACGGCAACATCGCGTGTGATGCTGCCGTACGTATTTTGTTAAAACAAAGTAGTACTGCGATTCAAGCACGGTCTCTTCACAGTTTTCTCAAATTAAAATGCACAAATTTCTTTCTTTCCTTTTTTTTTTAAAGAAAGCAAAGCAAAAATAACACTGACCTTGGAAAAAATGTTTTTTTCTTTATACTTATAATTAATAACCTAGTAAGTAATAAAAATGAAAATATTGGTGAGTTGTTTTTTTTTCTTTTTTGGTGGGGTATGGGATATTCGTGACGATTTTGATCTTCACCGTCTTGTGTGTACAGTTAGTAGCCATAGTGACCTAGGGGGGAAAGGGACTGTTCAATTTATTATTTTTATTTTGAGATTTCGCCTGTTTCTGTGCTGCTTGCTCACTTGCGTGATCCCTAACATATGTGTAACTTACGATTTTTCGAAATATCCGTCAGTGATCAGGGTTACGATTTCTAGGGAACGACTTTTAACCTTTAAACATTCAATAGAACAGGTGCATTCTGAGATAATAAAAATGAAGCGCGGTTGAAGGACGTATGAAGGTTTTTTCTCTGAAAAACAACTTTAATTCTGTGCTTTATAAACTAAAAAACATCGAACTTTACTTCAATTGAAATTTTTTCTTCTATAATTTCCCCGGTGTCATTGGTTGCTTTAACTTTATCTCGAATGTTTGTGTGGTTTCAGATAAAAGCTTTTATTACTTGTATCAGTTATCATTTCTGTCTGTTTTTGTGGCGATAATTTTTGCTAAAATTGCGTTTGATTTAGTAGGCATTTAAATAAATAAATAAAGATGTTCTATTTTTGATGTCAAAAAACTTTTTTCGTTATTTTAAATTAAAATCATGAAAATATAAGGAATTTAAACAATTAATGCGATTAGTAAAAATAAATTTCCGGAAATGTATTGATCTCGTTATGAAATAAATTTGAAAATCGAATAACTTTCTTCGTCTCTGCCTTGACCCTTTAAGAGCGAATTGAGTGTTGAGTTTAATGTTACCAGAGCCAGATGCGGCTACAATGCACTTAACTCTAAATAAAAGTTTACGCTATGACAAAAAAACAAAACTTTTAAAAAAAAGTTTTAATTTTTTTTTTCTTCAAATTTTGTATCGTTTATTTTTGAATAGAAAAATAAAATAAGTTTTCAGTTTTTTAGGTTTGTATTGGTAAAAAAGTTCTTTTTAATCCTTGTGGAATTTAGGAACTACTATGCAAATTACTGGAATAAACCTCAATTCAAAATACCTTAAAAAATACCAGAGACACTGTTGACTCAACCATATAAACTTGTTAATTTATTAATGTACAAAAATTTGATTTTTAAAAGAAAAAAAAGAATACAACGAAAGGCATTTAAATATCTGTTTCCAATTATGATCTTTTTTTTCTATTCCATTAACTGTAAAAAAGTATAATACCTGCCACATAAGTATTACATTGTACCAGAAACATTTTTTTTCATTTGAAAGAAATAATCTGTTAAGTACTTGACTGCATTAACTTTTTTAACGTATTCTACTGAATCAAGTCAATTTTGATGGATTGCACACTAAGCTGAGAGCAAATAACTGAAAGAGTTCAATAAGTTAATTAAATTTTAGATTCGCTGAATGAAATTGAATTTTAATGTAATCAAGTACCAGCGTTTGCATGGTGCCAGTTTAAGATGCCTATCACAATATTCATAACATAATTTAGGGTTTGAAAGTGGAAGCATTTCTCTGCGGTCTTCATTTTTCAAGTGATGCATCTTCATCAAACTCTCTTGAAAGATGGTGTCTCATCTTTGACATCGTTCCATCAAACAACGATCATTCATCCCCAGAGAATAAAAATGAATTTAAAATATTTCAATTTTCTACACTTTGTGTCTTTTTGCGGTGTTGAAATTTCACATGGCGTGTCAGTGTATTTTTCTCTTTTGTTTTTGTATATTTATTTCATTTTTCTGATAAGTCATTTTGAAATTATTATTAAATCTTATTATACAACGTTAATTCTTCATATTTTTTTTTTCTTATTCTATATACTTTTACATTGATTCACGTGGAATTTTAAGCCGACTTCTTTCAAAATCTATGTTAATGAATGAAAAAAAGAAATAATAGACAGTAAATGGATGAAATAAAAATCTTGCTTATAAAATGTGAGTAGGGAAGAGTCGGGTAGCTCCGCCCACTTAAGGAGTATTGCTTATATTTCTGTATAATATTAAGTAATAATCAATATTTTTGTATGCTTCTATTGTTTTATCATCTAATTAAATAATGCAAAAAGAATAACCAAAAAAGAATAGTTTAACTTAAAAAAATAGAAATTTAAAAAAAAAACATGTTTTTCAGCTCTTTTCAAAATGTGTCGGGTAACCCCGACCAGTTACAAAAATTATGTTTTTTGACTGTTTTTTTTAGGTGTAAATGAAAATGACCAATGTATTGACAATAGATAAACCTTACTTATCATTTTTATCACAAAATTCAACCGACTTTTCTTAATTTCATGACTACTGTATTCAACATATTTTTAAAACTATTGTTTACCATGTTACCAGCCGCATAAATACTTGAAACTTTGAAAATAATATTTTTTTAAATATAAAAATTAATATCCGATGGCCCATTGACTTGAAAAAATATTCTATACATATGAAATCGACAGTGGGCGGGGGTACCCGACACTCCCCTAATTATTAAAAATCTGAAATTTAAAAATAATAAATTAATGATACATATTAATCAGTTTTGCAATTTGCAAAATGGATTCGACCATTACCATTTGCAAAATGGATTCGACTTTTTGTTAAATGCTATAATGCAAGTAGGATTTTGTTGGCTCTCGACAAGGATTTCAGTTCTCTTTAAGTCTTTTTTAACTCTTAAAACTCATGTCTATCAATGACCAGGATCAATTTGGCAATCTGGAAAACATGATTCACTTGGTGTAACAAGCCAAAAATTGGTGGTCACAAGATTCAAGGACTCATTACCTTCTTGCTTATCTAAAATGAATTCGATATATAATTTATAATAACGAACGTTGGATTTTGTTGGCTCTCATAGGGATTTCTGTTCTCATTATATATTTTTTAACTCTCAAAATTCACGCCAATCTATGACCCCCGATTTACAATTCGGCAACTGACCCATGACATTTTGTAAATTATGGTTCGCTTGGTGGGTAACTCTGTGGTTGTAAGATTCAAGAACTCATTACCTTCTTGCGTATCTGCTCAATGGATTTGACATATAGTTGACAATAATAAAGGTAGGATTCCGTTGGCTGTAGACAGGAGTTTCTTTTCTCCTTAAATCTTTAACACTTAAAACTCCACACAATTCAGCTTCGATTCAAGAACTCAATACCTTTTTGCGTATTTGGATAATGAATTCGACATATAATTAATAGTAATGAACGTAGGATTGTGTTTCTATCAATAGGGGTACATAATCAATCTCATTGAATCTCTTGTAACTCATAAAATTGACGTGCAAGTATCTTGGTAGTGCTTATACAATTATCCAGCAAGGTATTTTCTTTTAATTGAAAACAACTAAACTGAAGCGAATTTATCTGAATTTGTAGAAAAACCTAAATTTAAAGATAGGTATTTATATGTACAGTTTCGATAACATAAGATAGCTCCAATAAGTTAGGCGTCTTCAAGACTCCCCTGAAACATTAAGTTTACAAAATCTGAAGACGGGGAATCAAATTCTGATTGCTAGATCAAAAGTTTCCTTGGTTTCCTTTCCTTCTCTTTGTTATTGTACAGAGCTTATTTTCTTCAATCGTTTATGAGAATTGGAAAAAATCAAATGGTGTTCTGTAATTAATTCCCTAAATATTTATTTTTAAAGTTCTTCTCAAAAATGGAGTATAAGAATATACATAAATGTCGCCATTTAATATTTAAGCCAAGAAAACAAATGAACGCAACCGAAATCTAGCGAATAACTACTGAGGAAGGTAGGACTTAAGAGTATAAACCTGTTTGTTTTCTGGAGGGAAAAAAGGGGACGTTGAATGGTGACAAGTTTAAACAGACAATCTGCTTCAGATCTTTTCACCCTGCTTACTCCACTAGTGATTCATCAGACTTCGATAACGTTTATGTTTTATTTTTTCTTAAATATCAATTTGTAACCTTTTAATTATTATATTTGTTTCGTTAATTTTTTAAAATGGTTTTAGCAAACATGTGTTAATAAAGATGATCATTATATATGTATTAATTTCAATTTTTTCCCCGGACGTAATTAAAAGTAACTACTTATATTTTTGTATTAGCGTATTATGATTGTAAGGATATTTTTGCTTCAGAAAATATAACACTCAATCAATAACCCTTTATTTGTAATGTTGAAAGTTCTAAAAGGGCATAATTAATTGACGCTATTAGACAGAAGAGCTGTAAAAGATTGCCAATAAATTCGGCTCGAAGAATTCTCCTGCCAGATAAGCAGCAAACTCTTTTGAACTGTCTTTCCATCGAATTTTATTAACTTCACAATCCGCTCAGTTAAGCATCTGAACGATAGTCTTAAATGGTTCTTGATTTCGTAAAACTGCTCGCGAATAAACCTTGATACTTAATCGATTCCGGGTGAATCTGTATCGATTGTATGAAAAGGGAATAAATGTGCAGAAGGAAGAACTAACTTCCCTTTTTCGGGGACGCATTCCCCTCCATTTAGGGGAAGACACAAATTCCGCCATAGCCACTCACAGGAGCCGCTATGGGGGCGCCCCGGTGTACAGTACGGATGGGAAAACAGAGCTTGGCCAAATAAAATCAATAGCTATGCTTCTTGGGTCCACAGTGACGAAAGCGTTCCCACCACCTATAGCCTTTAGTCTCTAGTTACCGCAAGGGAAGGGGGCTCTTAGCTAGGGGGAGGTAGGGACGAGCGTGTGGAGGCCACCGGAAAGAATCGATTTTTAGCTCAGCCCAGGCACATTCTACAACCGAAGGGTTTTGCTAAACCCTTCTGGTCCCCATATATAAATATGGGCAAAGAAGCTCATTACGAGGAAAAATATTTTCTTATCATTCCTTTCGAGTTTTGTGTTGGCGATATTTATGGAAGAAAAACGGGTACATTGAGATGAAATGCTGCGTAGAAAGGAAATGATGAGTTTGAAATTAGCGGCTGAGTTTTTAGCTGGCGCATGCGCACTCGCGTATCATTTGGCACGTTTTGAATATTGAATAAAGTGGATTTTTTCTTTCGTACTTGTCAAAGTTATTTTTGTTTTGGCATGGTTTATATTATTCTTTTTGACAAGATTACGTTAGTAATGATTATATTGAATAACGTGCGAATGGTTTAATCAGTGTGGTGGTTTTTTTTTCTATAAATGATTAGGTCATAAATGAAGTCTATTCATAATATGTTTTTTTTTAAAAAAAACAGGATGTATTTAAAGCAATATTAAAAGTTTTAATTTTTGAATAATATTTTTTGAGTTATGATTAAAAATATGGATTGAATAAAAAAATATTTTACTCATAAATACTGAATTTTTAATTTTATAATCATCGTTTACTTTCTTTCAAATCAATTATCATATTAATATGGCGTGATTCAATTTATGAGCCCTGTGTTCTTTATACAAAGAGTATCTTAAATCGTTATCTTTTCATAATACAAAGATTTGCAGCGATATATAGCTCAGATGTCTTTATTTGTTACCATCTATTACTTTTACAAAAAGAGTTACCATTTCATTTGAATTTATGGTGGAAGCATATATTATTTTTTACTTAATCATTGTTATAATCTAGTTATTTTACGTATTAGATAAATATAATTATACATTTTGCTTTTTAAATTACGAACCAATCTTTTAAAAATATCACTTTCAAGCTATTATACATAGAAAATATTTTTTTAAAATCCCCTTGTAGTTACTTCTGTTAAAATTAAGTTGATAAAACACGTTACGTCATCTGTTTATTAAGATTGTATGACGAATTATCTTGTTATTCGCTGATTACATTTTTTAATAATCTCCACCAGATGGCAGCAGAGCAACCGATGTTTTATTTAAACCTCCCAAAGAACTGGGAGTTTTAAAAACTTAATAACTTGTTACACTTGATTGAAAGGGAGGAAAAACTTGCGATATCAGATCTCTTACTTTTTCCTGTTTGTGGCGCATCCGTCTCGTTTGACCGTCCTGCGAAATTCCTGTATTTGTCCTTGATGTTGTACCTCCGTTGATGCGTGTTGTTCAGAATGAAAAGGTCAAACTGCGCCTGAATGTTGTTTTCTTTTCTGCTCTACTATAGTTGCAGGAATTCAATTCTACAGGGGTAGATTGAACTGCAGCGGCGCGTTTTTGCTTAACGTGCTCAATTATAATTTTTTAATTTATTTATTTTTTTAAATTAAGTAACTTAGTGGAAATATTTAAAATTATTTTCGAGTGGTTCTTATGATTTGTAATTTATTGATGGTTAAAAATATGAATAATTAGGACGAAATTTACGTCGAATTACAAATTTTAATAAAATTTGTTAAATGTTGCTAAATTTTGTTGGTGGCGTTTTTAAAAAATGCTGAAAGGTGCTTATTTTTGGTATTCGTTTTTTAAAATCTCTAAAAGGTGCTTATTTTTTGTTTTCGATTTTTAAAATGCCTCAAAGGTGCTTAGTTTTAGTTTTGGTTTCAAAAAGCCTTTAAAGGTGCTGTTTTCTCTTTTTCATTTTTTAAAAGTCCTTAAATGTGCTTTTTTTTTATTTTGAATGTAGGTCCTTAAAAAACGTTTTTTTTAAAAAAAACGTTTTTACGTTTCTTAAAGGCTCGTATTTTTGGTTTTCGTTTCAAATAGTCCTTAAAGATGCCGTTTTATGGTTTTCGTTTTCTAAAAAACCCCTAAAGGTGCTTATTTCTAACTTTCGATTTTTTAAATCCCTTAATGATGATTATTTTTGGTTTTCGTTTTTTAAAAGTGCTTTGAGTTTGTAAAAAGTGCTTAATTTTTCTTTTCCAAAAATAATTTTTTTCTTTGCCAAAATCATGATTTTCACAATGATGTCATTGAAACACAATCCGTTTCAGAGTACGGAGGCCTCAATCGTGTTACATGTTAGACGTAAGAAAAGTAATTGCGTACAGGAAATCGGAAATCTCTGGAAATTTTGTTGAACTTAGGGCTAACTACACATTACCAAGTGTTTCTATAATAACAAAGTAAATTCTCAATATTTTTTTCGCTGTTGAAGGGCCATTGTTTTCCTTGCAGAAAAACCCGTGATATTCTCGTACTGTTTTACTTTTAAATCAGTACCACAATAACTTGGGGATCGTTTACTAACTAAATATTTTCATGTGGGTCCAAAGCAGTTAATAATCACAGAACTTTATCACTCCTAAATTTTCCTTTCTCCATTATTTAATAATTTACAAAATTAATTGCAATTTTAATTTTCATGAGATTTGCTAGTTAAGGGACAGTCTATTAATTGTATAAAGTGTTTTAGGCTTTTATTGTTGGCTTATTTTACTGGATTTGTTAAAATTGTCAATAATCTTGAGTTATATTTTATGAAGAAAAAAAGAGAGCACGATAGTATTATGGGGCAAGATTTTTAAAAAAAAGTATAAATTGAGGGACCTTTCACTTAACTAATATTAAGCAAATATAGTAAGAAATCTTACGTGGGTCAAATTGGCCATTTTAAGAAACTACTACTAGTAATAATAATTAATCATCCCTTTATATCTCGAGAAAAAATATTTGAAATTAATTAATTATTCATTAACTTCTCAATAGTTTCATATTTGTTAACTATACTGAGTACAGGTACCATATACTAACTTGCCTTTAACAAAAATATTTAGTTATAATAGTCACTGTATTTTCATTTCAAAATTCTTGAACCTATTTTTTAATCATTTGGGGAAAGTATTAAACAGAATCGCATTTTTTAATAAAATTTAAATACACACACCCTTCACAATTTTACAATTGTTTACACGTCTTTGATTAAAAATATTAATCTTAAAAATGCATTTGTTTAGTTTACGTATATAAATTTTTTTTATTTAAATCTAAAAATGCACTCAATATTTTGTTTCTAAATTGAAGCGAAACTAAAAGCAATTTTAAATTAAATATTATATATAATCTATGCGATTTCATTAAAATATTCATTGTTTAGTTGTGTACAATATATTATTCCTGAAAAGTCGTGGATGTATTACCTTTTTTATAAATGATAATTTACTAGATTAAGTTAAATTCATTCAATTTCGTTATATTTAATTTTATAGGAAATTTCGAAATACTAGAGTTTCAGGAGAAAAAAAATAGCAGGCATTTCTGTTTATATGACAATTTCAGATACATTCAGAATAATTTCAGAAAATTAAGCTTTTTACATGAGATGCAGTCAAGGGTGTACTCAAGGGGGGGGGAGTAATTGTCTCGGTGACTGGGACTGCGAAACTCCTTAATTATATATTTTTTAAAAAAAACTGTAGAAAATTTCTTTATATCTACAGAAAATCTACAATTTTGTATAAAGAAACTTCAAAAATTCCACTAAATATGAAAATATGGTTATCTTTGTGCCTTGAGGAGGAGACCTGGCATAAATTTTTCCCTAGGACCCGTAAAACCTTTGTTCATCCTTGGATGTAGGTATCTTCTTCCTCCGCTGCACTACAGCTTACTTGAGGTCAGCAGAGACACATCAAATAGGAGGAAGGAGACCTGCTAGCACTCAGTCTTACTCCGAGATCAGAGGTTATCGAAACGAAACAGAACAGTGCTACTTATCCAGCTAAATCCGTATTGTTTGTTAGGGTCTGGATTTTTAGAAAATGTATTATAAAATGTAATAAAAATTATTTTTGTAACTGTAATGACCAATAAACAAGGCTAGTTTAAATGACTTAAGAACATTAGAGTTGCAAAACAAACCTATTTACTCAGATGCCGTGAATTAATCAACAATAGCACNATATATATATATATAAATTTGAAAATTTTGGTTACGTGCCCTGTAAAATCTTTACATTTTATTATTTTAAATTTTTTTTTGTTTTTTTTGCCTCTTTAATAGCTTTGTAGTATTTTTTCTTTCGATTCACCCCATTAAAACTTTGTTAATTGATCTCCATTTTTAAAATTTTATGTTATTTTTGTAAATAAATGATATTAATAATAATTTACTGAATACTTAAAAGTTCTAATGCGAAAAAAAAATTCTTAAAATTTCAAAAAAACGATTGTTTAAATTTAAGTGAATTTGCATGTAAAGTAAATTTTACTATTCCTTATGCAAAAAAGATTTTCTTTTTGTTTGCATGAAAAAATTATGTTCGTTATTATGCATTACTATTTAATTAAGGAAACAAGAAATTAATTTCTTATTAAATTTCTCCAAAATTAAATAATCGATTATAGTTGTTATTGGTAGAGCAATTATGAAAATTATTATTCGTATAATTTACATAAAAACAGAATTTTATTTGAAAATGATAAACACTGATGATAAGTACAATCGATAATATGAGATTTTTTTCAGCCATCTGAAACGAACCAGCATCGTCCAATTCGAAGCGTATTAAGGAAATAAAGTTTTGCTTGCTTATCCCTGCTGTTGCTTATAAAAAAGAAATTGATATGCAGTTAGTGCATTACGAAATAAATTTTTTTGGTTTTGTTTCATAAGTTTTATTTAATTGGTTCGATTATATGGCATTTATGTAACTTTGGTGGAAATGTTTGAACTATTTTAGGAAAGTTTATTAAATTCTGATATGTCTGCTTTCCATTATTGTCAGGTTTGAAACTGTGATTGGCAAATACGTCTTGCATTCATCGATTTGGTTGGCAGCTAGAGTTTTGTAAGGAAATTATTTCACACTGCGTAAATTATATTTAAAGTTGCTAATATATCTTGTTTTTATTAATATCTTTTTCCAGATTATAATATATTCAGCTCTCGAAATGAATGTGGTTCGTACGTTTGTAATCACTAAAACGTGATTCGGGTTATCATTAAATAATTACCAGTGGTCTTCATGTAAAAAACGTTATTCTGTTTTGGTCAGTGTTGTTGTCACAAAAAAGTACATTTTATAATAACTTTTAACATTTTTTAAGAAAAATAATAATAAGTATAAAAATACATACAAACAAACCATTAAAAACCAGTACGGACTAACTATACCTTTTAGTTTCTGGTCGTGTAGACCATGTTCTAAATTTTTCATTTCTACCCCTAAATAAATTTAACTAGATGTAATAAAGATTAATAAGGTAATCAATCAGACCGAACAATAACTTAATAAATATAGTGGTGTAAATTCTAAAAGTTTATCATTTATGAGCCAAGGGTTAACCCCATAAACTTCACTGATCTGGGGGTTTTAAAAACGCCTTAAAGGGTTGTATTTATGCCCTTTCTTCGAATTGTCATTCCGCAGTATTATCTTACTCTTGAAACTTGCGTCAGAATAAGATTTGGACAAAGTTTCTGCGATTACCGAAAGAGGGCGTAGTATGTATCGAACGATCCATTCCAAAAAGACTCCCGCGTCGTTTTCTGTGTTCGTCTGCTTCCGAAAAATGGAAGCGGGCGAAATAGCGAATCCAGATTTCTTCTAGAAAGATCATCGCCTTCCAAATATTTTTCTTTATCTTCTTCAACTGCTCAGATCTGAGTCGCGGTGGATATTTATTCTCGAATATTATTTTTTACGTCTTTCCCCCCTCTTTTTGGATGACTGACAAGTATCGGATGGGGGAATAGTCCGAAGTGCGGACGAAACTGAAAAAGTGTGCTTGAAGATTGTAAAAAGAAAAGCAAAAACAAAAAAGAGATTTGCGTGGTACCTGTGTAGTTTGGCGAGAAATTTGGAGGATGCGGCGCATGGCGGGATCTGCAAGATGGTTACGATGCTCTGTCAAGATGAATCCTTCGGATTTTCCCGCGTGCAGGTATGTGTGTTCTAAATAAGAGACAAACATATATCGTGACATACATTTTTAGGATTTGCGTTTTGGCAACATTTGGAGTGCTTTCTTATTACTTATTTTTTTTCTATGTTTTTATCTACTTGGGTTATATAAAAATGTGCAGTATATAATTCTTATCTAATACTTTTTTTTTATTCTTAGAAGAATTTAAAATTAGGTTCTTTTCCTTACCTAATTTATGGTTGTAATACATAATGCGCACAGCCAAACTTCAGCTTTTTTGTTGTTGTTGAAATTTTTCACAACTTATACAAATTACTGATTTAAAATAGAACTGAAAAATGTAAATTTTATTGGCCAGTTATGTTGGTAACCAGTGGAGCAGTTTTTTTTCCACAAACCTAACGATTGGGTGACCGATATCGATATATCGATAGATACCATTTATTTATTAGCCACTTTTTGCAAACTTCTTTTTTTCACTTGGATTTAATTTTATTTAAAAAAAAATCGTATTAGAAATAATCCGCTGCTATAAAAAGTTAATTCAACAAAAAAATAGTATAAATAAGGGACAAATTTAGTTAAGCATACTTATTTTAAAGAATTTCATAAATATTTGAGGATTCAAAATAAATTTTATGTATACATTACAACCTTGAACATGAATCTTACTACTACAAATTGATGGATTTTTAAGAATCAAAATTTTTAAAGGGTGACATTGGGTATTTTAATGAAAATTCTGTTTTCTAGAGTCTTTTTCTACGTTGATATACTATTATCATTAAACAACTTTTTAAAAAAGCGTCGGAAAAGGTGACCGGTTATTTATTTAATTTGAGTCGCCACTGTTTTTTGTTGACTGGCCACGTGGTTATTTTCAGGTCTAATTTAAAACTATTTATACCCCAAAACGGGTATAGATTTATTTAATGTATGTAGGGAAAAAAAACAGAAAAAGGCAGATTGGCAGGAAGTATATCGGAATATATACCAATAGTTAGCACAGCCAATTGCATTCCACTTGGCCAAAGGATGCCAAGACATTCCATCTTCCGTTGTAGTTTTTTGTTTAGAATATTTTTGCTCTTGTTCATTTTTTCACTCTTGTTCGTAGTTTATCAAATCTGACATTTTAAATATGTGATATGTTAAATTTGTTACATTTAACATTTAAAATACATAATTCACACTTCATTGCCTTTCGAATTTAAATAAATCTGTAATGGAACTTTGCAAGGCTATATTGCCTGGTTGTCTTATGGTCACTTAGCCCGATTTAATACTACTATAAAATGTGGCCTAGATACTATCATAATGTAGTGTTTTGAAACACATTTTATTTTGAGTTCTAAAGGACTTTTGATGTAGTGATCGGATCTTCACGTTCTACAACGCAATCTTAATGGTTCGAAGGGATGACTTCAAAAATGCTAATTAATTAGGGCAGACAATATTTTAAATTGCGAAATCAGACTCAAAAACGTACTTTTTCTGAATAAACGTATTTTTTTATTCCGACGGATTTGGATTTCTGACCTCCAAAATATAGGTTCCCGCATCTAGGAAATATGGTCCCCATGGTTCGGCCAGGAAAATAAAAATAAACTCCCTTGTATGTAGTTTAAAATAAAGTATGAGATAAAATATTTGTAAGAAAAGTCAATTATTTAAGCTTAATAAAATATTTTTTAGTTATTTTTAATTATTGGGTAAAAGTATTTTATTTTTATTTTTTTCCCTTTTTTCGAATATTGTGCATATTTTTTTCAAATTATATTCGCAATTAATAGCAAACAAAAAATTAAGCAGTAGCATATTTATGTGTCATAAAATCCTTCTAAAAGCTTACTCGTATCAAATTTTTTACCTTTCTCATACTTTTTCAAAAATGTTGAGTAGCTTAATTAGATTAAATCCAATTGTATTTTTTTATCGACAGCCGCTTTGTAAACTTAAAAAATAATCTTAAAACAATAAGTTATAAAACTTTATCAAATGATGTCCAGTGTATTGGATGCTGAGCTTCAAGTATTGAAGTACTAATTACGGAAATTAGTGCTAATAATTTTCTTGCACCCACTTATAGAACTTTTTTACATAAAGCAAAATGAATAAATAATTCACTATTTTAAGTATTAAATTTAGTCATAAACGAAGACAATTTTAAACAAAAAGACAATTTGTAGGAAATTTTTACATTGAATGGAACAAAATAATCTTTAATCGTAAAATAAAATAAATTTGAACAAAATCGGTAAATTAGTTCTCGAGAAACAAAAAATTACTTCATGTCATATGTTTTATTTTTAATTCATGGGAACTGTTCATCTGATTTTTTTTATTTTTAAATTTCGTATTTTGCTAAAAAAATAAGTAAATAATTATTGTTTCAAAATTTATTGTTGTGGACTCATTTTTCCCGAAAATAATAATTATCTTCCGAATTATTAAAAGTTATTATTTTTTTGCATCATATTTTTGAGTATATGATTTTGCGAGTAATTTGAAAAATTCCTTTGATTTGTGTTTTCAGTTCAAAAGATATAAGGAAAAAAGCAAAATCTAAGAATAACATTGAGGTGATCAAACTTTTGTCCATTCTCCTTATTAAACTACTACGGTTAAAAATTCAAAATTAGAACCGAATATCAAAATTAGAAAAATAATTAGTCTTCTCTTTTCCCTTCCTATCTACTTATTTAAGTGCCGGTATAGCATGGTTGGTAGGGCGTTGGACTCGTGTTCATGAGAACGGGAGTTCTAATCCAGACGGCCGAAGAATCCCCGTGTATTAAATAGTGCATGTTAAAACTACGAAGGTCACAAAGTCCATTTAAGTTTCCGTAGCAAATTAATATCTTCAAGAATACTGATCCCAGAGTTTCCTTGTCTTCTGAATTGGATTCAAAATTACAAGGCTACGGAGTTGAACATTGGTTGTCGTGAACTCAAATTTGGGTCAGCTGTTCAACGGCGGTTTTGTAAAATATATCCTTATTTCGGTAATGAATGTTGATACAACCTGTAAAATAACATTTTGAGAAGATACAAGATTTGAAAATATTTTATCTTCTCAATGGAATTATTGAATTCTACATTAATTTTTCTTATGATTTTCAAAAATCAAAATTTTTTTTCTTTAAAAAAAAGTTTTTTAAGATCTTAAAACTAATCGTAGTTTAAAGTTGAAAAAGAAAAGAAATTTTTTTTTCTCTTGAGAAACTCTTTCTAACAAATAACTAAACCCCAAGTTCTTTTTACTATTTTCACGTTCAAAGAAACGAAATTTCACACTTAAGCCATCTAATTCACACGGCTACCAGTTTATACTTCATTTCCTTTCAAAGGAATTAAAAATCTATGCACGTAGATTTTTGTCAAGAATTTTATATTTATTTTCAAATTTAAATTTTTTTCTTTTACATCTGATCCCCTCCCCATCGCCTAGGAAAATGTTATATCAGTCAGAGCTCCAACCTCCACCTTAAAAAATATATTGAATTATGAATTATTTAAAAATTGGAGTCACAACATCCAATTGCTTTGATACAGGATTTTGGATATTTTTTTTCTTCTTTTAAACTTTGAATTATTAAATAGGGTTTTGAAATTTTGTTGATCATACTACACCGAAGTAATATGACCAGTTTTCTTCCTCATTTGTGCCATTCAGGATATGCAAAAAATTATTCCGATCGAAATGTTTTTTGGAGATCTCTCTACCTGTACAATCAAGAATTTACTTAATCCTCTCCTCAGTATACCTACACAGAGCCTGACTAAGGCTGGGGCATACGGTGCAGTTGCCTCATCAGAAGGGGGGGAGGGTCCCCAAATCGAATATAAAGTTTATTTTACGTTTCCTTCTTTAATGAACTTTTTTTAAAAACAAAATATCAGTACAATGTAAAATCCATTTTATGTGAGATTCTTCATTAATCTATTATATGAACACAAAAATTCTATATTTTGTAAATCTAGGGCCGGAATTCAGCTAAATTTTAGCTAAATTCAGCTAAATGATAGATTCANATAGGGTTTTGAAATTTTGTTGATCATACTACACCGAAGTAATATGACCAGTTTTCTTCCTCATTTGTGCCATTCAGGATATGCAAAAAATTATTCCGATCGAAATGTTTTTTGGAGATCTCTCTACCTGTACGTTCAAGAATTCACTTAATCCTCTCCTCAGTATACCTACACAGAGCCTGACTAAGGCTGGGGCATACGGTGCAGTTGCCTCATCAGAAGGGGGGGAGGGTCCCCAAATCGAATATAAAGTTTATTTTACGTTTCCTTCTTTAATGAACTTTTTTTTTAAAACAAAATATCAGTACAGTGTGAAATCCGTTTTATGTGAGCTTCTTCATTAATCTATTATATGAACACAAAAATTCTATATTTTGTAAATCTAGGGCGGAATTCAGCTAATTTTTAGCTAAATTCAGCTAAATGATGGATTCAGCGGATGGATGGCGGAATTCAGCTAAATGATGGACAAATTTGGCTGAACAAAAGCGTGTATTTTTGCATATCGAAAAATGAGATATGTGTACAAAAATACGGGATTTTGATTGACTTAATTGAGCCATTGTAATTGCGAAAATTCAGCTGAATTCCACCCTAATGTCAGCAAAGATCTGAATTTTTCGGCAGCTAGATGACAATCAGTTATCCCATTGTTGACCGTTTTATACTTCTTTAATTCAGTTAATTTAAGGAAATTAATAATTTATTTAAATAACATTGCGTTACATTTTCTAATTATAAATTTAAATAGCATTTTTGTCAAATTTTGGCTCTTCAGATGTGCTATATCCTTTTAATGATGGACATAGAATTGTCAGAAAATCAATACAATGGATAGAACAATATATCGGCAGATCATTGAAGGGGAGAGGGCTTTATAGCTATTTTAGGTTCTAGTCAATTTTCTTGTTATGTATCTATAATGAGGGGGGAAATTTAAATACAGTACAGAACCCGTTATCCGGAAATCGGAAAACCAAAAAAACCGGAACGAAATTCTAAATTTTCCCGCCATTTTTTTTAAAAAAAAAAATTTTTCCTCATAAGATTTTAGGATTTTTCTTTCTTTTTTGAAAGATGTTCGCCTTACCATCATTTTGGAAATAATCATTAGTGTATTACTTCATCGTTTTTTCTTCTTTTTAAGATTATTTCCAAATATTTTTTTTTTAGTGGGGTTTAACAATAAAAAACGGCTTTTTGTAGCGATTCAGAAAACCGGAAAAATCAGATATCCGGAATAGCGATGATCCCGATCGTTCCGGATAATCGTTTCCCTACTGTACCTCCATAAAGTTCGGTTTCTCATTATTGAAGCAGTAAAGCAGAGGGGGCCCCCAAAAAGTAAATGCCCCGTTCCCCACTTAGGCTAAGTTGGGCCCTGAGTATACGAGAACCAAATAACCAATGTTTATAATTTCACTCAGATATCCAAACTGTCCTTTATCTTTTGTTTTTGAAAGTTTCTCTTTCGAACTATTTATGTTAATGTCAGATATTGCAGACTCGTCACCTACAAGTTAAGTTCCATTTCTTTAAAATAATGTTTCTGACTCAGATAGCGCTTTGAATTAAACCAGAGTTCAGTGTTGTGAATTGTGCCAGTTGAAAGACTGAGTAGTATTTAATTTTTAGCAGTATTTTTTAAGATTCCATTTCTATCAGCAATACAACCAGTTTCCAGTCTTGATTGTCTAAAGCAGCTTTATTCAATAGTGATCTATCCGATACGAGTACTCTCCATCGTTATACACCTTACTACACAACTCAGTCGCTTTTCTATCTTAACATCTAGTACATGATCTGCATTTCTTTCTTTTTACTTCAGGCTTGTGGAAAGTAGTTTTTTTGATAGGGTTAATATCGTTATACATATAGATATGACGAAACAGTCTTATCTGTGATATTCATATGACTTATCTGCCAGGTTCTTTAAATTTGTTGTATAATTCAAAGCTGCATGTTATTCCCCCTACTTCAATCTCCCTAACTGTTTCAAAAATTCTTTAAATTCTTTTGTTTGCAAATAAGTAGTCTATTTTCTTCTGATTTATGCAAAAAAATATTTAGCTAGCAATTTTTATTTCATTTTTTAATCTTGATCTCTTTTTTTAAATTTTCATTTTAAACTTTTTTTGTATGAGCTTTTCATCTATAATTAAAATCTTACAGCTCTGTTCATATTATTTAAAGGCCAAAAACGGGATTTATCTGGTGACATGGCAAATGGAAATAGCCCACATTTCAAACATTGGAAGCAGAATTATGTTTAATATTTTGCGACGAGACGTTTGATAAGTTCAAATATTCTGCGAGTATATCCAAAAATAAATATCTCTCACTGGTAAAATTGTTCCTGTTCGTTTTAATAAGTAACAATTTTATTTTGCGAAATAAATTGCAAAATGAAAATAGGAGCCTTATTTAGTTAAATATCAAACATGATATACTTGCTTGAATAATAAAACAAAAATTGCATAAATTTCCTTATCGAGTAGGACATAAACTGTTCTGTAAAGATGTAGATGTAAAATTTATATGCTGAGGATATAGTGCGTCTGCCTCCCCAATGAGATGACCCAGGTTCGAATCCCAGCGGTGGCTGATTGATACGAATTCTGCTCCATGTTTGCACCGACCACTATGCTGAAATAAACTAATCTCGGTGGTGGACGGATGCTGGGTTTTTTAAAAAAAAGAAAACCTCGCCATCTGGCTAACCGTAGGAGATTCTTGTGGTTTTCCTCTCCATGAAATGCAAATGTTGGCTATTTCCATCAAAAAGTCCTGCACGAAAGGCTAGTTTGTCCCAATGCTTGATCGAGGAGCGTCCTTGTCTTTGTCCTTGTCACTGCTCCATGCTCGCACCGATCATCTGGCTAACCGTAGGAGATTCTTGTGGTTTTCCTCTCCATGGAACGCAAATGTTGGCTATTTCCATCAAAAAGTCCTGCTTGAAAGGCTAGGTTATCCCAATGCTTGATCGAGGAGCGTCCTTGTCTTTGTCATTGTCACTGCTCCATGCTCGCACCGACCACTATGCTGAAATAAAATATCATTGATGGTAGACGGATGCTGGGTTTAAAAAAAAACCTTACTATCAGGCTAACCGTATGAGGTTCTTGTGGTTTTCCTCTCCATGGAACGCAAATGTTGTTATTTCCATCATAACATCCTGCACGAAAGTCTAGTTTGTCCCAATGCTTGATCGAGGAGCGTCATTGTCTTTTGGGTTGGGTTCAGAATTACAAGGCTACTGAGTTGATCATTGATAGTCTTAAACTCAGAATTGAGCCTTCTAACGCATTGATGAGAATTCTAGTCTCGAAAATATTTATGTAGCAAAAATCAACTCTAATGGAGAGTGGCTTGTTAGATGAACCTTGAAAGCTGCAACTTAGTACTTGAAAATTCGATCTTTAGGTCAAAAGTTATTTAGAGTGACTTCTTTTTTTATTATTTAAGACTGTATATGTAATACAGATTTCTTATTCGTGTATAAAATGAAAAATAGATTTCTGTTCCCAACCGTTCTTTGTCTAATGATAACTGAATCAATTCAGTTATCAGATACCGATAATCTTTTAGAGTTTGCGAACGGATTCTTCTTTCTTCGACTGTTTTCAAAATATTTACGTATTGTAAGCAACAGTGTATTTATCCATTACGCAATATTTTCTTTAGTGCAGAATTGATATCCTATTAACAGGAACTTAAAATGGAAAGCTATCGACAAACTTTAGATCCTGTTTGCTTAGAAGTTTTTATTGTTTATATAAAAGAATATTGTCTAGTTTACATTGAGCATTACATGCAACTATGTGTTTTAAATATTTAATAAAATAATAAGCCATAAAATTGGAGATTTTATATATTAAATCCTACCTTTTTTATATTTTTTATTATTATTTTATTTTTTTCAAGTTTAAATAAATTCCCAGTATTTTTATCTTGCTTGATTGTAAACAGTTACACCCTCATTCTTTGTTTGTTTGTTTGTTTTTAAGCCGTCGTTGAACAGCCGACCCAATTTTTGGGTTTACGACTACTGTTCAACTCCGTAGTCTTGTAATTTTGAATCCAATCCAGAAGACAAGGGAACTCCTGGACCAAGTATTGGGAGAAATTTGCCTTCGTGGAGAATTTTTTGATGGAACGAACCCGCATTTACGTTACACGGAGAGGAAAACCACGAGAACCTCCCATGGTTACACAGATGGCAAGAGGACTCTAACCCATGATCCGTCTACCACTGAGGATATTTCACGTCAGCACTGTGGTCAGTGCAAGTCGGATGCGGTATTCGTATCGACCAGCAATCGCCGGGATCGAACCCCGGTTCACCTCATTGGNCATATCATGGTAAATTAAAGATATTTTTAAATTAAGTTGTTATTTAAATCAGTATTAACTTATCATTATAACAGTATTTTTTGCGTTAATAATGGAAGCAAGTATTTTGGTGGTTTTAATATGAAACTTTCTTCCTGAATTCTTACAAAAGCTTAGACAATAACCATAATTTTTCTTTTAAGAATCTACTTTTAAATTTTTGTATTTTTTTAAATCTTGTAGTGTACAGTGCGCAAAAATAAATAAATAAACGGACCACTCTGAATAACTTTTGACCTAATGTTCGGACATTCACGTTCTAGGACTTAATTTTAATGGATCGAGAGGGTGTTTTCAAATATGCTAATTAATTAGTGCAGGCGATGTTTTGAATTACATAATCAGACTAAAAAACGTACTATACTTTTTTCCCCGACGGATTCAGATTTCTGACACCCAAAATATAGTGGTTGCCGCTATGTGGAAAATAAGGTCCTAATAGTTTGGGCAGGGCAGCGCTCCAAAGTTTGAACCCCTTAATGGCAATTTTACTTTTCGCATATTTTGCCATATTTTGGAAATTTTTAAACGAATTAAAAAAGATATTGCACACAATTATAAACTTTATTTATTCAAAGATGCATTAAGAAATTAACTTTTAGTGAATATTTATAATTTATTACTATTTTATTTAGATGAAAAGATTTTGAATTGTAAGGTGTAAAATTTTTTCCATCATTTTAAAGAATCTAATTTAACATGACAAAATACAAAATATGAATGTAATTGCTCGAATAGTTTCTGAGAAATTGAATTTTTGCGAAGTCTCATTTTAAAAAGTTCTAGAACGTGAAGATTCCATTATTAGATATGAAGTTAATACTTTCATATTCTTATAGACTGCAATAAAAATTCGAATATAGTATTTGATTTTTTTAATAAATTACATTAATTTATGAAAATTTTCGGAAACATAAAAAACCCTTGAAATCTGCTTTCTTTCTTTTAAGAGCAGCTTCCACTAATAAAGTATTTATTTTATTTATTTACTTAAATTATTTATATCTTTCATAGAAAAAGTAGTTTTTTTCGGTGTGTATAAAGTTATAGTTCTCATAAAGTCTTCATTAAGTCATTATATCTGCAATAGTTCAGAGCAATGTTCCTATAAACCTCTCCTGAGAAAGTTTGTTCAATCTTTTGTTAAGGTGCTCAAAGCTATAACCTGCGTAGGTTTGAAGAGCGAGGGAAAATATAGATATTGGTATCACCTGCCTCGATCCGACCGAATTAAATCGATTAGAAAACATCACTGTGTGTCTCTACTTTCCGATAGGTGGCGATGTAAGCAAGTCTTTCTGCGGACATCATTCATTCACTGTGTAGTAAACTTTTCCGCACGATTTAATAAAGTACTTTGGGAGAAAATTCATAGTCTATTTGAGTGAAATATTTGTTTGCGAAACCTGCTCAAGATTTTGGATGTTTGATTGCTTGAGTTTGGACAAATATGTATCCAAGATCGTTACCTATTTTCTCTCATTTGTCGTTAGTCTGATTTCAACGACGTGTAATTTTGTTTACTTTACTTTAATACTCTATATATATGTACGTGTGTATGATGTTTATTGCCAACTTATGGCCCTTGGTTTATCAACACATGTTGTTCTTAAGTATTGAATAAAATTTTGAATAAATGTATTTGTGCAAGGTATGCGTTCTAATATTTGCTCTAGAATTTTTGTTTAAAAAGATTACATTGGGGAAATAATTTTTTGTTGCATTTGTACAAATGCTTGATTTTGTCTAATTCGGGTGTGGAAAATTTAAATCTAAAATTAGTTTTGCGTCTGAAGTTACAGTTTTTTTTTTCAATGACATTTTAAGTATTTTGGTGTCGAAATTTACTTGCATAGAAACGTTATATATTATAGGGGTTCGCATAAATGTGGAGACACACTTAATTAAGAAATATCATCAGAATTAAAATGGTACAGGAACCCATGCCCAGATATGTCGTCGTACGTGGTTAGGGGCGCTTCCCTATTATAACTTGAACAGAAGCACACGCGAAAAAAAAGTTGATATACGTTAGCCCAACTAGCGGTGTATGAGATTTCGGGGCATGGGTTCCTTTGCAATTTTAATTGTGATGCTGTGCGATAACTCCTAGAAGTTCGTTGCGACTTTTATGCAACCTCTTGCTATATATAAGGTTCTTAAGCTTGTACATTTCGGTAAAAATAAACTGAAACTGCTATTTAAAACAACTGTAGCTTGGAAAGAAAAACCATTTGTAGATTTGAAATCAGCGCTACGAAAGTAATTAAAATCTGTTTTAAAAATCTGGTGCAACAAAAAAAAGTTGTTCCCTAGTATTATTTTTCTATCTTGATTATCGTTTTTTTTTTCCTTTCAAAAAACAACGCAAACTTGCTCTTCTCAGTAAAAAACTTCAATAGTTTTTGGGACGACGCTAGACAGAGATGAAGAGAGCGAGGAGCTAGAGGCAGTATACAAATCACAGTGCTTTCTTCTTCCATTTCGTTGGTGTGGGAGCTTTTAATAGTGTTGAATTACTGACACGTCTGGATAGTTTAAAATACTTTGTTTCTCTGTTTCATTCTGCCATTTACATTCCAAAAATACTGTCCTAACTCGTTATTAATTTTTTACTATATACACTCTATAACAAAAAAATATCGACGCACCAAGAAGAAGTTATCCGATTGAAACGAAAATTGGTGGATAGGAAGAAAATGTACAGAATAGTAAATGATTAAAATTTCAGAACAATTGAATAATTTATTGCAGAGTTACAGTAACAAGTTCAATAAGGTGTTGATCCGCCTCTAGCCTGGATCCAAGCTGCCACACTGCGTGGCATAGATAAAGCTCCCGGGTGGTCTCTTGCAGTATTTCCTGCCAAACTCGATCCAATTGTCGAACGAGGTCATCAACATTCCGTGCCAGATACAATCGCCTTCCCATCATATCCCAGACATGCTCGATGGGAGAGAGATCTGGTGATCTGGCAGGCCAAGGAAGAGTTTGACAAGCTTGCAGACAGTTCATAGCAACACGTGCCGTATGTGGTCTGGCATTGTCCTGCTGAAAAACCAGCCCAGGGCGCTGCAAAAGGAACGGTAGCAAAACAGGTCTTAGGATGTCGTCGACGTACCGCTGTGCAGTAAGTGTACCTCTAATGACGACCAAAGGGGTCCGGCTGTCAAAGGAAATGGCACCCCAGACCATAATGCCTTGTTGAGGGCCGGTGTGGCGTGCAATAGTGAAGGCAGGATCCCCCCTCTGCCCTGTGCGTCTCCAAACACGTCTTCGATGATCGTCAGGACACAGTTGGAAGCGGGATTCGTCGCTAAAGACTATACGTCCCCAGTCGGCATCATTCCAGCCTGATCTGTTCAAAACTTTCATGCATACGAAATTTCAAAGCGATCGGATGATTGCTTCTTGGTGCGTCGATTTTTTTGTTATAGAGTGTATAAGGATTACTTTTCTATGAAAAAAAGGTGTTATGCTATTAGAAAATTGGAAATTCTGCCACTTTAACCTCGAGAATTAGATAATCGTTCTTAACACTGTATTCTTTAGCGTACACCCACCTTAATAAAACTTTATACCAACTTTTACAACAACCTTTATACCAACTTTTATCTCATTCTCTTAAAAATATCACTTTCCCAGCAATCGGTATATTTTAAAAGAGAACCAGCTAGTTGCCTAGGTAAGATTGCGCGTAAAATAAAAATGTTAAAATCGTGGCTTGTTTTAACTGATCTTCTTGGGTTTTCTGACCAAGATTGTGTTGGGAGAGGCAACCATTTAGTTTTCATGTAATTTTGAAAAAAAAAAAAAATAGAAAGTCAATTAGTTAAATGAGCATTTAGTATTTTATTTAAAAACCCGATTTTTATTGAGCATTCCAGAAGAATGTTTGCATTCATAACAAAAAACTTAAATCATTAATTTATAAGGAAGAAGCTGTAAAAAATATAAAACAATTAATATATCAAATCATTTTGAAAAACACAAGTAACAATTGAATATTGTTCCAGAAATTTAATGACATTTAAACCTGGTTCATATAAATTAAATTTCTCGTTTATTTTCTAGCAGTTGACATTTAAAATAAAATACAACGTATATTTTTTGTGTTTTTTTTTATGCTGTCATTAACCTCAGTATAAGGTCATTTTAGTTAAGACTAGTTGTACTTGTTATACAAAAAAAAAAAAAAAAAANAAATTCTTAATGTATTAATGTTAATATTTATTTACAAAATAATGTCGAGCTCTTTCTTGATAGAAGGTCTTTGGACACTATTATCACAAGCCATACTTTTTTCAGAAGTGTCATTTTTGCATTTCACATTGTTCTTTAGTATTTTTTTCAGAAAGGTTCTTTACAAGTTTTTTGGTATTTGATCTATATAAATAACAGAACAATACACACAAGATCTTATTACCTATCTAGGGAATGTGCTGTTTTTCATCCAAAACTTCTCTTCTGAACAGTTTGCTAGTCATTATATTGTCCCAAGACTTTTCAACCAGAAAACAGTTTTTCATGAAGGATATTAGAGAGATCTTGCATGGCTCTTGTCTTACGCTAATCGCAACGCTAACTCAATATTCTACCTCTTAGCAAAGCTTTGATTTGTAAGGAAATTTTCACGCATGCGCTGAGGAGCTCATATCGCTTTAACGCTGTAGTTTGGGTAAATTGTAACGCTGTCAAAATCTCTGTCCAATGCAGAATAACGTAACCAAAACTTGCTATATGTTTACATTTTGATTATATTATTGTTTATAATTAATATAGTTTATTTCTCTAACTCGTTTCTGAAAAGTGTACTCAGACATTGATTCAAACTTAGCGCCATCTTTCTACTTTCTCTCCTCCACTCATAAATTTCCTCGTCTGCCTGAGAATGATAAACGAATCAATCACTATCACTGTCCTTGTTAACGCCAAGATGGCGATCTTGTGAGGACCTTGTTGGCCAAACAAAAGAGCCAATAGCTTCATCCATCGCTGTCTGTTGGGATCATCTCTCCGCATCTCTGGCTTCTCTAAATTGATGATCCTCATCCACCCCCACTTCTTGGAGAGATAATAGCTTGGAGGAGTTAATTTTTCGGTCACCTCTCTCCGTGGCAGAAAAAGAGAAACACCCGGAAAATTTGAGCTGATTTTCCGCGCGATTCTCCAGAAGAAGTCGTTTATTTTGGTTGTATTCTACTGGGAATAAGATCTTCTGAGGCGATTTAAGAAGATAAAAATGGTTAAATGATAAATTGGCGTGTCAGCAATTAAAAAGTGCTTTGAGCGCTTGTAGGATTTGTTTACTTTTCTGTCTGCTGTGATTTATGTTTCAATTCTTCATCATTTTTGGTAAAAGTTGTTCAGTTAAGATGCTTTCGTTTCCACATTATTTTAAAACTTTTTTTTATGCTTTACGTTAGTTGTATTATGGTTGTTAGTGAATTTTACTGAAGTGATACAATTATGTGGCCTATTTGGACTCGCAATGATGGCACTTATGACAAAGAAAATTGTTACATTATGTTGCTTGTGTATGTTACAACAGTATGTGTAATTTCTCGTGAAAACATATAGACCATGAATTACCCCTAACATTTTTTCATCATAAACCAACACAAATTTGAAGTATTTCATAGTAGCTCTGACCAACGCAGGAAAATAGAAGTAACGTTGTAGGTAAACATAGCGTATAAATAATCATCATATCGCTTATTTGGTGAAACAGTGATGTAACTGCGAAATCAAGTTACGTCATTGTTTCAACAAATGAGCGATATAAAAAATATTATTTTTCCTTTGAAAAACCGCGACCAATGGCAAAATAAAAAAAATGATAAATTCGAATTAATTTTTTATTTATTTATTTTATTTTTTATTATTTTTTTAGCATCTCTTTCGATATTTTAGCCGGAATAGAGTGTTCTATATATCGCTCATTTGGTGAATCAATGACGTAACTTGATTTTGCAGTTACGTCATTGTTTCACCATATGAGCGAGATATACTTTTGGTGCTAATATAAATCGCGTGAATTTTTTAACTGTAATCACGTGACCTTCTTTAATCGTTTTATTTATCCATAAGCCTTCTTCGTGAACTTCACCGCAGTTTTCAAATGAAAAACTCTTTTGTTCGGTAAGTCTCGGTAAAAAAGAGCGTTCGGTAAAAGAGCTCTCTTGTGATAAAAAAGCTAGGTTGTAAAATGAACGATAACCCAGAGCAGCTAACTTTTAGTGCCTTAAAAATCAGTTTAATTTAAGATTTACTTAACTTAGATTACATTTTGTTTTTTTTAAAAATTTAGAATTTTTTATACATTTTAAATTTTTTAATTATATTTATCATTGTTACAAGTGAGATGTAATATTTTTATTTGCAACAACTATCACTTTCTTTTTGCGAGATTTTAGGGTATTTCGTAGTAAGACTTTGAAAAGACAGCTAATGTGTTTTGTTTTTTTCCAAGTCCACAAAAAATCTAAGTACAACCTGATCGCAATTATCCAATCAATCTAACGGCCTTTAATGACCTGCTCTATTGTTTATTTTTTACTTTTTTTTTTAGTTCATGTAATAAATTTTAATAGAAATGAAAGCTTGCATAATAATTGCGACCAACTGCAGCGAAGAGAGAAATCTTCAAAACAGAGATAGCTTGTTGTTAAACGTCGTTGGATTGTAAACTAGCGACTAAAATGCCTTTTTTTTAAAGACTTTTTTTTAAAGACTTTGTAAAAGAACATGCAAGTCTAAAGCTGGGTTCTTTCTCTTCTTTTTCAAAAAAAGAAAGAAATTACTGAAATGTCATTTATACGTTCTATTAAGATCTTTGATAAAAACTTGTTTATTCGAGACTGGAAAAATACTTTTATTATTAAAAAAGAAAGAAAGATTTATTTTCGTCGAACTTTTGAAAATAAAATACCAAAAGAAGCTAATTGTTACGTCTTATATTTTTAAAGCTTGAACATTTACACAGCTGCGTCTGTGCTTAGCTCAGTTACAAAATACCAACACAAGTAGCTTCCGACTGAGTTCGTAAATTGAGACGCCTTTTGACGTCGCTACCGAAGTTGACATTTTAAAACAAAAGAAATCGAAACACACGGTCCATTATGTCACCTCGAAAATTAAATTGTTTGCATCACTAAATACGCGAAGAAGGAACGACGTAACTAGTGCACGTGAGTGCTGCCGTGTACCCCAAACAAAAGGACGAAATTGACGTCTTGCAGAAATAAATAACCTTAAGCATAAAAATGAAAGGAACAAAAGGAAGAAATGAAAAAAGAAAGAAAAAAGAGATATTTTCAAGGTTACGTCTTTGCGGATGAAGTATAGACGCGAGTGTTTTATGTTTTGTGGTCTTAAATGAATTTACTTTTGAATGCATATTCATTATAGTAAAACAGTTTTTTTCTTAAAAATTCTTTTTTAATAATTGTAAGATCAATATTAGTCAACATTTCCAATTAGGTTGCTGTTTAAAGATTATTTAAATGTTTCAGTATCAACTTTATCATTTAAGAAATTTTTTAAGTAAAGAATAATTATAATTATTAAAAGCAATTAAATTTAACAAGTTGTAGTTTTATTAATTATTTTATATATTTTTATATGTAATTTTTTGAAATATTATTTTCGATTTTTTTAAAACGACTTTTGTTTCTAATTTAAATTAGCTTCTAATATTAATATATAATATTTGTGTGTACAGTGCGCAAAAAAAATAAACAGACCAACCTGAATAACTTTTGATCTAATATATCGGATATTCACGTTCTAGAACTCAATGTTAATGTTTCAATGGCTTAAAAATTTCGATTTCGATTCAGGTTCTAATCGATGATTTCGCTCAAATTTTGTATTTTGCCATGTAAAATTATATTCTTCAAAATGTTGAAAAAATTGTTTACCAATTTAAAATTTTTTGACTATTACTACATAAAATAATAAAATTTTTCTAAACGTTATATTTTGTACGAAATTATCTTTGGATAAACGAATTTTTAAATTTTGGGCAACATTTTTTCAGCTAATTCACTGAAATTGTCAAAATTTCTACGTTGCAATTTTTTTTTCTCCATAAAATTTCTGCTTGCTTTGCATTTTTTTTTTTAAATATATGTATCGACAACCTAAGATATACCAAAATGACTTTGTTTTACTGCTTAGGTTTTACTGCAAAGAATTGGTAAAAGGCCAAAATGAACTCATGTGATCGCATACTTTGGATTTTTACCAAGCAACTTCGATAAAAGCTGGTTTTGCCGGTAAAACCTAAAATTTACCAGACTTCGGGTTTTTCCCGTTAATATATATAAAAATTAAACACTAAGTATGTTTGTTACATTTACTAATATGCAATTCTCAATCGATACTTACCAAATTTAGTGTAAATACGTTCTAAAGCATAGCTATGGTTACTTTTTATAACTCCTTCCCGTCACCAATTCACTTGGTACAGCCTGAAATGTTTTCTATTGGATTAACATGGTGGTTATTGTTGCAATTAAACTGCAAACAATAGTTATACAATCAATGGTTAAGTTAAAAATTACTAAATCTTTTATTGATACTACGTGACTCATATCTGTTTGTTAAAAATTTTCTATTGATTTTCAAAAATTTTCTATTCAAAATATTTCATTAGAACATTTAATAAAGACAGCAATAATTTAATAGTTCGTTCATCACTTTCTAAAGACTCTTTATGTTTCGATGTTTTGTCCATTGAAGTCTTGAGATTTAGCAGACTTGCAATTTATCGTAATAAATTTGTTTTGTAGTACCGCGATCCGTTAACTATGGAGAACAGGTCATTAGTTTTAGAACTTAATTGCTTCGGTTAAGAATCTTTAATGGCGATAAATTCATATTTTGAGTCGCAGTAGCTTAAGGGACAGAGCGATCCCAATAAAGTTATCCAAGCTCGAATTTCAGCGTTGTCTGGTTGATACGAATTCTGCTCCCCACATTTCTGCATTGACCACAGTGTTGACGTAAAATGTCCTCGAAAGCCACATCTTGGATAGAATCTTCTTACCGTCGAGCTAACCGTAGAAGGTTTTCATAGTTTTTCTCCCCGTGTAATGCAAGTTCGGGTTAGTTCCATCAAGAAGTTCTCCACGAAGGGTAGTTTGTTCCAATTCTTGATTTCGGAATTCCCTTGTCTTCTGGGTTGGGTTAAAAATTACAAGGTCGGCTCTTCAACTCCGATTATAAAATAAAATAAAAAATTCATGTCTCAAAGCAGTGCTGCCCAACCCTTTTTATCGCCAACTTAGGATAATTTTATCGCTGCCCGTTGAGGAAAAGTGACGTAGATTTTTCATATTTTAAATAGTTTTGTTTTAATAATTTTATATTTGATTATACCTAAACTTCAAAATACTTTTAAAATAAAATACAATTACATGTGTTGTATTGCGCTGCTTTAGGTGACGTCACTCAGCTCCCGGTTAACCTCTCGTCCATGGAGAGTCGAACAAACCCCAGAGAAACACGCCACAGTAAATAAAATGGATATAATTTACTGTTCCTTGGATGGTCCGGTTCCATTTGACCCTCGGACCGGTACCGATCCGCGGCCCTCACGTTAGAAGAGACCACTATCTTAAAGTTTTCAAAATCTATTAAAATCGTTAGGGTTTACGTTAAAATTGAAGAAGGAAAAAAAAACGTCTTAATTTTTTTGTTACAAATTTGTTTTCTGTGCTACTGAAAATAAGATTTTTATTTCTGTGAAAAATAATTATAACTAATTATGGGAAAAATTCACCTAAAAATTCATCATATGGGTGAATCACTTAAAAAATTGTAGTTGATTTAAGATATACTTTTGAACTGATACTAAGTAAACGTCTTAAATTAAATACACAATATGCCTTAACATTTCGGTGGTTTTACCCAACCAATTCTCAATAAATACTAATTAAAATTTAAATAGTTTTTCCATTCAATGGATAATGATTAAAATTTAAATAGTTTTTTTCCATTCAATGGATCATGTTTACATCTGACATTTAGTTTGAATGAACAAAAATTCAAAAGTTAGCCTTGTGTGGAATACAATCAGATTCATTATCTAACTTGCGGTTGAAGGCTTATGATATTATAAAACGCTAAATTTTCGAAACGTTCTATTTATTTATTGAAAACTGAACGAGACGAGGCAAAATTCTACGAAAACTGTTTTGTCATCCTATTGTTGAGACAGGTGGCGAATTCGGAAGGTATCTTCCGCTTTTACCTGTTGCTCTTTTTCCATGACGTTCTTTTGATAATTTCAAAAGAAAATAAAGAAGAAGAAGAGAGAGAAAACAACGGAAAGATAACGATATCGTACGAGGTCATAAATATGTTCGAGAATTGCTCAAGAAATGGAATGGTGGTTGGGTGAGCGTTCTCAGCTGTAACAGCTTAAATGTCACATCGAACTGTTGATGACAAGCCTCGAAGATGGCATTGCTTTTACGAATTGTTTGAAAAGTGACCTTTTTTATCTATTTTCACACCTGTATATAAAAAAAAGTGAAAACTACCACCTTGTTTTATATCTTTTCTTGAAAATAATAAATTTCGGACGTTTAATAACGTTGAGTAGTTCGCTATATAGGAAAACTGAAATCAAGTGTTGTCTACATTAACTTAGGCTGAAAAAAAAAGTGAAAACTATGTTTTTATTTCCCCTTTCAATTTTCAGACGATTTATAGTATTGTAGTTCTTTTATTTGATAAAAAGTTATAAAGTAACAATCATGTTTTGAGCAAATCCCCTGAAAAAATATGAAAAACTACAACACTAAAATTTTTTTTTTCCTTGAAAATATTAAAATATAAACTTTTTAATGTATTTTTGCTCGCTATATTGGAAAAAAATATAATTTAAAGATCGTGTATTAAAAAAATTTACGTAGTTTAATCAATGTAGTATTTAGTGTATAATGTAGTGTAATAACTTAAATAAGAATCTATTAAAATTGTATGTATAATTTTGATTATAGATATTGTTCTGTTACAAACGCCTTTAAAATATTTGACAAAAGTAAATTCTTATAAAAAAACTAGAAAGTCACAAAACGCTATTGAAATATGTATAATCACTAGTGAGGATGAAAACATTAAAACTTAGATAGCATGAGGAATTAGAAACTTTTTCTTATCCGCTTTCCATAGTAGTGATTCGTAAGATTTCGATAACGTTTTTGTATAAATATAAATTCGTGGCCCGCCTACATGATTGCAGCGCATCGTGGGTCCACACAGGCCTGTTGTCTTCAGCAGAAATGCTCTAAATTGATGACTATAGTATTTTGAGTACAGATTAGAGGGATTAAAATCGTGAAAAAAGGAGTTTTTAATGAAAAACTTCTAATGTATTTTTCTTGGTATATAAAGTATGATATATAGTATGGCATCCTCTCTGCAATCCCAAATAAATGGCGTTGCTGACACGCTGGATTTTCAACCACCGAAACAAGAAATTACACAACCAGGGTCTCAACATTTCTCAACAATGAATATGTGTTATTTTTCGCTTTATGCTTCATTTTTTTTAAACCCTCTACTGTCGGCTGCCTTTTATTTTTGTTTGCAGTATTTTATTGCACGTATGATGCTATGTTCAAATCTTTCATGAATTTTGAAATTCCATATATATATACTTCTATATTAAAAACCATTTAATTAAAATTTGATTTGTTTTATTATTACAGTACATTAATTTTTAAAAGTGCTCTACATTTGACTTAATGTTAAATGATGTATTTAATTTATGTAAAATATATCCCTTTAATTTTTATTATTTAAGTCTACAGTGTAGGGAAAATAACTCAAGTCATTTATTCTATTTTTAAAGAATAAATAACTATTCCTTTTTTATATGTACCGCATTCTTTTTCCTTAAAAACTGCAGAACTAGGGAAAGTCATTAATCAATGTCCAATTGTTTGTTAAGTTCAAGGGGAGGGGGGTTAGGTTGGAAGCTTCAAAAAATGGCTATTTCATTGTTATTTAAAGCTAAACATTAATATCATCTAGTTTAGATAAGTCATGGTTCCGACTGATGTACTTGTACGAAATGATGTAAATATTTTTTTCTTCTCTTTTTTTTCTTCCCTTTAACTTTTTAACTATTTATTTTAAACTCTCAATGCATTATTATTTATTTTGGTTTAAAAAAAAGTCATTTGCATTAGATTATGTTAAGAATAAACCAATACATCCATCATATTTATGTCATCCTCTGTATTTTATTTAATTTTCGTTCATAATTAGCGTTTGACAGCTGATCCAATTTTGAATTTACGTCTTCTAATGTTCAACTCCTTAGGCCTTGTAATTCTGAACCCGATCCAGAAGACAAGGGAATTCCTGGATCAAGTTTTGGGGGAAATTCGCCTTCGAGGAGGATTTTTTGATGAAACTAACCCACATTTGCATTACATGGAGAGAGGAAAAGCACGAAAACCTCCCGCGGTTAGGCTGACGGCAAGGGGACTCTTACCCATGATCCGTCTACCACTGACGGTATTTTAAGTCACCACTGTGGTCAGTGCAAACCGGGTGCGGAATTCGTGTCAACCAGCCATCGCTGGGATTCAAACCCAGTTCACCTCATTGGAGGCGAGCCCTATATTCCCTGGGCCACTGCGGCTCCTTCCCCTGTATTAATCTTTTTGCTAGCTATTGTGTATTTTTTTATTGTAGTTGACCCAGGACCCCCAGCATTTCTCACCACTAGTATAGGTGGTAAAACTTGCGAGTCATACTCGAATAATCATAAATTTTGTACATAAAATGGGATCGCCTCTTGAAAGATAATTAAAAATTTGATATCAATGTAAAAAATGAAACCTTCCCTACCTACTGATATAAAGTGCCTTCTTCACTTATAGTGAAGCTCACTAAAATCCGTATCTACCCTCAAACGATGCATCTAAATGGTGTCTAGGTGTTGTAGAGTGGCTATGTGTTTGAAGAAAAGATTGGAAGAAAAAAAATAATTTATATTTTATTTTCAATATACAAAGCTTAGGAAGATGATAGTTCAAATTTGAACTTCCTTATATGCTAGTTTTGGAATTATGAATTTTAGCTTCGAAATTTTCCACAACGTGGCGCTGTAATCGATCTAATCTTATCCCTAGCCTATTTTGACCCATTCTCTCCCTTTCATTTTTACTGGACGCTCATTTTCTCTTCCTGGACTAATCTGTGCTATATTTATCCATTTTGAGTTTGATTATTTCTAAATCCGATTATATATCAAATATGTAATATCAAATATATAATCGGTCAAATATATAATACTATTTGACCGATTTCGCTCAAATATTATATTTTACCATTTAAAATTGCATTCTTCAAAATGAAGTAAAAAAATTGTATACTAAAAGTAATTGTACAAAATTTTATTGAAAAAAAAATAATAAAAATTAACTTAAAAAATTTTTTGTATGTTTATTTTTGGATAAAAGAATTTTATAATTGCGGGCAAAAATTTTTCAATTCGCTAAACATTTTCTCGAGACATGGCGAAATACGCAAAAAAATAAAATTAACATTAATGTGTTCAAACTTAGGACCGCTTTTCTGACATGACTATTGTGACCAAATTTACCGGACAGCGGTCTCCCCCCTATATTTTTTGGGTTAGAAAGCCGTATGTTTATTTAGAGAAAGTATTTTTTTTTTTTTCGTGTGTGTGTCGATTCGTATTTTAAAATATTTTAAGTCAACTTCTTGAACCATTAAGATTGAGTCCTAAAACGTGTGAAAAATCGGATTATTCGATCCATTGTTGTGCAGGGTGATCCGTTTATTTTTTTGCGCACTGTGCAGTTCTTTGTAGACACAGTTCTTAAATCCTATTTTTACAGATGACTCCTCTTATAAAGAAAATGATCTTGCATAACCATTTTGTTTATCCGTTAGTTCTTTCTCATTTCAAAAACCTGAACTATCGCTACATTTTAAGTATGTGTGTGTGTGTATATATACACACACATACACACAGGGCGACCGTGCTCCACCACGCCAAATGCGATAGAATCGTAAATTAGGCGAATAAAATTGTATTTCGAAGAAATGATTCTGGAAAGAAAACGTATAAATTTTTTTTTAAGATTTGCATTTGGCGAAGACTTTCGAAAATTGGCGAATGCCTTTATAATTTGCTTAATTAACTGGCTAATAATTTAAAAACCTTAGCTCGAGTCCTGTATGTATTTATTATATTAAAAGTTTTAATGTCTATATTCTTGAGTTACGGAAACACTCTGGTCATTTGTTTTTGGACACCTTTTAAACCGGGATAGTTAAGTATCCTCGATATCAACTTTTTATCGAGAATTTATTCCAAAGTAAAGCTGGGTATTTTATCATAAAATGTTGACATTTTTGTTTAAAAAAAGTCGTTATCTATTGATAAATAACGATTATACAATAAATATCAACAACGATAATAATGCGATTATTATCAACAACAATAGATAATGAATACGATGCGTATGAAATGTGATATTATCGTGAATTTTGGAATATTTCATTTCGGAAACTTAAATATTGATCCTTGTAAAAATAATATAAAAAATTAAATTTGAAAAATATAGCGATTCATCGTAAAATACCGATATTTCTGGACGATACTGTATGGCCATTCCGATATTGCCCACCACAAATCAATAGTTCACAAAGTGCAATAATATAAATTACATAGAGATTTTATTAAGTGGATTAATAATGGAATGGCAATAATATAAATTACATAAAAGAGCTTTTCATCAAGTGAAGTTGCAAGAATATAAATTACATAAGACTTTTTCCTTCAATGGAATAATCGTGAAATAGCAATAATATAAATTACATAGAAGTTTTTTATGAAGGGAGTAATAGTGGAATGGCAATTATATAAATTACGTAGAAGAGTTTTTATTTAAGTGGAGTAATAGGAAAATTACAATAATATAAATTACATAGGAGTTTTTCATTCAATGGAATAATCGTGAAATAGCAATAATATAAATTACATAGAAGTTTTTTTATTAAGGGAGTAATAGTGGAATGGCAATTATATAAATTACGTAGAAGAATTTTTATTTAAGTGGAGTAATAGGAAAATTACAATAATATAAATTACATAGGAGTTTTTTTATTATGGGAGTAATAGTAGAATGGCACTAATATAAATTACGTAGATGAGTTTTTTATTTAAGTGGAGTAATAGGAAAATTGCAATTATAAAAATTACATAGGAGTTTTTCATTCAATGGAATAATCGTAAAATAACAATAATATGAATTACATGGGAGTTTTTTATTGAGTGGAGTAGTGGCGGAGTTGTAAATCTTAATACAATTTAAGAAGCATAACATTCCCTGTTTATTCGGTTGGCGTCTTAGGGGTATATTTTATTTTAGCACTCTGATTACGTGCTCCACTTCTATAAATAAAGCTGGAGACTACTTCAAAACATACACGCTCAAAGGGTTAAGGAACAACTCCCGCAATTTTGAATGTGTGATCTCATTTAAAGACGTCATTTCCTATGATGTCACATTTGCCCGGAAATCCTTGGAGAATGCAATGAGGCAGGTGGAACTTTAAAATTATGCGTATCAGTTTTCTCCATTTTATTTATTCCCTTTTTTTTATACCCTGTATTTTGAAATACCATGAAGTTAGCCATTTACGATTTAAGGCGTGCGCAGTTGTTTGCGTCTTTAAACACCTGCAACTGAGGTCTCCTCACCCCCTCACTTGATATCTTTCAGGAACCTTTCTTTAATATGATTAGTTTACATAAATGGACGTGAATTGATTTTATTTGTTATTAAGTTGATAGGGCTTAAATGCAGGGAATACTGAATCGAATAAATAATTATTTTAATAGAGTAATTATGTATTAAATTTTTATTAATACAAAGATCTAGGTTAATATACAACCACAGATCTAGGCTTTGAATTTTATTTTATTTAATTTAATTCATGAAAATTTATTTCTCTTACAGTCAGCGAGGGGAAGGTGATCCACTTAGTGGATGTACAGTTTTCATTGTTTTAACTCCTTGGTGGTATTGTTTTAATATGAACACAATCTGAAAGCGGGCGACTTAGGTTTTCGAATAGATTATTGATATAAATATGATTTTTTTTTTCGAATTTTATTTCTGAAACTTAATAACTTGACATTTTTTAAAAATTTTGTCCACTATTGGTTCATATCTATATTTTATATGCACAACAATAGTTGCCTTTAAAAGTATGGAATTTCGCATTTGAGCAATGATCATCTTAATTCATTCGATTCGTCAATTAAATAATTCTATTCTAATTCTATAATTTTTTCATTTACATTAATTTTTTACCCTAAAAACGTCTCGCTATTGCTATTTTTATTATTCTGTTACTATATTAAATAATAATTTTTTTTATAAAGAATAAAATTTTCATAATTAAAACAATTTTTTTTCTCAAATATCATTGGCGAGAGGACCTGGTGCTTGTCCAATCTTTCGCCCTACCCTTGCCCCACCCTTTCGACGGCTCTGTCAAAATACATTTGTGCCAAATATCGGCACAAATTGGCCTGAATGATGGATATTTTTTTACTGAAACTTTTCTATTAATTGCAACTGTCAAGAAATATCATTGGTATTATATTTTCCGACGAAGCACCCTTTCTTTGCTACAATTACTAGACCCTTCATCGAAACCTCAAGAAATAGTGCTCACGCCAAATTGTAACAGCGACCAGGAGTTGTGCCAGTGATGTATTGTAATCGCGGCGAATTGTGACCTCGGTGAATTGTAGCCACTACGTATGTGTTCACGGCTATTTGTTACCTCGATTAATTGTTTTTGCGACGAATTGTGCACACCATGAATTGTCGCTACGACGAATTGTGCTCACAACGAATTGCTCGTTCCCTTACTCATCACTTCCCAGGAAGCTAGAATTTGGAACAAAGATTATGGATGAGCAGAAAAAAACTGAAAAAAGTTTCATTTCGATATTATGTAATTATCGGGATAATTTGAGGGAAATTATACTATTCGCCAGTAATGCTAAATAATAAGTTTTTACCAAGATAGAAGCCTCAGATTTGGATAGTGAGTTCTTTATGGTATAAAAGGAAGATTACAACATATGCTTTTCGATATTTTATATTTATTTGCGTAATTAGCCTAATTAACAGTAACGCTCAATAACATGTTCTAATAAAAAGACAGAAGCCTCAAATTTGAACTACGTGTTTTTTATGCGATAAATGGAAAAACCAAAAAAAGTTTCATTTATCAGGGTAATTAGCCTAATTAAAAGTAGTACTAAATAGCACGTTTTTACCAAGTTGTAAGTCTCAAACTAGATCATGTTTTCTTAGTGGGATAACTATAAAAGATTCATTTCGAGACTTTGCAGTTATCGGTGTAATTAGGGGTAATTAATCTAACTGACAGTTCTGCTAAAATAGCATGTTTTTACCATGACAGAAGCCTCAAATTTGGACCATTTTGTTCTTTATGAGTTAAATAGAAAAATTGAAGAAGTTTTGTTTTGATATTTTGCATTTATCAGAGTAATTATCTTAATTGACAGTAACGCTTTAACACGTTTTTACCAATAAAGAACTCCTAAAATTGCACCACGTTTTACTTATCAGCCATCAAGAAGAACTAAAAATAGTTTTACTTCGATATTATTAGGGGTACCTGGGATTAATTAGGGGTAAGTAATCGAAAACTGACGACAATACTAAATAACACGTTTTTACCTAGATAAAAGTTTCAAATTTGATCATGTGTTTTTTATGAAACGAAAGAATGATATCGAAATTAAAAGAAGATTTCTAACCCTCCAATTTGCCCTTAAAATACTAATGCCAAAAAGAGAAGTAACAAATGGGGATCCGTAAAGCGCTGAGTTCGTGCAGATGGACAATAAAGAACTGCAAAGTGGTGAGTTCTTACAAGAAAAGGTCTATTAAGAACCGTGAAGCACTGAGTTCGAAGGACAATGTGGATCCGCAAAGGTGTGAGTTGATGCTAGTGAACGACAATGTGGATTCGCAGAACTGTGAGTTAGCGCTAGTGAAAGACAAGGTGGAACTGCGAAACCATGAAATTGTGTGACTTTTATAAAATATTTAATTTTAATTAGAGTTAAATGGTCGTACCGCAAAATTCTCGCCAGATTCGAATTTTGCATTTTAAATTGTTGCACTGACGAAAATAAAAAAATAGAACGCTGTCAGTTCATTACTATTAAAAAATGTAACTCTATACGAGAAATTGAAACTTTGTCATTAATGAGCAATGTTTTAAGCATTGTGGAATTATTTCCTGATTACATTTTGATGATCAGAAATGTCCATCTAGATAAAGTGATGTTTATGCTAACGTTTATGACGGCAAGCTTTGAACCACATAGGGTCCACAACCTTAGATCTGCTGATCGTTTTGCGTTTACCGGTCGCTGTGCAACTGTGGCATAACTACCACTGCAATTATTAAACATCAATTCACTAGAATATAAGACATGCTAACTTGAGATACCTTTTGATAGATGAAGGTTGGCATTGTCTAATGGTCTTTCCCCACGCAACCACGTCTCAGTTTTCAACAAAATGCTTGGTAAAAGTGTAATTTCCAATTATCAATTCATATTGAAAATATAATTGATACCTGTTGTTTGACTGATATTTTACCATGTCCGCTTTGAAAAAAAAGGAGAGATTCCAACTATAGACCATGCGGCAATTCGAATCAGTTCATGGATCATAGAAAGATCTTTTTTATCTTCACAGCTGCAGTGGATATAACTTTAAATGCCTAAATAATTCTTCTTTATGTGTCGTTATAAATCAAGAAACTGAACTATCGATTGATCTCTTCTGACCTAGACAAAAATGTAAAGAAAGAAGTATCTTCATTGATAGTTGTCTTTATGAAATAATGGAGTTGCCAACAGGTTGAGGGAGAATAGAAAAGGGCGAAGAAAAATTGTCGTGGGCTGTGTCATTTTTGTCAAACTTATCTTCTTTTTAGAAAGTTTTTCTTATTTTTTTTGTTGGCGTGTGACGTAACCGTTTGGCTATAAAACGTAACGTGACGTCAATGCAGCTGCCGGCATATCGAGCGATGCCACTTCAAAGGAAAGAAAAGATTTAAGTTTTTCTTGAGAAGTAGTAAGAATAAAAAGACTGAAGGGGTAAAAGAAGATAGAAGAAAAAATACCTGGCACCTGACCTCTCCAAATTGTTCTTGCTTTCTTTTAGAAGGAAGAAGAATTAAATTGCTTTCCTTTGCGATTTTTAGGAATTGACCCGTAGAAGTGTTTTTTCTTCACTTCAGGGGTAAAAGCTGCCAAAAAGTTTATTTAAGATACATATAGAGTTATAGAGTAGAGGTGACTTTCTGAGCTTCGAATTTACTAACGTAAAGCTTTTTAATGTGAATGATGAATTAATGTCTAAAAAAAACTTAAAAAATATAAATTTTAAATGTATTTAAAATGTCATATTGATTTTTTATGCTGGAGGTAAAATCAGTCGCTTGAACTGAGACTTGTTCAAATTGCTGGCAAACATACCTCTACAACAGATCATATCGCTGACACAATCACTTCGTTGGTACGATCATTTCACCAACGCGATCATTTGCTTGTTGAAAAAAATATATGTGGGCCATAAATTAAAACAAAAAAGTTCAAAAGACTACTCTTTCTCATTTAATATCTTAATAAAAGCATTCAGATTTGCGGATCAAAGAAGAAATTTAAAATTCACAAAATATATAGCACTTTTTTTTAAATCTTTTTGTCGCTATTACGTTCTAACTATCAAAGTTTATAACCCGAACGCGACAATTCTCAAAAAATAACAAGAAAGAATTTTGTTTCCCCTTTTTGCTGGTTAGCAGCCAGCTTTGAATTTAAAAAAGCCTTGATTTACGCTCGAAGGATTAGAACAGTCGCATGTAGGCTTTCGATCGTAGCTTTAATCAAATAGATTCATAAACTGAATTGATTGGTATTATAGTAAAGAATGAATCCAATCCCAGAATATTATTTACTCTAAAAGGGTACTTATTCTTGATCAAGCGTAATCATTGCGCATGTTTCTTTTAAACCTAAAGTTAATTTTGAACCATAAGCAAAAACTAGAGAGTTAGTATGATTGCTAATTGTCATATTGAGCTGGTCATGGAAGTGTGTAGTATAAAGAGTAACTTAATAGATAATATTAAATGAGATATGATTAGGGCTAGAGTAAAAAGTGTGGCATTTCCTTTCAGTTTTCCAATTAAGAACTAATTATTATTTTTTTTTACAAGTGTTAACGTTTAAGTTTTGTTATAACTTACTCACAAAGAACTTCAAAAGCAGTTTAAAAATTTAAAAAAAATGAATTATTGTTGTTAAAAATTTAAATTAGCATCTGTTTAACTCGAAACATATGTTAATTAACTTTTGTAGTATTTTTTTTCGGTTGTAATAATAATATTTTCATTTTTAAGGACTCGTTTATTCCTTTTAAATAAATTAGCTAAAGTATAAATGATTTAAAGTACTGTTCTTAATAACAAATTTTTTTTTTCAAATTATAGTTAATTTTATATATTTAAATTATGTGTAATTAAATTATTCTTAAATTCTAACAATAATTTATAACACAACTAAATTACTAACTACTTAACCACTACTGTACTGTCTATAATATCAGTGTACGTTTGTAGTATATTAGAAATTTAATTAATTATTATTAATATTTTTAAATTTGTTTCTTATTCGCTATGGCTGATTCTGTTAAAATATGATGTTTTAACTTTTAACTTCATGGAAAATAAAATCAAGATCCCTAATGTAAAAAACAAAGTTTAAAAAGAGAACCTGAAACATAATTTTTTATTTTATCATTGTTTTTTAATATTTAAGTTAGCACTTCAAATGCTTATCTCCAAATGAAATAATGTTTTTAGATATTTTTTAATAATAGTTTTAAGTTTTCTACAATTATTCATGACTATCAGTTTAAATTTTGTGAATCTTTATCTATCGTTCTCTATGCCAATGGGATACCTGCAAGTGACGTAGTGTGGGTATCTGGACCCTGATTGGTTGTTGAAACGCGGTATTTGTTTACGTTATCAACCGTTCTTTCCATTCTATTTGAAGTAAGCCAAGCCTGTCAAGTATCAATTCTCTTAAGTGAGACATTCTAATTACTTTCACAAAGATTTCAATTCTTTCGCCGAATATTTCTTACTTAACACAAAGGCAGTCATGAACCATGTAGAACATAAACTAATTATGCAACAAAGTTGCCAGGTACACAAAACAGAAATATATGATGACTACAATAAAATACATAAACAAATAATAATTCTGAGTTGCGTAAAAGACGTAGATGAGAAATAATTATATTTTAACAAATTCGATGTGCGATACGGCGTTGTATTTGATTAATTTCAGATTAATTAATATTCTAACTTATGTGAAGAGATATAGTTTGACTTTAACACGCCATCTTGTTTATTAATGATCAGCTGGCGCTGAGGTCAGGTCAAGTGTCTGTGTATCAATAATCTTCTTGAAGTGCAAGTACCTAATTATGAAAATGGTTCAAAATGTCAATATCAATTAAACACTACATAGTTGTACCTCATAAAAATATAATGAAATTTAGAATTATTTATTGATTTTTACTATTTACATATAGGTGGAAAAACCTCCCAAATTGACAATTTTATTTTTTGAAAAATGTTTAATGATTTCTGAAAAAAAAATTTTTTTTTTAATCCATATGTCCGTTTTAAAGCCCAGACCAAATGTTCTAAATTTTATTCGGCTGTAAAACCCTAAATGATCGACATTCGTTTGGCGGAAACCCGACTTAGTCAGTTAAATTCATTAGCATTAACGAACATACTGGCCAAAGAAAGACTACTAATCATTCTGAAAGTGTAAAGAATCGAATCTTATTTTTATTTTGAATTAGAAAAGTTCGATAGAAAATACTAACGCCATTATTCATGAAGGCATATCCTTTTCATTCTTTATTCAAATATATTGCTTTTTTTTCTCTTGCATTTTATTTAAATCATTTCATAAAAATAACTAAATTATTAAAGAAATAATAGATTATTGACGAAATGTAAACATAATTACAGGTTTCACAAATCATAATTGTAACTTTTCTGCGGAACCCTAGACTTCGGCGGAATACCTTGTGAGAACCATTGGTTCAGAGAATTTATTTCAGCCATATATAGTTTTATACGTTGTAAGAACAATATATTGTAATCATATTTCAATATGTTGCAAGATCACCTTTTCGCATTTCTATTTATTATTTATTGCAAAATCGAATTTCTGTTGATTGAATAAAGTCGTGTAACGGCTCTAAGATAGTCCTCCGAAGTTATCTTGTTGCAAGAAAGGCGTTATCAATTAATTAAGAGGCTATACCCTATCGTTGAAAATAACATCCACACCCTCAATTTACTCATCCTGTCTAGTAATTCTAGAGTAACTAATTGTTCAGTTAGGCACTAACAGTTAACTTGTCTCGTTACCATGTGTTTATTTCAAAGATTTATGTCCCATTGGGATTTGAATGAGTGCTTTTCTCTTTTAGTAATGTGTCGATAAGCGTGCTATAGATTATAAGGCGGTAACGTTTTTTGCTTGTTTACACTAGTTTTATGTTTTAAAAACCTTTATAATGTATTAATTGCATAAATAGCTAGAACAAAATTTTATATTATTATTCAATAAATTAAAAATGGAATAATTGTTGATATACACCCTGATTTTCTATTTCAATAACATGAGAAAAAAAAATTATTTTGTAGTTATGCCAAGAATATGGTGTAAATTAAGTAGTACTCAATTAAAGCCCTTTCATGAAAAAAATCTTGTTTTTAACTTAAAGCAAAATTAAATGAATAAGTTTAATATTTTTTTTACATAAAATTAAATTAATATTAACAATATGATTACAACAAATAAATATTATCAATATGATTTATTTTTTGAAACAGGATCGAGCTGGTTTTGGAAGAAAAAAAAGCTTCTTTACTTAACATTATTAACAACTAGTTAAGACACTAACGCGTACGACGAGCATACTATTACGAGTAACTTATAACGAGTTAACTATTTTTTTCATATTTTTGTGACATAGTGCCTCTTTTATGTTTCATTACAACTTCTATAAACTCGAAAACTTTCATATTACATTATTATTTAGAATTGGATAAATCGAATCACCATTTTGATTCAAATAAAACAAATTTGTTCAGTAGGGCAATCCGACTTATCCAGTTCTGAATGATTAAAATTAACAGTTTCTGTTCAAATCCGCAGTAATTACGGATTCATAATCTAGTGTATGGATTCAATATTGTTTTGTGATCTAAATGAAATTTTTAAATTAAAAAATAAGTTCAAATCAACGAATTCAAATAAGTAATAGAAATAGAAATGATTAGTCAATGTTATTGATTACTATATTCAATTTTTGCAGTGCTATATGCATTAATTCAAATCACTTTGCTATGTCGTATTAAAATATTTTAGTCAAAAAATTAAAACCAACTAATCCAAGCTACCGATATAAATTAATGTGTATCGAATAAAACTATTCGATTTCAGTTATGGACTAATTAATCAAGTATTTTGTATAATTTGGATCGAATGGGCAGATTTATTGGAAACAATCGTTAAAATCGAAGGATTCGAATCGGCCTTAAAATGGTAAACATAGATTCAAATCCAGATTGATGATTCTAATATCTAGTTCAGTTCTGCATGTGTACTTGACTCGATTTTCAGTTAATTATTCCGTTTACTTTTTTTTTTCAACATTAACAACCGGGTTATTTAGAAATGAAAAAAAAAATTCTCTTATTGTACCCTAATAAATACTTAATTTAGTGTGAATTATAGAACAAAAGAACTGCAAAAATATTCTCGAATTTCTTTCATAAAATTAAATCGACATCTAATGAAATATCTTAAGGTGTCGCTTTTCAAGGTGAGGGGGAAAAATCAACCCAAAAAAGAATTCTTGTTAAAGGTATTTCGATATTTGATATTTGTAAAGGAATGAAGAAAAAAAAAAGTAGGATATTTGGCGTGGAGCCAATTTCTCACACAGATCTGCGGCGTAATTTTACGAATTTCGTAAATAAAAAAAGGCCTTCGGTATCGTATTTTGAGGAAAAATTGAATGTAGATTTCCTTTCCTCCACACCTCTCCCTCCTCCCTTTTCAGTGTGTTCATTTCTATTGTGCAATAACTCCGCTATTGGGTAACACAAGTTAAAAAACAGGTGTCTCGTCCTTGATGGAAAGTGATGTACCATTTCTATCGTATGTCTTCTTCAGTACATGTCGTGAAGTGTCCTCAAACGATTTTGTTTCTCCCCACACCCCCGCAACTTTCTTAACTGGATCGAATTCAGCCTTCGCTTCAAAGAAAAACGTATACATGAATTTATTTTATTTGCATTCAATACTCATTGCAAGTATTATTATTTTTTTTTAATTCATTTACAAATATACCTTTGCGTTATATTTCTTGCTAACTGTGCAAGAGGAAATAGTTCTTTTTTTGGTGAGGATTAAGAGCATTGAATTGCGTTGAGCTGCTATTAAATTACAAGGTATTAATTTATTTGAAGTGGTTAATCCCTCTTCATGGCGCCAAGAAATATGTGCATTTAGAAGTGGTTGCCTATTGTGACACTCTTACAAATGACATTTTATCTGTGCCACCCCCACCCCATATTCTTGAGTGGAAAAAAAAAACATTTTTGTTTGTTGTCCTAGTGTTGCTACACTTTGATCTATTGTTCTCCTTTTTGTTGTTATAAAAATAGGTTTGATAATCATCATCCAACAATGCCCAAGTCCCTTTTTTAGGTGTATACTAGACGATTGTTTCGTCATCCACCAGGATCGGACCACCACTACCACTAGCTCTCCAACTAGCCTTGTGAGCGACGCCTTTCCCGACTGCGCCACTAGGTTTGATCATTAGTGATCAATAAAGTATTTAGATCATCATTAGTGATCGAAAGTTTAATGCGAAATAATCACTCGGTTAGTCATGATCGGATAAATGGATAGAAATAAATAAGTTATCTGATGAACAAGAATACATTTATTAAGACTAACACGAACTACAACAATGTATTTTCATATTCGAAAACCATCCGCGCCATCACGCATATGCCAGGTGAACTTTGATTTCATCAAAATAGGAAAAGACGATAAGTTGTTTGTTTTAAGTGGTTAAAAAGCCAGCGTTTCCCAATCTTTTCCGCCAGTGGAACCCTAAATAATCAACCTTCTTTCGGCGGTACCCTGACTTTATAAATGAAGTTTATTAAGGTTACAATGAACGTTATACTTCATAAAAGATTATTTTTAAGTTATTAAAACAGAGTAATGAAGATTTTTCATCGTTTGATCACTATTGTAAATAGCATTATTAAAAGTTTTTTGTTATAAACCAAAGCATGCTTGCAAGAATTTCGCAACATCAAATGAATGACAGAAATAATAACATATCCTTGTACTACTGGAATACTTAGAAGGAAAAAAAAGTTCGAACAAGAATTTATCTCATACCTCTTCTTCAAAGAGACAGAGTTTGTTTTATGTATTTGCTTAGTAGGTACTAATCATTACGTTGATATAAGTAAAGAAAATATTTTGTTGGGAATTGGATGTTATTCTTAACTTTTTGAAAATAAGTAGAGAAAAAAAAAAATTTTTTTTTGGTTAAGTTACTGATGAGGTTAAATATCGGAAATGTCAGTGATCGGAAGTGCCACTGGAAAATCTTGTGCTGTTTGAGACACACAATTTGCTGTTTAATTTTCCGCAATTTCTGCAGATTTTAATTAATGACGACAGAAAATTAATTTGATGTTTTTTTCGATTTCCCCTTATTATTAAAAAAACAATATTTTCAATTATAGAGATCTTAATTTTGACGTCGAGCCGATTTTTACCCTTCTCGGCAATTTAATTCGAATTAACCAGTTCAATATTCTTATAGCATCTTTTAATCTCTTTAACATTAGACACGTATTCAAGATTAATTTATTTTTGAAAAGAAAAGTGTATAAATGAAATGCTTTGTTTTACTGCTTTATATTGTAATAATAATATGGAAATTACTACGGAATTACTCTTCGAGACTTGAGAAAAGCTTTTCTATTTGTTGGTATCAAGCTTTACTGTTTGTTGGTATCCCAGAAGAGCTAACTTTTGATCCCACACGTGATTACAGGGCGGACTCTCCCAATATCTGACTCGTCGCATTTTAATTTGTTTCTGATTTAAAATTTACAACATGAGCAAATCTTACAAAATAATAATCCGAAGTAACTTTTTAATGCCATCGATCATTTTAATTGTAATTGATGACATAAAATAAGTCTAGAAACCGAAAGAAACGTAACATACTTATGAGCTCTATATGTCTCATTTGCTGTGGGATATTTGAAAGCTAAAATTTGCCCTCGATTCAAAATTACGGCATATTAGGCAACTGATTCGCTAGAAACAATTTATCAAGAGAAGGCAAGATGATCAAAATCCTTGAAAAATGCTCAAAATAGTCCCCATTTTGCGAAGAAATAACTAATTTCTTTTAAATTTCTAAGTATAGGAGTGGGTGGGACAAGGTTATCCCCAGTATAACGCCCCTGCTAAATCAGGTATTGAGGCTTAAAAAGTCGGTATACCTCTGGACTTAGTGGAGCAGTCAGGATACGGTGAAGTCTATAAACACCTGGATACAGTGGAGAAATCGGTGTATCGCTGGATACAGTGGATGAGTTAGTATACCCCTGGATGCAGGGAAGCAGTAAGAATACCCCTGGATGTAGTGGTAAAGTCTGTATGGACCTCTAGACATACTGGAGAAGTCAGTATGCTATTGAATACAGTGGATGAGTCAGTATACCCCAGGATACAATAGAGCAGTCAGCATATCCCTGGATACAGTAGAGAAGTCGGTAAACACCTCTGAATACAGTAGAGAAGTCGGTGTATCGCTGGATACAGTGGATGAGTTAGTGTACCCCTGGATACAGTGAAGCAGTCAGAATACCCCTGGATGCAGTGGTGAAATCTGTATGAACCTCTAGACATATTGGAGAAGTCAGTATGCTATTGAATACAGTGGATGAGTCAGTATACCCCAGAATACAATAGAGCAGTCAGCATACCCCTGGATACAGTAGAGAAGTCGGCAAACACCTCTGAATACAGTAGAGAAGTCGGTGTATCACTGGATACAGTGGATGAGTTAGTATACCCCTGGATACAGTGAAGCAGTCAGAATACCCCTGGATGTAGTGGTAAAGTCTGTATGGACCTCTAGACATACTGGAGAAGTCAGTNTTGTTTCTAATTTGAAATTTACAACATGAGCAAATCTTACAAAATAATAATCCGAAGTAACTTTTTAATGCCATCGATCATTTTAATTGTAATTGATGATGTAAAATTAGTCCTAGAAACCAAAAGAAACGTAGCATACTTATGCGTTCTGTAGGTCTCACTTGCTGGGATGTTTGAAAGCGAAAATTTGCACTCGATTCAAAATTACGGCATATTGGCCAACTGAATCGTTAGACTTATCAAGCGAAGGCAAGATGATCAAAATCCTTGAAAAATGTTCAAAATAGTCAATATTCCTTGAAGAAATTACTAATTTCTCTTAAATTTCTAAGTATAGGAGTGAGTGGGACAAGATTATCCCCTGTATAACGCCCCTGCTAAATCAAATCTTGAGGTGTAAGAGTCGGTATACTTCTGGATACAGTGGAGCAGTCAGAATACAGTGAAGTCTGTAAACACCTCTGGATACAGTGGAGAAGTCGGTGTATCGCTGGATACAGTGGATGAGTTAGTATACCCCTGGATACAGTGAAGCAGTCAGAAGACCCCTGGATGCAGTGATGAAGTCTGTATGGACCTCTAGACATATTGGAGAAGTCAGCATGCTATTGAATACAGTGGATGAGTCAGTATACCCCAGATTACAATAGAGCAGTCAGCATACCCCTGGATACAGTAGAGAAGTCGGCAAACACCTCTGAATACAGTAGAGAAGTCGGTGTATCACTGGATACAGTGGATGAGTTAGTATACCAATGGATACAGTGAAGCAGTCGGTATACCCCTTTATACAGTGGAGCAGGCAGTATACCCTTGGATACAGTGGAGCAATCAGCATAACCGTGTATACAGTAGAGAAGTCGGTATACCTCTGGTTACAGTGGAGGAGTCTGTATATCTCTGGATACAGTAGGGAGTCGATAAACCTCTGGAGACAGTAAGGGGTTCAGTATACCCCTAGATATAGTGAAACGGTCAATATATTTCTTAAGCTTAAAAGCTTGGAGACCCCTGTTATGAACTGAAATGGTGTGACAGAGAAGAAAAAAAAGAATTTTCCCTAAAAGTGAACGACTTACTGATGTAGTTCATTGATTTATTATAATTTATTTGTAATGCTGCTCTTCCTTTTTATCTAAAGAAAAATATTGCATAAAGACGGCAAAAAGCTTCTTAAAGTAGGTGTTATGGTTTCGTGATGCTTCCAGAACTATCACTATGTTTGAACATCTGGTTTTACGCAGACCTTGGAAACGGATTTCCATCGCCTAATGGTATTCAACTTCGTAAGATATGCACATAAAATAGCGAGACCTTTTTATTTCATTAAATTTGCGCTCATATTTTTGAGAATCTTTTTTTTTTAATCGAATTGTGTTTAAATCCTTAGGTAACAGTTCTGACTATATTATGATACACCAAATTCACGTATAAATCATTTGATTGACAATCGGTATTAAGAAACTATAATATTATTGAACTGATGAATTTAAAATCAGGTCATCAACAGTTGAGATGATCTATTTTAGGACTCTTTGATTCTTTTGATTTAAACTAAAAAAGAATTATTAATAAAGTTCGCACTCTCTTATACGTATATATTTTCTTAAAAAAAATTACATATTAAAGAGAGTTCTAATTCATATTTGTTATCTGATACAGCAAAAGTGAATGCAAATTTCAAAAACAACATTTACAAGATTAAAAAAAAATTATATTTTCATTCATATTAGTTACTGTAGCAAAATTTAGTTAACTTCTAAAGTTGTAGCTCGTTTTTTTAAAATTATTATTATTGTTAAAGCCACTATTACCACTAAAAAAAGTAAATGACCAAATTAGTTATCAACATAAAATCCTTTTCCAGGATAAATGCATACTTTTAAATGTCTTTTATAAACAAAAATTATTGCCGAATCCATTAAAAATGTGAAAGATTCAATATGTGAATGATTCAATAATTCCGAATGTGAATGATTCAATAATTATTTACGATTCAAGACACAATACCAATGAAAGGAAAACAAATAATTTACAAGTTCAATTTATTTCTTGAAATAAATTATAAGGCATCTAACAAATAAAATTTTTTTGCATCATAATCGTTTTTTTTTTTTTTTTTTTTTTTTTTTTTTTTTTTTTTTTTTTNTTTTTTTTCCTTTTTTTTTTTTTTTTTTTTAAGTATTAAGAACTTAAAAAGACATGTTTGTATCGTTTTTTTTAAATTTTATCTATTTATTTGTTTGAAGAAAAAAACTGAGACGTTCTTATTTATTTATTTTCAATCTGATGAGTCTGGGCCCTGGGGATACTACCATTTTAAACAGTTTTGTACCCTGCTTTAATTTTTCTCGATCTCAGCGCCATCTGTGAAGCAAATAAGATTATTTTTTGTGAGGAATCCTAATCTGGAATAAAAAATAGGCGTTGATATTTAAAATTTCAAAGTTGCCCGAAGAGGGTGAAAAATCTAGTTTGGAATTGGCTAGTTTGGGTAGCTTTTTAAAAAAATATATTGAATGCGTCGATTTACCATTTTTCGTTCCACTGTATATTCCACTGTTGACAGTTTTCAAATTCTTTTTACACCCTGTATATTTAGAATATGATTTTTGTGTATTAATAATGTTTTTGTTTTGTCCTTGCAGCTTTGTTGTCTGTGTGGTGCGAAGAGCACGGTAGGTTACTTCTTTTACGTCATCAAAAGACGCGGGACGGAGACGTTGCGGCTACTGTCAAAACTGAACCATCTGACAATATGCACCAAACACTTCAAAAGCCGCCACCTCCCACCGCACCTCAAAGGTTAGTTTAATAATCACTTTTTTTTATTTTGTATGATTTTGTGTATAAGCTTGGTTTTTGCGAAGGCCGTTTTTCGAAGGCTCCGTCGTAATATGAAATGATGCTCCTTTGCAACGAAAATGTTATTTTTAGAACTGCTGTGAGCTTGCAACTGTTACTTATGGCTGTTAGGTCGAGTTCAGCTATGTAAAGCCAGCGCTTTCTACTGTTATTTTGTAAATGGCTCAAAACTTCAATATAGAGGATAGCCACAGTTTTGTAAAAATAAAAAGCGTTTGTGGTCTTATTTTTTAATATTTAAAAACTTACTCCAATACTGCATTGCTTGGATTCATAAAAATTTGCAAAAGCTGAGAATACTGTAGAGATTTTGATAATTTTCATCTACGTGAAAAAATTTCGCCAAATTTTTTGAAAAAGTTTAATAACTTTTAAAATATTTAAGTTATTTGTCTGTTCTAAAGCCCAGATAATTCTTCACGGCAAGATTATATATATTTAGTTTAAAATCTAATTAAATTTAGTTTCCTTAACGGCAGAGCCTCGGGGGGGAAAAAAACTTTTTTTTAAAAAAAATTTAATATTTTGCATGTTTCAGTCCTAAACAGTTTTAAAATAGGTCAGTAAAAATAAGATTCGATCACAGATTTGAAAAAAAAAATAAATAAAAAAATAGGTGTTGGTGATGAAGCTGCGCTTAATTGAAGGAGTAAATTTATTCAGAACTTTCAAATGTTTTTACTTAAGTCTGTGACACAGAATTTTTATTAAATATATTATATTTAGCTTTTTAATAATTTATAGTTATGAAATATAGCATAAAATACCTGCGTCTTTTTCTTTGTTAAAGGTAAACATCTTCCAAATTAAGCTCACTTCCAAATAAAAAAAAATTTTAAATTTCCATTCATTTGCAGATCTAAGATGAACGATTAACGGCCTTGAAATTTCTTTAATTTACAAAATCAGTTATTGATAAATTTTTGAACTTAATATTATTAAAACTTAATTTTGAATATTATATTATAGTACGAATATAATTCCGATAATCTAAGAGATTTTTTTAGTAATTTAGACTGTTTTAGACTGTTTTAGTAATTAAGACTGTTTTTTTTTTAAATTAAAAAAATCCAAAGATATATTTTTGCTTGTAATTAGAAGGACAGGAAAAAATATATAAAAGGGACACCGCTGTCCAATATGCGTCAAGGAGTTAAAAACATTTTCGAAATCGGTCAATACCAATAAATAATTCAATAAAAAACCGATCAATTAATTTATTGCTATTCTTTGTGCTTTTATTGCGTTATTTCTTCATTTATAACTAATCTCCTTTTTTATTTACTGATGGTTTTCAATAGTTTTGTGTACATTTTTAATTAAAATTCGCCTTCGAGAATATTTCAGATCCTTTTTATACCTTTCGAATTTTTATTTGTTACTTTTTGACGAACGTTGTGAGCTATTTTATCAAGACCACAAACTTCCTGCTTCGTTGTGAGCTTTTTTTGTGCAGGCAGTTATGTTAAGCAAGGCTCGCTTCGGTAGGAATGAAATTGGTCAGCTAAAATTTAATTTCAAATTACGTTAAAAAAATAATAAATCTCTCGCTATTTCACACTTTTCTTTTAAAAACAAATGAATGCTCAAAGCAATTTGAAGGTTGATAAAATTTTTGCTGCAATAATTCGCGTAAATTTGCTGCAATAATTCCGTNCTGTAGGTCGAGTTCAGCTATGTAAAGCCAGCGCTTTCTACTGTAGGTCAAGTTCAGCTATGTAAAGCCAGCGCTTTCTACTGTTATTTTGTAAATGGCGCAAAACTTCAATATAGAGGAAAGCAACAGTTTTGTAAAAATGAAAAGCCTTTGCGGTCTTATTTTTTAATATTTAAAAACTTACTCCAATACTGCATTGCTTGGATTCATATAAATTTGCAAAAGCTGAGTATACTGCAGAGATTTTGATAATTTTCATCTACGTGAAAAAGTTTAATAACTTTTAAAATATTTAAGTTACTTGTCTGTTCTAAAGCCCAGATAATTCTTCACGGAAAAATTATATATATTTAGTTTAAAATCATCGCATTGCTTCAAGTGTAAGGCTATAACTATAGGCTTATTTTCCTTAGCGGCAGAGCCTCGGGGGAAAAAAAAAAACTTTTTTTTTAAAAAAAAAAAAGTTTAATATTTTGCATGTTTCAGTCTTAAACAGTCTTAAAATAGGTCAGTAAAAACAAGATTCGATCACAGATTTGAAAAAAATAAGAAATAGATGTTGGTGATGAAGCTGCGCTTAATTGGAGGAGTAAATTTATTCAGAACTTTCAAAGGTTTTAACTAAAGGTCTAACTTAAGCCTGTGACATGTAATTTTATTAAACATATTATATTTAGCTTTTTAATAATTTATAGTTATGAAATATAGCATAAAATGCCTGCATCTTTTTCTTTGTTGAAGGTAAACATCTTCTAATGAAAGTTCACTTCCAAACAAATAATTTTTTCAATTTGCATTCATTTGTAGATCTGACATGAACGATTATACGGCCTTGAAATTTCTTTAATTTACAAAATCAGTTATTGATAAATTTTTGAACTTACTTGAATATTATATTTTAGTACGAATATAATTCCGATAATCGAAGAGATTTTTTTAGTAACTATTAGACTGTTTTTTTAAAATTAAAGAAATCCAAAGATATATTTTTGCTTGTTATTAGAACGTCAGAAAAAAATATATAAACGGGACACTGCTGTCCCATATGCGTCAAGGAGTTTAAAACGTTTTCAAAATCGGTCATTACCAATAAATAATTCAATAAAATACCGATCAATTAATTTATTGCTATTTTTTGTGCTTCTATTGCGTTATTTCTTCATTTATAACTAATCTCCTTTTTTATTTACTGATGGTTTTCAATAGTTTTGTGTACATTTTTAATTAAAATTCGCCTTCGAGAATATTTCAGATCCTTTTTATACCTTTCGAATTTTTATTTGTTACTTTTTGACGAACGTTGTGAGCTATTTTATCAAGACCACAAACTTCCTGCTTCGTTGTGAGCTTTTTTTGTGCAGGCAGTTATGTTAAGCAAGGCTCGCTTCGGTAGGAATGAAATTGGTCAGCTAAAATTTAATTTCAAATTACGTTAAAAAAATAATAAATCTCTCGCTATTTCACACTTTTCTTTTAAAAACAAATGAATGCTCAAAGCAATTTGAAGGTTGATAAAATTTTTGCTGCAATAATTCCGACTTTAACCCTTTCTTGCCGAGTGTCACAAATACGTGCCAGCGTGAAACGTTATCAATCGGGGTAAAAATGTAAAACTGGCAACCAACCTAATTTATGCTCAGTTAATTTGTGGGCTGGATTACAATAGTTTGATTTATTTAATTCATCACTGTTTTGTTCAAAATAAATAATTGTCTTATTTATACTGATTTTGATTTTATAAGAATGCTTTTATGAATCTCCCATTCCGAAGGAGTTTAATAGATTTGTGTCTGCTGTTTTAAGATGCGAAATATGTTTAAAAATTCGGAAAACCTTTTTACTAAGTACCAGAATGCATTTGAAAAATTATTGACGTATTTACTGTAGTTGAGAAAATGAAGTGTCATAAAATGGCTGCTTTATTGTTATTTCAAACTAATATTCATAATGAGCGATTATTCGTGTAAATCATCTCATTTAATGATATTATTCTGGGTACTTATTAATAATGATATTCAAATTGTGGTATATTGCTTATTCACTCATTAAGAAATCTAGGATCAGCATTTTTTCCCTTTTATCAACAAATTGTATTATTAAAAAGAAAACTTTATTGAGAAACAGATGCCTTTTTTTTTTTTTTTTTTTTTTTTTTTTTTTGGAGGAAGTGTTTAGCTAAATGGTGAGTTGGAAAATTTTCACGAGTTGAAAAAGTTCTAGCACTAACTTTTGCCCAAATGTAATTTTTGGGTGCAAAATTTCGTTCTAATTTGTAAATAGGAAACGCTATTTTACTAAAAGTGGTATCACACTCTAATCAACATTCTTCACTTTCAATACATAATACAGGGTATCCTAAATTCGACTAAATATTTTCAAAAATATTTTGTCTATAAGAATTTGTGTATGAGATTTTGTCTTTGCGATGCTTTGTCAGAGTTATATTTCTTTCTTGAAATTCTGCCCGCATAATATTTCGTCTGCAGGAGAATCTGCCCTCATGAAATTAAGTCTGTAGGAGATTCTGCCCTTATAATATTTAGTCTGTAGGAGATTCTGCCCGCAAGATATTTCGTCTGTAGGAGATTCTGCCACATGATATTTCATCTATAGGAGATTCTGGCATCGTGATATTAAGTCTGTAGGAGATTCTGCCCGCATGATATTTAGTCTGTAGGAGTTTCTGCCCGCAAGATATTTCGTCTGTAGGAAATTCTGTCCGCGTGATATTTCGTCTGTAGGAGATTCTGCCACATGATATTTCGTCTATAGGAGATTCTGGCAGCGTGATATTAAGTCTGTAGGAGATTCTGCCCGCATGATACTTAGTCTGTAGGAGATTCTGTCAGCTTGATATTAAGTCTGTAGGAGATTCTGCCACATGATATTTCGTCTGTAGGAGATTCTGGCAGCGTGATATTAAGTCTGTAGGAGATTCTGCCCGCATGATATTTAGTCTGTAGGTGATTCTGCCCGCAAGATATTTCGTCTATAGGAAATTCTGTCCGCTTGATATTAAGTCTGTAGGAGATTCTGCCCTCATGATATTTTATCCATAGAAAGTAACTGCATTATATTTGATCCCTAAAACAAAGTGTGCGCGATATGCATAATTTGTCTATGAAAGAACTCCCCTCTCCACGAAGTTTAAAGCCGTCTGCTGCTATGGAAGGAAGAAAAAGCGCATTTCAAAGAGGGGAGCTTCTTTCTCCCGATTTCCTTTTTCTCGCCAACCGGAGCCAAAACTTGTCGTAAATAATTATCCATCTCTTTGAAAAAATAGTTAAACATCGTCGCCAAACTCTCCGCTACTGCTCCAGGCTGATGGTTAGGGCTGTTCTTTACGTAGATAAACTATATTTGCGTGAGATTGTAGGCGTGTTTTTCATATTTTTTTATTGGTATTTTCTTGTTGCAATGTCAAAATGTGGTTCAAGATGTCGATTATAAACATCAAATATTAGTTGCATTGCTATACAAATTATGTGAGTTATTGAGAATTTGATGTATTGTTTACTAAGGATAAGTTATTGACGAAAAAAGGTCCTTGGAGTTTATGCTGTTCAAACTAATTAATAATTAGGTTGGTACGGAGGATTCATATCTCCAAGCAGAAAGGGATTTGTTCTTGGACTGAAGTTTTTTTGTAGTCAATACCTGAAGAAGTCTACTAGATTGCTGCTTTATGTTCTAGCTTCTATTATTTTACACAATATCCTCAATTTATATTGTAGTAACTAACATCGTTTCCTGACAATTGTGTAGAGTGACTTAAAAAAACTGCTTTTCAAGATTCTTGTTACATTTCTCAGATTCTGATTTATTTAAAAAAAAAAAATTAAGAATGGCTATTTATATCTTCCTTGCAATAGGGACTTTACATTGGTCAATGCAAAGGATTGTGGAGTCTCTTAATACAATTTAAAGTCTATGGTAGATATTGCTGACTGAGTTTAGGATAGATACATAGAGAGGGAAAATTTGATACGAAAGTATTTGGAGCTAAGGATGTGATAGAGATTTTAAATGCTGGTTGGCAAAATTATCGTACAAAGACATGTTTATTTCAAGACAATTCGGTTCGGTCAGTTAGCAGAGAAGAGAAGATCTATTGTGGCAAAGTTACTTTATGCATCATGAAAGCAGAAAGAAATTAAGAGATGTATCAATTGCTATGTCGATTTTTTGACATTATTGCATGCAAACCTAATCAAGATACTTTTAGGAAAAAGTGAAAATAAATTCTTAAAAAATAGTACAGCTGAAAGATATACTTAAAGTTCCTACAGAATATCAACTATTTTACAACGAAATAGTTTATTATTTACTACAAAGCTGTAAAAGTGCAAATGGTTTAGCTTTTAGATGATTCTTCAATAAACTTAGAAGATTTGAAAGTGAAAATATTTTTTTTTATTTCCTCAGAATTAAGTATGAAAAAAATGCAGTAGTCTTTTTGAATTACTTCTACTACGAACAAATAATGGTTTATATACTATATTTCTGATTGGATCGATGAAAATTAATAGAATTCTATAGTTTTTCTAAATGTGAGCAAAAAGGGCTTCATTCCATGACCTTTCTGCAAAGTTTAAATTTTGTAGAGTTAATTAAAAAAATGTCATCGAAAACTTTTTTATTCACTAGATCATAAATGTAAATGTTTTCTTTCAGTTTTTTCGTATAAAAAGAAAAAGCCAAAAATAGTCTTTTATTTTTTAAATTTTTCTCAAAGAGCAGTTTGAAAAACTGCAGTCTTTTTGGCATGTTGTGATTCAATTATTGTAATATGGCAGAGGGAATCTTTTTATATACACAAACTTCGATCGTGCCCTCTCGTTTGGAAATATCTAATTCTCCGACGAGATAAGTTACATTTTCAATAATTCTAAAACAATTACATTTAAAACAATTTTATTATTTATTGTTAACTTAAAATTGTAAAGAAAAATCTGTATAAGTTTAGAAAAAATATTTTAACATAACTTTTATTTATTTGTCACCAGGTGAATGTCGAAAAAAATAAACGTTGTAGAAAAGTTTATCTAAAAAGGAAAAACCAATGGCTCACGAAAAAATGTGCACTGATTCAATTTCCTTTATTGATAGATTAGATTAAAGACAGGAAAATATTAATAGTATCAAACGTTCTTTTTACTTTGTTTAAAAATAAAATAAATCATTTTTCTGTCCGGATAAGCAAACGATTGTAAAAGCAAATTTCGTTAGAGAGTTAAAAAAAATTTTGTACCTAATCCTAAAATTGTTATAAATTCTAATTTTGTGTTTTTGTTCTGTATGTAGAGGTGCGATTTCAAATTTTATTCGAAATGCATTTTTAGCTAAGATAAAAATTTAATCCATTATAATAATTATTATAGAACTTCGATTATCCGAAGAAACTGAGACAATACTAAAATAGGTAAAAAGATATCTTAACATTTACCTGCAGTGTTACTCTTTTAATTGAATAAACCATCTATACAAAGCAGCGTCTGACATTGAACCGTTATCTGATTTTATTATTTTTCGATTTGATTTCAATGGTTTAAATTCTTTTGCTAAGATTTTTAAGTTTTCAATCGATTTCATTAACATAGGATGATTTATTTTTCTTACACAGATAAACATAACACACATCCTTTCATTAGAAGTGGAAGCCCGTGATCATAAAACTAAACTGCTTTAGAAATAGTGATAAGACTGCTCAAATAGCAAAAATTGTAACTTATAGATTTAAACCAAAGCAGTCAATATCACCGAATAAAAAAACGTTTAATTTTTTTTTATTTATTTAAAATGATCATCTCTTTACATAAATTATCTAGAGATGATTTTAATTTTGGAGGCCTCATGTGTAGCTGAATTATAGCAGCCTGTAGTTGAAATAATAAATAAATCGAACTAAACAAAAATATTAATTAGCATAGATTACATAAGTATTCAGAAAGAGTTACGGATGATCGAGATTCTTCTGTTTTTATTTATTTATTGATGAAATTTAGGGGTACCCACCAAGTCCGTATTCTCTGAAGAAAGTCGTTTTTTTATATTAATCGTTAAAAGTTCTTGTTTTGGTTTTAAAAAAAATTTAAAAAGTTACAAATGGATAGAAAAAATTTTAAAAAGTTACAAATGGATAAAAAAATTTTCAAAACACCCATATGTATGTAAAAAAATATATATTCCTTTCTTTTAAATTAAGTCGCTACACGAGAAAGTTCACGTTATTTAATTCTTCTATGGTCAGCAAGCAAAAACAAACATTATTAATACTGCATTTCATTGTTACTATTATTATTATTATTACTTCATTGTTATTGTTGTTTCTGATGCTATAACTTTTTTAAAAAACACTTTAAGTCGTAGATAAAACACTTATTTAAAAGATATTTTTGGCGTACGATTCTTAAAAAAATTGAAAATTCTTTTACAAAAGGAAGTTTCCCGTAAAAAAAAAGAAAATTTTTTTTATGGAAATGTATACTTGATTACGCTAATTGGTCACTTTTTTTCTTTTTTTTTGGTCACGTTTTTTTTTTAGATCAATATTTTCTGTATTATCATTTTTTTCCAGTTTAAAGTGAGAAACTTAAACTTGTGTTCCAAAATAATAAAAAATATTAAAGATATCTTGGGAATTTTTCTTAGGATAACTACAAAAAGTGTTACCTTTTTCAAGAAAAGAGAAACTGTACCAATAAAAGAGAAAACTATACCAATTTGTTTCCATTTATCCCAGATATGTGAGAAATCGGTAATTTCAGTTAAGCTTATTAATGCAATAATAATGACGATAAAAATTTCGTACTGATGTAAAATATCCTCAGTGGTAAACGAATCATGGGTTAGTGTCTCCTTGCCGTCAGTCTAACGGTGGAGGGTTTTCGTTGTTTTCCTGTCTACGTAAAGCAAAGGCGAGTTAGTCCCATCATAAAGTTCTTCACCAGTACTTGATCCAGGAGTTCCTTGTCTTCTGGGTTGGATTCAAAATTGCGAGGATGTGGAGTTGAGAGTAGATAGTCGTAAACTCAGAATTGGATCGGCTGTTCAACGACGGTAATAAAAAAACTGTGATGTGGTTTCAAATACAATTTGCCAATATCAGCATGCCGGCTAGGGGAAAAAAACTCCAAATTATCATATTCGACATTGACTTTTAATTTCATGACGAATATTGCTCATCATTGTGCTTTACGGTATGAAAAATCAATGACCAGGTAACCCCGTCATTTTACCGGAAGGTGATAGTCATAATAATGTGTACTGTATGCGTTTGCATTACCTTTTTTCACTTAACCTTTCTTTTTTTTCTTACCGTTTTAATTCTGCATTTATATTAAATTTATTTTATTGACATTTTCGTTCCAAATGATAATTTAATTTTTGAATTATAAAATTTCCTTTTTTTTAAATTTTAAATTGAATTTTTAGAAATCAAATTATAATTTTTCTGAATTTATGAAATGGATTTTTCGTTTAGATTTTAATCAATACATTGAACTTGAACAAGAATTAACTTTGATAGAAAATTCAAATTTTCATTTATAAAAACGAAAATTTTTTATTGATTATTGATGAAGTATGTAGTAAGGAGTTCAAACAGAACCGCATATCAGGTAATGAGTGATAGGACATTTGTCTGTCGCATACGCAGTTCTTTGGCGAAATTTTCAACGGTCATTTTGCAACAATGTAACTGAATTTGTTGACAGAGCACTCATTTTCAACATTTTAAAGCGTGGGTAGTTGTGGACTTTATTCGTAAACTTTAAACTTGATGTAATTAAACAAATAAATTAAAAATCAAGATGTGAACTTTGTTAGTAAACCTTAGACTTAAGAAAAAAATTATTTAATAAATAAATAAAGCGTGAGTGATAGTGGATTTTGTAAACCTTAGACTTAAAAAAAGAGTCTTGGGTGATCGTGGACTTTGTTAGTAAACCTTAGATTTTTTTTAAAAAAGTCATGCTCTGGGTTACTTATTCAATATCCGAATAAAATAAAAAATTACACGTAATTAAAAAATCCACCGAAATAAAAAATTACACGTCAAAGAACTCTAATACTCGAAGTGTTGCTTAACCATTGCAATCCATCTGTATCTGTTCACGATTCTGTATCCAAGTTTTCAAATTTTCAGTTTTTGGAAAGATTGGTTCAGCATTGAACCATAATATCGATATATTTTAAACCATAATACAGTGCAAATTTACCTTAACCTTAATCTTTCTATAATAGTGCTCAACTTAGCAATATATTGATGTTGCATCAAATTGGAACATTATGACGGTTCACAATACTTCAAATGTTCTAATAGTGTAAGAGTTTGAAAAATTATTGAAGCAAGTTATATAATTAATTAAATCTAAATATGGTTTTTTTTTCAATCTATTTTCTTTATACAAATTTTTTCTTGGAAAAGAAGTTTCTCTCTGATATATACACTTTAGTATTCTTCACTTTATCATTCCAACCTTCATTATTCCAAACTTCAATTAGATTTTATTTCCTTACCTATTAATTTTATATTTTCCTTCCGAATAATAGAAACTTCAATAACTTTTAAAATCTTTTTCTTTTTTCCGAAGTGTTGAAATCAGAGTTCTTATCATTTAAACAAGTTGTGTGTCAAAGCGGTACGTGTACACATACATATCTTTGTGTTGCATGCATGTATAGATGGATTACGTGTGCTTTTGTTAAAAGCCTCGCGTCGACACCAGGTGAATATATATTTGCCCTGATGACAATGCCACCGGTCGAGCAATAAAAATATAGTAAAAAAAGCGCCATTTTTCGTAATGTTCGGTAGGATTGTTATGGTGATGTTTCACATTTAAAATAAGGAAAGAAAATCCCTTTTTAATTGGTTGCAATGACTGTTGGCCAAGCTGTCATAGATTATTCAAAACATTACCAGCCATTTACAGTTCTATTTTCAAAACAATTTCGAGAATATTTCCTCCTCATATTTTGAATAAATTTTTTATCTATTTGTAATTAAGCATAATTAAAAAATATTTATTTAATATCAGGTTTTAAAAAAAAGGATATCTTTACTTTTGAGGTTTTTGAGAAATATTTTTTCTAAAGCAGAAATATTTAAAACAAATGAAATTGAATTTTTGTGAAACTTTTTTCAGAACATTGCTGTTAGTTTATACGACCTGTTATACATCTGTTTTTATTATTCATATGTAGTGGTGGTAAAATTTCTTCCAAATATAATTTATTAAAATATGAATGCATTAACTTTGCTACCACTAAGAAAAATATTTTCTAAAGCTACGGAAATTATGTTGTCGATGTGTTTAACTCTATATGTTACTGTGAAAGATCGGAATCGATGATAGTTATTTTTCGCCGGTGAATGTTTACAATCACTTAGTCACTTTGGTAAATGTTCGAAATATATTAATTTGATAATTACACTTGCCCGGTATTCCCTACACCGATGTTTTTCCTTATCTATCCCAATCGGATATTAAAATATCGAATAAATATTAAAATATTTCCACCAGAGCCGGAGATACATAGGATTTGTTAGAGCTCGAATCCTCTCAGTATACATCGGATAAAGGCTAAATTTTACGGACCCTTTATAAGACCCTTGATACCTAAACAAGGAAATTAGTCATTAAAACATTTTATCACAATTAATTAATAAATTTTACATATTTTATACTTATAACTGTACCAAATGTTTGTTAAAAAATAGTTAAAAAGTAAGTTTATCAAAATTTCATGAATCCGGGTCTGTCTAGAATGGATTTTTTTTAAAACTAGCCCATCTTATCTCTAATTGTATAAAGGAACTGTTAATTTTAAAATTCTTAACTAAAATAAAAATATTAGTGATAAAAAGATTATAAAACAGCCTTTTGTTAAATAACATTCCCTAATCCCTTGACGAGAAATTTTTATTAAACATATTTTTCACACTTTTTTCATTATTTTGTATTAATTTATCTCAAAATAAGTGAAAAATATTATATTTAGTATTTTAATAATTTGTGATTATGAAATATGGCCTGAAACATCGGTATCTTTTTTTTTCGCTAAAGTCTAAATCTTCCAAATACGGCTTAATTGTAATTGAAATTTCTTTAATTTACAAAATGAATTATTAGTAAATTTTTGAACAAAACTGAAAAGAAATTAAAACGTTTTTTGGATTTTATATTTTAGTACAGATATAATTCCTAAAATATAACAGGTTTCCCCCCCCCCAATTATTAGACTGTTTATTACAATTAAGAAGAAATTGTTTTGCTTACAAATACAGCTTTAGAAAAATTTATATATAAAATTAACACTGCTGCCCCATCTGCGTCAAAGGGTTAAAGTCTTTTTTTTTTTTTAAAAATTTTCCGCATGATTAAAATACCGAATGCTTCAATATTTAACTATTAACCATTTAATTTCGTTTTATCTATGAATGCATTTTTTTTCTTTAAAATATCCATTAATGGTATTTTTATCCTTTGCGCGACATCCTTGTAGAACTTGTGCAACTCAGCGCGGAAGTTTCCCGAAAGAGTTGAATCGAAGCCTCCTTTATTTTTCCTCCCTTTTTTTCTCTCCAAAAATCAAGCACCATAGCACCCAATCTCCTACAGAATACACCACAGAACGTTTCCCTTCTTTCAACGACTTCCTTGAAGAAAAAGAAGAAAAAAAGTTCTTCGCCTGAGCGATCGTTCGTTCAGGTGTGCAAGAATTCTTCAGGTCCACACAGGAGGTTACGGAGAAGTGTTTGTGGCGGCACAGAAATTGTTTAGCCGAGGGAGATGCTGCAATGGCAGACGTAATGATAGGTGATCGGACCACAAAAACAACTCCCGCGTAACGATGTTATTGACATGATTATCGCTTCTTACAACGACGATGCTTACCAGAGGCACAAGATGAACGTGTGAACTTTTTTATCAGCAAAAATTTTAAAAAAAGCTGCTTCACACACTAAACGAGTGTGTTGTGTTACCTGTCAAACAAAATGTTCTGGGACAAATTACAGGATTAGTCTAAAGATTCCATCCTGTTTCGAAAGATTATTTTAACGAGTATCCGATGTTCAAAAACGGGTGATATTTAAAAATATATATTCTCTTACAAAGTTACTGCTAAACTGCACGACAGCCCATAGAAGGCCTACTGTGTCCATCTCAGTTTTCTTGATCTTGGGCTCTGGGGTGCAGGAGCAGATGTTCCGGTCAGGTGGTCAGCCGAGCGCGTAACCCCCAGTGTTTAGTTCCCAAGCATGCTTGGTACTCATTAATCGACTCACTGAAGGGATGAAAGGCTGAATCAACCTTGCCCACCCCGAGGATCGAACCCAGGACCTGTGGCACGGGAGCGTGAAGCTTTACCAAGCAGCCACCGGACGTTCAAAGTTACTGCTGCATACTATAAATGTCCTATGTTTGCCTCTTGGTCAGCCGGCACACGCCCTAACGGCAAACCAGTTTCGTCCCTATGGTCACTAATGTTCAACGCGCGCACCTTTGGTCTTTCTTTCATGCATCCCAGCTGTGATCCAGTGTCCTTCCTACGTTCACTAATGTTCAGTGTGTACACCTATGGTCTCCCGGTACAAATCCCAACTATAATCTAGTTTCGTCCCTGCGTACACTAATGTTCAATGTGTACACCTTTGGTCACCCGGTACACTCCCCGAAAGGTTATCCGTTTCCTCTATACGTTTAATAATATTCTATGTGTTCACCCTGCACGCGTCCCAACTATAATCCAATACTGCTCATACGTTCAGCATATAATAGAAGCAAATATTACTGAACTTGTGGATGAAACTGAATTGCCGTTGGGTTGTGTGCTACCGATTGACCAAAGGGACATGCTGTAAAGATATGTTGTGTATAATAAAAACTTTGTAAATAATGTTCTATGCATTACCTGCCTTTGTTCTAATAGCTTATACTTGTGAATAAACTGTCCTTTGAAACTGGATAAATGATATAGGCCAATATGGTCTTGCAAGTGGAAAATCTTGAAAAATCAAGATGCCGTGGGAACAAAATTTATCTGTTCATGCGATAGACCTAATAGTTGGTAACTATTTACATTGTCCGGTGCATGTTGTCTGTCTATCATAGACTGGCGCATGCCCCATATGAAAGATGTGTTGGATATCTTGACCTACATCAACAAATGCTGACAATCAGTGAGCATCATGAAGCTATATGCTGAAAGTTTAAATTTTTTTTTTCGTTATACTCTCACACAAATTAACAAATGTCACTAATCATTCGGTGAATATTGAATTAAAACAAATTAGTTACTCATTTACGTTAATCATTTGCAAAATCACTATGTAACAGTCGAAATTTACCGGACAATGTCGACATTCTCCCGATTTAGGACTTTTAGGGTAACATGTCAACAAAATATTGCACACAAAGCCTTTTATCTGTACTGTTATGTTAAACATTTCACCGTTGTTAAAAACACTCGGGTATTAGTCCTTAACTTTGAATCTGAGACAGAAATCAAAGGAATTGGTTTTTTCGGATTTGGATGAACTCGTCTTCGTGGAGAACACTTAAACACAACTGACTTGTATTAGGAATAATTTCTGCATTTTGCCCAGTATAACAATAGGAATTTTGACAACTGGTATAATTTATGTCAAAATTGACCCAGCCCGAAGCAGTATAATCAACTAGCCAACTCCGTCGTTCTTGTCAGAAGAACAAAAACAGAAAACAAAAAAAAACAAAAAACAAAAACAGACATATTTTTTTAATGCATGCTATGTTTACCAGCTTTACTCTCCAAGCCAGCTACTATTAAGTTCGAAAAAATGTATTTTGCCGATACTGCTTACGTGATTTACGTGATGCTGCTTAACGAGATCATTTTTAACCAAAAAAACAAAAACAAGCAGATTTTTTTTAGTGCATGCTGTGTTTACCAGAAAATTCAGGACTTGATCCTGGTAGCTTAGTTAAGCGAATATGTGATACACTTTTTGCTATTTTATAGTGGTAAATGAACTTAAAAAGTTGTAGATGTTTCTAATATCAACATATAACTCTTGATCCAATTTTTACAAAACGTAAAGCCGTTGGTCTCGAAACTGTGGAGTCCAAACCTCCATTACCCACTTTCACCGATAACTGGTTCGGCGAGATTGGTTTTTACAAATTGATTTCATTGGCAGTCAACGAATTGCTTTAACTTAATTAAAATTCTCAGCATTAATTCTCATAAAATTCTCATAATTGCCTAGCTGTCTTTGGCGACCAGTTTGGTCAACTTTTATTTTGTGCACCAAATTATCAAATATTCCAACCAAATTATCTTGTACAATAAACTTCAACGGTGACCAAGCCGAATGCTCAGTGCAACTGTATTTAAATATTCTAATTTTTCAACCCTACCTCCAATCCTAACACCTTAACTAATTTTTAACAATATATTAATCAAGCTTTTTTCATTGTTTAGGTGTTGGCTTTGCACAGCAGAAGTACTTTAATTTCAGTTTTAACTATTTTAAAGATATGTCTACTAAATTGTAAAAGTTCTTTATGTATTGAATTTCAGTAAAAATTTAACATTTGTTTGGTAGCCATTAAATCACACAAACCACCATAACTATGAGTTCGGAACATTTCAGCATAGAAGTATTAAAACTATTTCTCTCTGTCGTGAGACAAGATAGGAAACTCATTCCAATACTCCATTACGTGTTGCAGCTTCTCACGCACCTCTCGAGCTATAACTTGAGTATCGTATAATATATATATATTAGGTATATAAATATATATATTACATGTATAAATATATATATTACATACATAAATATATATTATATAAAATGCTATTGATCGAAAAAGGCAAGCTCCATCATCAATAATTTGTATGACAGTATGCGGCAACATAGCACCGTTTATGTTTAAAAATTTCTACAGCCATTTTAAAAAGGATCAAAAATAAATATAAATAATACTTCATAACTAAGTCTTTTTATTTCTATAAAAATACGAAATTATATTGAACTAGGGGGCATCCCCCCTGTTCACTGACGCTCACCGACCCCGATGATTGCCTCGCAATAATTGCTGCTTCTTGGAGTAAGACAGTTGAAATTATTCAACTAAAAATATATGTACTAAAAAGAGCACTGGTGCCTCCACTTCCCAAGTCCAAATATTTTTTCCTTTTATGATACTATTAACACTAGATTGACTATAGAAGTCATTTTGACTGCTTTTTAATTTCAATTAGAAAAGCAATGGTGTATATAATGACGCAATTTCTTAGAATTTTGTACAACATATAATTTTTTTATTGTTAATATTTACTAATAGCTTGTTATATAACTGTAAATAATCTAAAAAATATTAAAAATTAATTTTAAACTAATTTTTTTATTCTTTCACAATACAGTCATTTTGACTCCTTTTGGGCAATATAGGTATATACTAAATTTCCGTCTTTCTAGTGTTAAGATCTATAAGTGAACATAAGTCGTTTTTCTAAGTAATCATTTTTTCAAATAACATTTAAAATTAAAAGTATATTGTTTCATTGTCACACTTTCATGTTCACAACTGTCATTTAAGATTTTTGTATACCAAACGGACGGATGAATTTCAAATACAATTTTTGCATTCATCTCTTTGTACATGAGAATAATATTTTGCATCTAAATAATTTAACGAATCTCTTTAATTCATAATAGCATATTAATGTAATTTGAACTTAAAAAAAAAAAAACGTAAAACGATTCATGAAAGATCAGTCATCGATATAAATAACTTTATCTTAAAATGTAACGTAAAATTGCATTATTCTAGTAATAATAATAATAATAACAATCCTCCTAAACTGTTAATTTACAAATCAAACAAAATCAAAAACGTAATAATAACAATTCAGGTAGTTCTAACCTTTAAATTAGGGAAACAAAAATATTTATATAAAAACATTAACTTTATGACTTATGTCAATTTTATGCTGATGACAACCAAACCAATATTAAATTTTATGTGGGAAAACTGGATCCTACCATGTGATTTTTCCAGTCAATAAAAATGTATTGACAACAATAGAAAACAGCGACACCATCATTAGACTTTTATATAGTAAGATAAATACTTAATGTATAACTAACTATTCAACAGCACTACTTAAATTATTACTTAAGACTATCTAACAAATTAAATCTAAATAAATATTTAACGTATAACTTATTCTTTAAGTCTCCTTAAGTTATTACTTTTTTATATTTTATAACCGTCGTTGAACAGCCGACCCAATTTTATGGGTTTACGACTACTAATGTTCAACTCCGTAGCTTTGTAATTTTGAACCCAATCCAGAAGACAAGGGAACTCCTGGATCGAGTATTGGGAGAAATTTGCCTTCGTGGAGGACTTTTTGATGGAACTAACCGCATTTGCGTTACATTGAGAGGAAGACCACGAGAACCTCACATGGTTAACCTGAGCGGCAAGGTGACTCTTACCCACGACCACTACCACTGAGGATATTTCACATCAGCACTGTGGTCGGTGCAAGCCGGATGCGGAATTCGTATCGACTGGGATTCGAACCCGGTTCGCTTCATTGGAAGTTTAACGCTATGCTATGTAATCAGACGATGTAATGAATTAACTTTGACACGATAAAAAATGAGGATGCTAATAAAAAAAAAGCCTTCTGTAGCCCAACCCAACTCAAATAAATGGAATATCCTTTAATTTCTCTTTATGTAACAGGTATTGCATAGAAGTAATATTAATAAATAAAGATATTTATTTAATTGTTCTTGCAATATAAATTCACTGCATTTAAAGCTAGGTTTTAACCTGAGTTTTTATCAATTAAAAATTAATAAATAATTTAAAAATATTAAGTTTGCCGGATGGAAGTGTTTTATTTATTTTTTTCTTCTTCTTTACTTTTTGAGTGATGCTTGAGCATAATCCTTCCTTGTGAATAAGGGGGTAAAAGGGCAAAGTATTAAACCCGGTATTGTTCCAATGCAATTCTATACATATCCCATTCAGTCGGATACAATGATAATTCTCAAGAAAATGTCACTGCTGACCACTTAAATGTGACCTTTAACCTTCCCACCCACAAGATCTTAGATGTTGCACTTCATCTCTCTTGAGGGGGAAAGAAAGTCCACCTACCTCTGACGCGAGAGAATCAGGTGACGTGTGGAGATGCGCCAAATCACCCCTCACCCGACTTTGATTGCCCCTACTATGCCCACGCGATAGATCTGGAATGGGCCCTGAAGAGATAGAAAGGACCAAGACATTGATCGGCTCTCTTGCTATTCCTTTATCTCAAGTTATAAATCCCAGATTTGGCGATTACTTGCTCTTTTTGGCTACTTTTGATATAAAAATTGTGGAATCTAAATTTATTTGATGGATGACATTTGAATCTGTCAAGATTAAAACTGATAACCTTCTGGATCATATCATGTTTTAAGAGTAAAAGCAGATACCACCGGTTCTTTTTAAAATGATTATCGCATGTTTTGTTTTTGAGTAATCTGAACTATTTGACTATTTACTTTTCAAATCCTAATCAAACCTTTTTAGTGGAGTTTTAATTTTAAAAGTGATACTGAAACACGTAAGCAAGTTTTTTTTTTTTTTTTTTTTTTTTTTTTTTTTTTTTTNTTTTTTTTTTTTTTGAATCGCATTTTTCTAAAGAAAGAATCACTCAAGTTTGTCTTTAACATAATTTCTTTAGAAAAATGCGATTAGAATTTTTTTTTTTTTTTTTTNTTTTTTTTTTTTTTTTTTTTTTTTTTTTTTTTTTTTTTTTTTTTTTTTTTGCAGAAATGAGTACAATTAATGAGTCCTGTAGTACATAGATTTACGCAGAGTCAAATTTTGTTTAGATTTTCAACTGAAAGTTTAGTTAAAAATCAAAATTATTTGTATTATCTACTCTCCAAATTAGTTATACAAAAAGTAATTCTGCAAAATCAAACAATTCGCAACGTTATAAATTTGATGCAAACATGAATTAGATGCTATGTTGAGCTATATTTAACGTTTGAGAAGAATCACAGTATCATATAATTAAGTTAATAAATGAACGTTTAACTACAAAGAAACATAAAAGAATAAGTACAATTCAAGGATAGAGCGTTCGCCTTCCAATAAGGTAACACAGGTTCGAATCCCAGCTGTGGCCGGTTGATACGAATTCTGCTTCTGGCTCGTACTGACCACAGCACTAACGTAAAAAATCGTCAGTGGTAGACGGTTTGTGAGTTAGAATCCCCTTGTCTGCCGTTAGACTAACCGTGAGAGTTTTTCGTGGTTTTTTCCCCATGTAACGCAAATGCGGGTTTGTTCCATCAAAAAGTTTTCCGCGAAGGCTTGCCTGTCCCAATGCTTGGTCTAAGAGTTCTCTTGTCTTTTGGATTGGGTTTGAAATTACATGGCTACGGAATTGAACATTGAGATAGTCTTTTTAATTCAGAATTGGGTCCGCTGTTCTACGCTTATTTTAAAATTAAATAAAATTTACCTGATAGAAAATATTCGCATCGTTTTTACCAATTGAAAAGGGTAATTGTCTAGTTGTTCTAAAGAAAGACGGATATTCAATACTATTTTCAAAATTGCTAACTTTAATGTAGTTTACATTCAGCCGAATTTTAAATTAATTTTTTATTTCGATAAAAATTGATTAAAATGCTTTCAATAAAGTATATAACTTTTTATAAGAGTAAAGGAGCAAAAAAAATATTTCAAAACTAGCTTCAGTTATTTATAATTTCAACAATCTCAATCGGTCATGATGACTAAAAAGGATCAGACGTATTTTCGGATTTATAGTTAAATTTTATATCGAGGTATAAATTTTAAAGCGATATCTTTTAAAAACGATTAACTTTAAAAACGAGCAGCTTTTTTTTTGTTTAATTAGAGCAATAATTATTTATTTGAAACAAATCAATACATTGCCGTATTATAATTGATGAATATGCCGCATTATAATTGATGATAATTGTGCTGAAAACTGAAATTTGTGTGTTCTTAATATTTAAAACAAAAACACATAGCGATTAAGACTACCAGAAACAAAACTATTTTTTTCGAGAAAATGGAACAATATTTTGAATAAAATACTTCGGGAGGCGACTCGCGCAATTTTTCCCATTAAATGTATTGCAATTAAAATTTTCTTTGGATAAATTTTCTTTAAATAAAAATATCCTTTTATTTTTTTATTTTATAACCGTCGTTGAACAGTCGACCCAATTTTGGGTTTACGACTACTAATGTTAAACTATGTAGCCCGTGTAATTTTGAACCCAATCCAGGAGACAAGGGAACTCCTGGATCAATTATAGGAAGAAGTTTGCCTTCAATGAGGACTTTTTGATTGATCTAACCCGCATTTGCGTTACATGAAGGGGAAAACCACAAAAACATCCCCCGGTTAGCCTGACGGCAAGGGTACTCTAACCCATGACCTGTCTACCACTGAGGATATTTTTACGTCAGCACTGTGGTCGGTGCGAGCCGAGTGCAGAATTCGTAGCGACCAGCCAACGCTGGGATTTGAACCCGGTTCACCTCATTGGAAGGTGAACGCTCTATCCCCTGAGCCACCTCGGCTCAAAATATCCTTTTAGCAGAGTAGAAGTGTTGTAAACTTTAAAACTCATTTTAACTTTTTTTTTTATTTTTAGAATTTTAAATTTTGTCTGTTCTACAATTTGCAGCACATTAGTGAAGGCGGTGACTACCTTTCAATAATTACCTAATAAAACCTCTAAAAATAATAAAACCTTTAAACCTAGCGCAACCTCTGAAAGTCTCTCAGCTAAAAATTTCGACATCAAATATTTTTTCTCTGTTATTGATTCAACAGAATAAATAGCTATCTCCTATCAAAAAAATATCGAAAAATTGTACTTTTAGTAGTTAAAAAAAAATAATTTAAACTGTTCAATAAAATATGTTTCGTCAGTGCTGGTATCATTTAAACCTATTAATTCATACGGGTCTGCAAATGTGAACAAACAAACAACCAGAATTAGATATGAAGTCCAAATTCCGATTTCACTCTCGACTTCCTGATGCCGTTTTTTCTTCTTTATATTATTTTATTTTATACTTTTCACCTCTCTCTCTCTAACGTTGAGAGATGTCGAAGTTAGTTCCTGTTGGATGATTGCCAATAAAGCTTTAAACATAGCATGGAATGATGAATCCCATGCTAATAAACCCAAGAGCATTCATGTGTAGGAAAATTAGTCGGAAGTAAATGATTTCTCTCTCCCTGGGATTTATTGGCTTCTAAAATATATTCTCACCTCACTTTTAGCTTCATTTTGTGTAATATCTTCTTGTTGTTCTTCTTATAGGTTTTCTATGACAAATGTATATTCTGTGTGTGTGGCGTTTTTAAAAAGTACTTATTTTTGACTTTCGTTTTTTAAAAGTGCTAATTTAGGGTTTAAGTGCTTATTTATGTTTTTTAAAACTTCTTAAAAGTGCTTGTTTTTTGTTTTCATTATTTTAAAAGCACATAAAGGTACTTTTTTTTGGGGGGGGGGTTGTTGGATGTTTGTAAAAACTGGTTCATTTTCTTAGTTTGAAACTTTAAACTTTTTGAAACTTTTTAATTAGTTCCAACCTTATGTTCGTTTTGTAATCGCTTGTTGCAGTTGTTCATACAGATGTAAAGAGTAATTTTAAAAATTGCAGCACAAATTGAAAACTTTAAACAAATTTGTTGTTCAATTTTTTTTAAATGCCCCTTTAAATTATTTCTTGCTAGAATCGAATCATGTTCGTCTGTGTATATTTTATAACATGGCGATGTATCAGAATTCTTATGTATTTTTCTTATTACTCTTTTTGGTTTGTGAGTTATTTTACTTATTTATTTATTAACTAGTATGACAAAATAATGTTTCCTCTCTATTAATCTTTTTTCCTGAAGATTTTGTCTATCCTTGCTAATAAAGAAATATTCTTCTAAAATTGCAGTCTAAAAGTTAGTTTTATTATTTATTTTTTAATTTTGTGACTTAGTAATTTTTTGTTTATTTATATATATTTTTAAAAAAATAATAATAATTTCTGAAAAGAATAGAGTGGAAATTTAAAAAAAATTTTTTATATTGTTATGTAATATTTGACCATGAAAGCAAATATTTCGCATTCTAAAAGTAATTCAAGAAAAAAAAATTCTAAAAGAATCGGCTATTTTCTTCCCTTCAATAAATTAATAAATCCCTTTAATAAATTTCCAATTAATAAATCGTTTTCTAAAAAAAATTAAAAATAAAAACCTTATTTTAAACGTTGTAATGCTATGAAATTATTAATTTTAAATCCTCGTATAGCAATAGTTTGTATGTTCTACAAAATTTGAAACTAATTTTAACTTCATTTTTCCACCGGAAAAATGTATCCTGAATCAACCTTTATTTTTACATTAGGATACATTGATAGCCTTTACTGTTAAATTTCCTTTAACATAAATTATATTGTATAATATTTCGTTAGTATAACAACTTGTTATTCACAGCTTATACTGTGTTTCCGCAACTTATTCAGCTAAACAGCCTACTTTTGAAAGTTAAAATTGCATCGATGATGGAGCTTTTTACTCGGTGATTTAAAAGTTTATTTAGCTGATCGACTATTTAGTATCAAAAGTTGTATTTTAAATTCTTTTCTGTTATCTAGTTTACTTTTTAAAAAAATTCTTATTATTAATTCAGTATTGAATCTTTTAATTCAAAGCGTTTGTACTAAGCATTTCTTTATAAAATCCATAAAATTACATAGAAATTTAAAATTGTAAGTTTTTTAAGTGTACTTAAAATTTTTTTTTTTTTTTTTTTTTTTTTTTTTTTGTTTATTTAAAACGAAAAACACGGCGAACGAAACACATCCTTTCCGAAAGACATGGGAGTAATTTTCGGTGGTTATAAATGTTATTACGAAAGTGATGTCAAATAATATTCATAGACAATTCGCATGAATATTCATACATTTTCCTTTCTATATTCTTTGGTGGTACGTCTCTTTTCGTTTTAGATGTAAGTATTTTTCTCCTTCTTAGTCAACATAAAAAACATATGTTCGTAATTTTTTATGTTTGTCAGTGTGTGTCGAAAAAGTGTTTTTAATACTTGCACCAGTAAAACAACAACTGTGGCACGTATTTTCAGCAGGCGCAGAGCTTCAGTTGAAATGCGAGCATTTCAGCTAGCTGGAAAGTGGTTGAAATTTCAATGGCTGTTTAGAGAATAATTATGATTGACGCAGTCAAGAAACTACTGCAATTCGTATTGTTAGCTGGAACAAAAATCCAGTTGTAACTTGCACTCTAGTGAGTCAGTATTAGTTCGAAATATTTATTGACGCTTAATACCATTTGCGATAATATTGTTATAAATTCAGCTTATAGTGATCAAAAACAATTGAGACTTGAATTATCATCAAACACAAAACATCAGTAGAGTTTAAGTACTCTTGCTAGTCCCAAAAAGTTGAGATTTCGATAGCAACAAGAATTTAACTCCGCACGCATGGTAACGAAATAGTAAAAACAAAGAGATAAACTTCCTTCAAACATACTTTAAAACTACGCCACTGGTAAGACATTAATAATAATTAATGTCTTACAATTAATAATTAAAATAAGCAGAAAATAAAACATTAAGTCATCATTGGTATCACCTCCTGAAAATCTAATAAAAATCTTACAAATCATAAATATTTCTGCTAAAGGCACACACGTAAGTATTTAAACAAGAAAATATACTATACAATCATCGGTATCAGAACCAGTAAATCTACCAACATTTAGTTCCGGTTAACGAGATTTTTGTTCTAATTCAATTTGTTTAGTGATTAATATTATTATTTTTTTTTAATATCGTGAACCCAACGATCATGAAATATCTTTGTTGATAAACCGTTTGCCGTTTAATCGGTATCTTTATGTTGTCATTCCTCTCAACATTTCTTCGTTGGCTACTTTGTTGATATTCGCAGCTGCTATGTGTGTTGATTTTGTCGTTAAAAGATATATTACCGTTTCCCCCAATCTGCCCATAATAATCGTTTGCACTCTTTTCTTTTCTTTTTTCTTCTTTTTTTAATGTTTACTACACCATTGGCTATCTGGAAAATGACTCCCTCCCCATTGCAGCTTATTTTTATATTGACCTTCAAAATACACAAGGAAAATAACGAATAAAATAATATGGTCATCGATCTTTGTACCACAATATATGTATAAGTATATAAACTTATTCACACTTTAATTGATACAAGTATTTTTAGATTTACTTATTCACTTCCTTTCCTTCCTGCTCACTCCCATATCCTTTCCTACCATATCCCTACATCAAGAATTATTCATAGTAGTGCTTTTTATGATGACTTGTTATTCATAAATGCTTTGTTTTAAAAAATTAAAAGAATAAATTTTTATAAGGTACAGAAAGGAAAAGCGATTGGTAGTCATAGTACTGGGCCACTAATACGCGGATTTATCCATTCGTTGATTTGCTTTCGTTCTTTTCAAGTCTTTTTCTTTTTTTAGTTACTACCTACATTTACAGTAGTTTCGGTTGCTATAGCAACACGCTATGTGTGACTAATATGCTTTATAACTGTCTTAAAAATAATCAAGCATTTAAAATAAACTCGTATAAAACTCGTGTAAAAATAAACTATTAAACAAGTTAGGAATGGTTTTTACAGTGGAAAATATTGTATGAAATGAATGATTTTCAAATTTCAATGAATGATTTTCAAATTAGGGGCATTTTTTTAAACAGAAATCGTTTTAAAAGTAAAATTAAAATTGATCATTGTTGGCGATTTACATTGACTCTTGTACCTGTCAGTATCAATATTAAATTAACACACAGACCAGCGGGGAAGAATATTTTTCGAAGTCTCCGTGGTGATATGAAATGATGCTTTTTAAGAAAAATTGTTGTTTTCTTAACTGCTGTTATTTTGCAACAGTTACTCATGGCTGCTAGGTCAAGTAAACCTATCTATAACCAGCTCTATGTATGCTTATTCTGAATATTGAATTCCATAATAAAAAATATTTTTTGTCGGACATCAAAAATCTCTCAAATTTGAAATCCACCCATTTTAATTAATTATCTGTTATATATATTTATCATACATTTTTTAAGTTTTAGCAATTTATTACTTTAAGTGTATAAATGTGTTCAATAGAAGTATGAATAATTTGCGTAAATTTCTTTCAAAATTATAATTAGAAATTAAAATAATTCCGTTTTATATTATATTCCCCTTATACTCATTTTTTTTCTGTTTACATTTATATATTAAACATCGCGAAATCATTTGAACAGCTAATAAAAAGGTTTGGCCAACGTCAAACATCCTAAAGGTAGAAACACAATCGTTAATTAGTAGTTATTAAATCAAAATTATTTTTTAAAGGAAGAGGTGAGGTAATATGAAATTGTAACATAATTAGCTATAAAAGGGTAGGGAAAGGAAAATTAGCGAAAAAAAAAAAGTCTAAATTATTTTCTACTGCTAAAAATTTAAAAAAAGTAAATGCTTAAAAATATTTTGTAGCAAGTTTGTCCAAAAAAAATAATATTTATGAGAATTTTTTATCTTTTTTATATCCTTTTAGGCATTATTATGTTGAAATGATTTATTAAACTTAGTAATTTAAATAAATACTAAAAATAATGAATAAAAAATGCTTTTTTTCTTAATACTTTTTTTGTCTTTAATAACTGAGTAGAAAATGTTTTTGATAGATGGCGCTGACGACTATTAAGTTGACTCCCCACAAGCTCTTAGGTGTTTAGATCACTTTTGATAGTCGATATTTTTATTATTTAATATTGTTGATTTGAATATATTCGATTAGAATGCGCAAGCATTAAAATGGTTGCCACGGGAAAAAATGAACAATATAGTTGCTTTTAGTAGCCTAAAGCATGAAAATAGTTGCCGAAAACTATGATAATAGTTGCCTAAATGAGAAAAAAGATAAGACTAAAATTTTATTAAATGACTTAATTGTCATATACCATGATCCATTTAGTCAAGTTGGTGGCAAATATGATAATTTTTATGTAAACATTAGGATTCTAGCACTAAATTTTTATATCAAAAAAAAATTTTATATCTGCTCAAAATTAAATACTTTTAAATACTAAAAAATATTTTTTCATTAACAAAAAAAAACATGCTTTTTCTAAAAAGTTTTTAGTGTAACCAATAATTGATTTAGAAAATATATATTGTGAAAAGTGATTATTTAAATTAGAAATTCACTCAGTGTAATATCGTATTAAAAATTGAGTTTTTTAAAATCATGCAGAATTTCGAAGCAATAACTGTTGAAAAGGTGATTAAGAAACAAACTAGATTCACAATGGAATCTGTGCAAATTGAGCGCATTAAAAGTGATGACTCAAATTTGCAATTCAACATTTTTTTATTCTTTAAGAAAAAAATTCATTGTGTTCAGAAGCTACCGTATGCCCTGGTTGTCAACCCAATTTATGCTTAAAAAAACATTGCTAGGATCACAGAAAAGTCTACCAATAGTCTCCTTTGCCAGAAAATAGTTGCTTTTTTAGACTTCTCAGGCAAAAAAAGTTGCCATGGTTGCCTCGGGTCGAAAATAGTTGCAAACAGTCGCATTTTAGTCGTCTGTGGTAACACTGCATTAAGTAAATTTGATTCTTTATATGATCTTAAAGATCCATATACTTGTTATTTGCTATAATTAAAAGTTTGTTTTTGTTAGTTTGTTATGATCTCTTTTTTACGAATCCCCGAGCCGTTTCGATTGCACTCAACAAGTGCCCGATTTAGACAAACCTCAAATATTTTATTTTTCACAACACAGCTAAACGATGAAGTCATCACCTGTTACTTAAGGTTAAGGAACTTACTGACATTTATTTTAAAACCACTTACCATCACTGAAAGAAAAAAAACCTTAATTGATATTTTAAAATTTTTAACTATTGCGGGTTTGTTTGTTAGTTAAAGAAGCTTATTAAAAAACCAGTTAGTGATTGTGAAAAAGAGCGTAGCGGACATAGTCACTCAACTGTTTTCTATTTTTTGGCCTCCCTGAACCGTGTCTCCTCGTTCTCGCCTTATCTACGCATCTTCTATTAGCACGATTAAATGTTTGTCCCTACAACTTTTAAACTAAAAAATCCACTATGATTCAGTATTGCTTGTGATAATACCCTCCAAAGCAAGACATCTCTAAAACAGTTCAAAACAAAACATTTGTTGACCAAAACAATTTGAATACCATAAAAACTTGAAGGAGTATCTTTCAGTACGGAAAATGGTTGCCTAAATCGTACCATTTTTCACATTTAAATATTTATCAGACATTAATCACTGACAATTATGTATAAAATATATTAATAATAAAATATAGTTATTCAGCTATTTTATTATTTTTTTGGTAATAATATTTGTGCTGCAGTAAGCACTGAAAATTGTTTTCGCAAAGTGGGCAAATGGTACGATTTAGGAAACTGGTTACATAATTCGTACAACTTGTTCCTTAAATCGTGCACCCTTAAAAATGTTGAGTATATATGAATAAACGAATAAGTAGACCACGTGTAACTCAAAACAATTTTTTAATAGTATAATTAAAAATGTGATATTAATTTTTTGAACTGTTACAAGTATAGTAGCATTATAAGTCTATGAAATGATTATGGAACATATGTTCTGTGCTTACAAAGTTCAAGCATAACTTTTATATGTGTGGTTTTTTAAGACTTTACCTTTTGGTATTTAACCAACTTAGTTTTTCGTTTTTGGAAATGGAAATTAATTAGCTATATTGAAGTGCAACATAAAACCTTCCGGGACAGATCAAATCACATTTTTAATCGAATTTTTGTTTTGTTATATCATTTAATAAGTATTAAAAAAAATCTGCAAAGATCTTCGGGATGGTATTTTTTTTTTAAATTCAAAATTTTTTCAAAAAAATTATCTTCCTTTATTATGTCTGAACATATTACGCTTAGTTACTATAAATTTATAAATAATACATACGTATGCATTAACGAAACTTTGATTTGTCTTCAGTTCAAACGATTCAATTTTCATTATAAACAAATAAAAAAAAAAGCTAAATATCTACATTAATTATTAAAACAATTCTCGAAATTTTTTTAAAAAAATGTGACCCACTTAAAAATTCAACATATATTGCTTTCATTTCAAACTTTTAGTAGATTGGGAAAATTTAGAAGGTATTACACTATAGAAAAAATACATTTCTACAATATAATTAATAATGTGAAAAGAAGCGTTTAGTAATTTTTTGTCCTTACTTATAAATTAAAAACTATGAAGGCTTGCTAATTCTAAAAACGAAATAAAAATATTATATTAATAGAAATTATTTCGAGGTAGCAATTTCGTTCAGCAATTTAAAGTTATTTGAAATACATATTGTAGTTTGTGTAAAAAAATTTTAAAAGAATTTTAGATTCTGGTCTCTATTTGTGACTTCCCAGTTTCTTTTAACGTAATGATGATAATTAATTTTTTTTTATCAATAATGATGATTTGTTGTTAAATTCGTTACCCTTTTTACCAATATCACATATAAAATCGCTATGGTTGCCGTTCAGCTGTTTTATTCCTTATTATAGTTTATAAACAGTTTTTTTTTAATTTACTAGCATAAATTACTTTAAAAAGAAAACTTTAATGCTCCTGGTACTTTTTTCCTTAAATATAAATCAACGAAAAAACTTAAGCTCAGAAAATATATATTAACAGTATTAAAAAATGTTTCAGCTTGATAACCTTTAAAAAATAAATGTTTGCTAAGAATTGCTACTTTTTATAAATTTTTTTTTTAATAACTGAGTATGCATAAAAAGAACGTTAATTACAGACTTAATTTTTTTTTTAACTTAGACTGTTTTTATACTTAAAAGGATAAAATATTTTAAGTAAAAAAAATATACTTAAAATTAAAAAAATTACATTTTAAATTTAAAAAAATACTGTTTGATCTTAATGTATATACCGCTAGATGATAATTTTTTTTTTAAAAATTAAGTCCTTTGGCGGTGATTAATATTAGAAAAGTGCTCTGGGGGTTGGAAAACTGAACTAAAAAACTGAAATAATATTTTTTTTATATAATCTGAGTTATTTAAGATACAACATATTTTTATTTTTGAAAGGCATTGTTATTGAATTTAATATCGTTCAATAAATATTTTGCACTTCAACGCTTTGATATTATTAGTTTCTTGGAACTAATAATTTCATTTAAAAATAGATATTATGATTAAAATCTCCTAAATTATTTTAACTGATGATTACTTCAGGTACAATTGTTGATTTTTTTTATGGAAATAATAATTTTAACCTACAATTTTCTTCGTTCAATTGAATATTTATTCCTGGAATATATTTTAACAGAGGCTATTTCAAATTCACTATGTGTAAAATAGTACATAAGGTTACAGCCATGCTTTGTATTAACATTTTTATTAATGATTTGCACACAATGAAAAAGGTTACACTTATTTTATTAGTCATTTTCATGACATTGCGATTTATTACATTGTATGTACGAGGGCAATTCCAAAACAAGGGTCTCATTTTCTTTCTTTTAATTTATTCTTCAGATTGTATAAACCCCGTTTATTTTTTAAAAATATTAAATTTTTCTATAATCAATAGCCCCTTTGTCTATACATTTTCGTTGACTCTATGACAGTTTTTTAAATAGTCATGTCATACCAGCTACCCATCACGTTTTTACATTGAGACATATCTTTCACGTCATCAACGGAGACTATAAATTGCCTTCCCACCCAATATTCTTGGAACTAACAGGTTGTAATCTTTGAGTGTTCGGACCTATAGGCTAGGTGTTTGCTATTACAATTATTACAGGATAACGATAAAGGTCAATGTTTTCTTAAGGATTTGGAAAAGAGCTGGTTTGTTTCGGGTATAGAAAAACTGAAAGAGCGTTAACAAAATTTGCGGTGACAAATAATCAAATTTTTACAAAATGATTTAATATAAACTAAAGGATTTTTTCCTCTAAAATATGGATATTATTTCATGAATCTCTTTCGTATGCATTGAACTTATCAAGTAATTGAGAAATTGTAAAAATGTTTTAAAAAAAAGAAGAAAAAAGCAGGTTAAGTATTATTTTTGTAGATTTTAGAAAATGGCCTTTAAATAGAATTACCAAATCAAACGATAATTTTTTTTCAGTATCTTATAGACCACGATAAAGAAAAATTAATTTATGAATTTAGGTAGTTTATATAACTTTTTTTATACTATAACAGGTACTGTGTTGTGAAAATGTAAGAATCTATGTTAATCTAGAAACATGCGGAAATGAACTTAAAAATAAAATAATTAAAATATTTCGTGCTATCAAAAAGGATTTTACATACTTTCAAGGCAATTCTTAAGTCCTATTAACCAATCATATGAACCTAATTGGTAAAAAAAAGAAGAGAATCTTGCTACAGATGCAAATTTTATTATGTAATTTTTCCTCTAATTTTTACTAACCTTCTACATCAAACGGAAAAGTTACTACACATCGTGTTTTTTCCTCTTCGGTCATTTTTCCTCTTAATAAATCCGCATTGAGAAAATTATGTTTACACTTAAGTAGTATTTTCCAGAAGGCTTTTGAGCATTTAAGTTGTTTTGATTATTTTATATAATAGTTTAATATAAATTTTATGTTTAAAAATCAATTTCTCATAAACTATTCAACCGATTTTGCTCAAATTTTTGTATTTTGCCATTTTAAATTACATACTTTAAAATGATGCAGAAAAAAAAATTTAATATCTTTCAATTTAAAATTTTCTCGACTATCATCAAGGAAAATGATTAAAAAAAAAAAAAAAAAAAAAAAAAAAAAAAATTATTTGCTAAAAGATATTTTTTGCATCTTTGGTTAAGCGAATTTTATAATTGTGTGCAAAAATGTTTCAATTTCTTAAAAAAATTTTTGAGATGTGGCGAAATTTCGGATCGCTCTCCTGACCAAACTAATGGAACCATATTTCCCAGATTGCGGGGGTATTCAGAGAAAATTCGTTTTTTTTTTTTTTTTTTTTTTTTTTTTTTTTTTCTGATTTTGTATCTTAAAATATTGTATACACTAATTAATTAACATATTTGAGGTCACCCCCTCGAACTTTTAGATTTGAGTCCTAGAACGTAGAAATCCGATCATTAAAATCAAAAATTTATTCTTTGTAGTCCATTTTTTTTACTTTGCACACTGTACTGCCTGTTTTTCTCTGTCCCGCAGTGGACTGATCGTTAAGACACGGTTCCCAGCAGATCACCGAAGTTAAGTGTCTTACGTACATAGA
>NC_092207.1:56480290-56552813 GCF_043381705.1 Parasteatoda tepidariorum | reverse complement strand
GACCGAGGGTGTGCGGTATTGGTCCTCGTTAAACTGTGCTACCGTAAAGTGCTCGACTTCGCGTGCAGGTCGTTGGGCTACTGAAGCGGGGGTGCCACCCTCTCTGCAGAGGATCAAAATTGTGATGGCATGTCTTCGGATCATCCTCAGGGATGCTTCCCAAACCGTCGCCAATAGCCCATTGTGCAGCTCTAGTGCGACGTAAATGAAACTACAACTACAACAACTAAGCCTGTTTTTCTCTGTACTGTAGATCTGTTAACTTTTTAAGTTTTGGATTTTGTCTTACTAGATTGATTGAAAAGAATAAAAAAATAGAAAATGTTTTGACAGTTATTATAATTTTTTGTATCATAATATATTATTATTATTTATTATAATTTTGCCGAATCCAATTTACCAATAATATTTTGTGTATTGATATTAAATCCCAAAAATGATTTGGAAAATTCCTAAATAAAATAAAGCTTATAATTTCCTTTTTTATTAAAAAAACAAACAAAAAGAAAGCAGTTAAATCTTAAAATGTGAAGAGAAAAAAATTAATGTCTAGAAAATTAGTTTTTTTTTCTCTCTATTTTCTAATAGTGGAATTTGAAGTAAAAAAAGTAGTTTTAAATTTCATAACTTTCTACAAATTCTATGGTTATGGAGATTTATTTTTTATTCACTTATTTTTGTTCGAGTTTCGTGTTATTAAAAGATGGGAACTAAGAAAAATAAGAAACTTAGTTTGACTCTCTACGATTCCTGTAGTCGTAGCAATTTCTTTATTTATTTTTGTACAAAATTTGCCTTGACATTGATTTTGCGAATTGAAAAGCTAAATAGAAACTTTTTGTGACTTTCTATTATTTATTGCTACAACGATTTTATCTATTTAATCATTTATTTTGTATTAGAATATTATTTAAATACTAGCGGAACAATGTATTAAAAAAAATTTTTTTTACATTATTTTTATAGATAATCACATAATGTTAATCATAAATTTAATCAAAAGGCATATTTTTCTTATAATAATTATATTAGTCTAAATATCTTGATTTAAATCTTGTATCTTGAAATCTAAATATCTTGAAATTAAAATAAAATTCTTCTTTTTAATAAAGTTGAAACCAACGTAGCGATGTAATAAGAAAAATTTTTTAACAATATTTCTGTATACATATTCATCATTTAAAGCGTAATTCAAGTTTATATATATATTCACATAAATATATCAGTAAACAGTTTGACTATAATAATTAACATTGTTAATTTTTATTAATATAAAATAATAATAAAATTGAAGCAAATGAAGCAGTGTTGTCAGTCTCTTAGCAATATTATGTCTATTATATTCATTTGATGTTAACATTAGCTTATAATTTACAAAGCCATCGCCAACAACATTTTAAAATTAGAGATTTTATTACGATTGCCATTTATACCGTCCTCTAATCGTTTTCACCGCAATGCTCGCGAATTCAGGGAAAAGCTAGAAAAAGGATAAAATCCCTTCTAGTATGTTGCACAGTGAAAGCAACTTTTTTTCCATTGCTGTCTTGCTCAGCGAGTACATTATTAAAATAATTAGACGGATTCATTTTTTTTTTAAGTATCTACCAGTTTTTATTGGAAAAGCTATTATTCTATAAATATATTTAGTAGTTTAATTGGTATAAAGTAATCGATAAGAAGAAAAAAAGAAAAGGAAAAATTAGGAATTAAGATAAATATGATCTTTTATTTTATTTATTTATTTTATTATTATTATTATTTTTTTGAAAAACTTTTGAACTCCAAGTTTAAAAATGAGGAAAAGGAAACAATTTGAAAATAAATTTGGTTTTGTTAGCGTTTGGAAAATGCTGCAATAATGTCAGGTTATATAACTATTACTTAATAATAATTAGGAAAACCTAAAAATATTATTTTGTTGAATACATTTCGTATAGAAAAGCTTTTTGTTTTTGTGAAAATTTGTTAATTTTGTTAAATTTGAAGTAAATCATATTCAATTAGGTAAGCATAAGTCCCTTACATTTTGAAATTTCCCATTAAAAGCCGTGTTTTATTGATTTAATAATGGTGTATTCTCAAGACAATGAATTTTGATCATTTTTTTTACTGCGATGTTGTTTTTTTTTGTAAGAAATTTATAACAATGACAACTTTTCAAATCTGTGTTTCCGTCTATTAACTTTTGTTAATAAAAGTTTTTTGATGGATTTTGCTAGAAGTATAGTTCAAAAGATTTGGATGGTCAAAATTAAACACAAATCAACAACAGGCTGCAACTACACTCTAAAACAATTCGTTTTAATTCAGTTTCGGTTCCACTATTAAAAAAAAAAATTTCGTAATAACGTCACCTTAAACCATAAAACGGTTCAAAATTGCAGCACTCGTCCATAAAATGTTAATTTGAACCCATTTGACTCACAGTATCGTCCAATCGAGTTTAAAGAATACGATAATACGGTTCAAATTAACGCCATATTAAGGTTGTATGATATCATGGTTCAACACGTTCGTGAATTTCTAATAGTGTAGCTACTTTTTCTAAGTGAAATATCAATGCTCCTACTTTTTCGAAATTGTTTGGTTGACAAATGTTTTGCTGTTCTCGATTTATCTCTTCGAGCCTAGAGTGTTAGCGACTTTGATAAGTAATAATTAATGTGCCATCTGCTATGATGCGTGGCAGCAAATACGTTACATCATGCTGTTACCCGGGGTTTGTTCTACAAATAATGTTGTCAGCTTTACTATCGGTTGTGATAAAAACATTGCGTAATATCACCCATGGCGACGATCATGCAAATTGTTAACGAAGAGGTTACGTGGAATGATGCCATCTCTGTGGTCTTAAATATTTTCTTTTTTTAGTTCAGCCCAAAACAAAGAGACACGATGGCTTCTTAGTGTTTTTTCATAATTATTTCGAATTTTAAAATACTGTTTCGTTTATCTCATTAAAATTAGCCTCTTCTCCTATAGTGAATATATATAACCAATATTTTCATCCAAATTCATTTTTATCTTTTGCTAGTAATATTTATTTCTGCCGTAATAATTATTTTTGGAATCGATTTTCTAACTCATTTAAATTGAACTAACCATCTTCGGTGACCAGCTTGGTTCGTGTGCAACATTTAACCATTAACTTGGTGACCAGCTTGGTTCGTGTGCAACATTTAACTATTATAACTTTAATAGCAACTAAACCGAATACTATATAACTGTATTTAAGTATTCTTCCTCCAATTCTAACACGTCCCGCAGTGGACTGATCGTTAAGACACGGTTCCCAGCAGAACACCGAAATCAAGCATCACTGGCTGCGGTCAGTGTGCGGGTGGGTGACCACTTGGATCAGTCTGCGTAGGGATCGAGGGTGTGCGGTATTGGTCCTCGTTAAACTGTTCTACCGTAAAGTGCTCGATTTCTCGTGCAGGTCGTCGGGCTACCGAAGCAGGAGTGCCATCCCCTCTGCAGAGGATCAAAATTGTGGTGGCATGTCTTCGGATCATCCTCAGGGATGTTTCCCAGACCGTCGCCAATAGCCCATTGTGCAGCTCTAGTGCGACGTAAATGAGCAACAACAAATCCAATTCTAACACCTTAGTTAGATTTAAACAATATATTAACCACTTTTTTTTAATTTCAATTTTAACTATTTTCAAGAGGTGTCCACGATATTTTTAAAGTTTTTTATTTATTGAATTTTAGTTATAGTTTAAATTCTGTCCAACATTCGTTAAATCGCACAAACCACCATAAGTACGAGTTCGGAACATTTCAACATACAGCCCAACCCCGATTTAATGAATTTATAGGAACCGAAAATATTATTCGTTAAATCGGAGATGATTCGTAATATCTGGGGGGAGGGGGAATTGACAAATCTTCTGGAATATTCGAGCATCTCCTATAAGCAAGTACCCAAAATAAATAGAAATTTTACACTTTTTAATCAGGAACTTAAAATACAGCGAATGATTACGCGCTGATTAATTTGAAATTTTAAAGCATTTCGTGAGTAAGGTTTGCTTATTTCCTTGATTTCTTACTTTAAAAAGTTCTATTTCGACGTCTTGAAGAGTAGAAAATACTCCTCCATTTACATCTTGCTGCATTGGGTAAATTTTCACTATTTCCAAGCCTTGCAAAGTATCAAAAAAAATAACCGTTTTCACTGGAAAGTCATTATCATTGACTTCTGTGTCAGAGTCGCTCTTCTTTGTTTTCCATAAATCTACTTCATAAAATTCGTTAAATCGCGAAATTCGGTAAATAGGGGTTCGTTAAACCGGGGTTGTACTGTAGTAGGCAGCTAATTCTATCTCTGTCATGAGAAAAGATAGAAAAGTCATCGAAATGCTCATTACGTGTTGTACTTCTTCACGCGTCTTTTAAATGATATAGTTCGCCTGCATTTTAAATCATTTTGTAAATCCATTACATTATGACCACCCTGCTAATAACATATCGGACCGCCTTTAGCCCTCAAAACTGCTAGCACCCGCAGATGGCATTGATTCCACAAGGTGCTGATAGGTAGTCTGAGGTATCTGGTACCAAGTTCCCTCACATTGCAAGGGGGTAGCGTGGCAGCACGAATTTGGTTTTCCAAGTAGCCCCACAAATGCTCTATTGGATTAAGGTCATGTGAATTTGGGAGCCAAGACGTGGCTTGAAAGTCACTGAAATGTTTCTCGAACCAATCCATGACGATTCGACCCTTATGACATGGTGCATTATCTTGTTGGTAAACACCATCCCCCGCAGGAAAAACTGTTGCCATGAATGGGTGAACCTGGTCTGCAACTATGTTCAAGTAGCTTGCAGACGTCAGGGATTGTTCTATGAGGATTATGGGTCCTAATGTGCCCCATCAAAACATTGTTCCTGGGCGAGAAACCATGAAAACCTGAGCGAGCCCATTGTTATAGATGGAGGGTGGTCATAATGTAATGGCTCTTCGGTGTATATGCTATTGCTCGATAAAGGCAAGTTTTGTCACCAATAATTGATGTGACAATATGCGACACCATAGCACCGTTTAATTTTAAAATTGTCCGATCCATTCTGGAAAGGGTCAAAAATAAATCTAAATGATTATTTCGTTATTAAGTTTTTATATCTATAAAAATGCAAAAATTATTCTAAAAATATTTCTAAATACTCAACGTACTACTAACTTTTCAACACCGTTTGAATTACTAAGTATACTTAGGACTACAAAATAAATAATAACTATAGTGTTGTCAATAGATGGTTTCTGGAGCTACCTAAGAGAATTATTTATAGGGATTATAAGTTAAGAATTTATGAAATTATAAAATTCAACACTATGTTTTGTTCTAAACATGGGGCGATTTATATCCAGATATTATAAGCCTAGATATAAATGTTTCTTGTCTTTCTCAACTTAAAATTTTGGATCGTTAGCTCTTAGGTTTTCACAACATTAAAAGATTATGCTTTCAATTAATTTTTTAAATATGATTCAAAGTTTCTAAAAAAAAATATTCAATAGCTAACAAATATCTTCTCGGATAAAATCTAATTTCATAATTTAAAAAAAAAAAATGTTTGAGAAGAATATCATGGAGGAAAAAAAACGAATTCAAGTTAATAAATTTAAAAAAAATGAAAAAAAAAATCAAAGAATCAGAAAATTTTATTATGTTTTCTAAGAACTCCTAGTTTGGTTCTAAGCTCTGATGTAATATTTCTTATAAAAACAAAAATTTTAAAAAATTACAAAATTAGTTTTCCTAGATGGATGTATTGGTTCTGTTTTTTTTTTTTTTTTTTTTTTTCTCTCCCTGTGTAAAAGAGAAATTGGTTTTTGTGGATTCAGTCCGATATTAGTCGAATAGTCACCGACGCTTCTAGCTTACTTCAGCAAATGTCGATAATCAGAATGAACTAACAGGAGAAAAATTTTTTGATATGCATTTCTAAGTACACTGGCAAGATTCGACATGCAGTAAACATTGATGGAGAAAAAAGAATAAAAATTTATGTTAACAATCTTTTTTTCTCATTTACATCAGTAAATGTTGACATTTCATCATGCTCTTATGGAGAGAAATGAATAAAACTTTTTGTTAAATATCAATTTTTCTTTTTTACATCAGTCAATGCTGACATTTTAGTATTCACTGATAAAGAAAAATGAATAGATATTTTTGTTAAATATTAGGTTTTCCTTATTTACATCAGTAACTGTCCAGATTTCAATAGGTATTGATGGTGAAAAATGAATATTAATCAATCAATTTCTTTGAAATAATATTTTGTTAAATATCAATTAAATATCGACGTTAAGCATGGTGAAAAATTAATAAACATTTTTGTTAAAGACTAATTTTTCTTAATTACATCAGCAAATATTTCAGTATGCATTCATTGATGAAGAAAAATTGTTAAAATTTTTGCTTAATATCAATTTTTTTTAATTTACATTACAATAGATGTCAACATTCAGCATGCATTGATAATGAAAATTTTTTGTTAAAAACAATTTTTCTCAATTGAAACAATAGATGTCGATATTCAGCATGCATTGAGTAAGAAAAATTTTAATTTTTTGTTAAATATCAATTTTTCTTATTTACGTTAGCAGAGGCCATTTATAAGAATATGGAGGCATTTCATTGATGTTTTGGTAAATTAGAAACAGATGTAATGTGAAAACGAAAATTGTTTTATACTTTCAAAGCTTATTTTAGTATTTTAAAAGTGTATATTACAATGATATAATGGAAACCAAATAGTTTATTATTTCTCCGATTCATATTAGACTCGATAAATGAAATAGTTCATTCAAAAAGTCTCAACTGCCTCGACTAAAAGAATGAGCTGAGCGGCCAAGCGTTGCTAACCTACAAAACCGAGACGAAAACATTTTCACCCCTTCACTCACGCTAGCTAAAAATACACTTCTTTCAATGTGTATAACTTTTCCTAATGCGCCGATGCGCTTAAAGGCAGTCGCCAAAATGGCTTCCTTTGGCGGCCTGCCTGTCAATTCGTTACAATGTGGTAGTCCTAAAAAGTAGCCGGCTCCTTTTCTCTCTCTACATTTATACTACGCCTATCATTTTATGTTAGGGCCGGTCTAGCACATTAGCGACGGAGGCCGCACATGGCGCGGCACCGCCGTGGTTATCCCGGGTTTCAAGACTTCACCTATTCTTGACAGGGGGATGCTGTCTCTTTCTGTGTACGTTTTCAGTTCAATGGGAGAGTCCATTTAATCGGCGAATCATCTGTGATTTCTTTTTTTAAAAATTTTTGTGTTTATATTTTTTTTCGGTGTGTGCATGTGTAATGTCCACCTACGAGAAGTGGGAATCGCAAAGTGATTTTGTGCGGACGCAGGGTACTTACAGTCCCTTGTCGGGAACTGATAACAATTCTACAAATGTGAACAGTGAGTTCATTAACAACGAATTGGCCGATGTGGCCTGGCAAACGGAGTGCAAGATTGGATATGGAAGAGAGCCGTCCGGATTTCCCTATAATGTTTACAGTGAAAAGGACACTCTGTATAGGTGCGTATCCTATAAACACTTCACCTCACACATAAATAAAATCGTTTGCATTTCTAATGTTATAAATAATATCGTTTGCATTTCTAATGTTATAAATAAATTGCTTGCATTTCTAATGTTATAAATAAATCGCTTGCGTTTTTGAGAAACAGTCTTACAGAAAGTTTCCAGATAAATTTATTAAATAGTCAATGCTTAATTAGTTATCCTTCATAAACGACGAATTTAAAAAAAAGAATTTCCAAATTAGCTTAAGGGGAATTCTCTTAAATTTTTATTTCAATATAGTGAAATGCTAAAATGTAACATTTGCAATCCTTGAATGTTTAAGCGTTGCAATTAGAATCTCAAATGCTCAAAACTGTTAGAAGTCTGTAGTATCTTAAACGAATGTTTGTTTATTTAGGAATTATAGGTTTATTTAGGATTGCTGGCACATTATCTTAACTAATTGTTTTAATTTACAATTAGCTAGTACGGTTTTCTGGCTAATTGTTCTAATTTAAAATTTATAGGAAGAGTGTATGGTCCGCATCCAAAGTATATTCCATCTTTGCTGCTTTATGTAAAATAAAAGCATTCTCATATTTTAAAATCTGGCGCTCAAAAAGTGTGTTTACAAATTTAATAAATAGCCGGTGCTTCGTTACTTGTCCATATGTTCTCCTCTTTGAGACTTTTATAAATATTAATCTTAGGTTAAATCAGTGTAACCCTGTAGTTAATCATTCGATGTCGGAATAAACGGAACTATTTTTATATTTTCTTTATTAAATTAGCTTAGCTTATAGGGAAATATTCTTAAATTTTTATTGTAATACAGATAGTTATAAAAGGTAACATTTGCAAACTTTGAATGTTGATGTGATACGGCAGCATCTCAAATACCCAAAACTGACGCAAATCGATTGTCTATTAAACGAATGTTTAGTTATCCTGGGTTTAATTGTTTTAATTTACAATTAGATAGTACTCTATCCGGCTAATTTTTCTTATTTATAATTGGAAAGCACTGTAGATAGGTGCGTGTATTTAAAATACCAGCTCTAACGACCATATGTTAAATAGAATTATTCATATTTTTTAAGATCTGGCTTACAAAAAATTTTCAGTTTGGTTTAATAAATAGCCGGTGCTTAATTAGCTATCCATATGTTCACCTTCTTAGGTTTAATCGATTTTTAAATGTATTGAATTTTTTTAATTTTCAATAGTAGAGCATCCTTCTCTTGAATTTACGCTGATAAATTGTTTGGAACATATTGATGCAAAATATCGTTCAAATTTGCTACTATCGTACTAATTTAAACCATGTTATTGTACGTTTTAGATTAAATCACGTGAGATTATTAATGAATAAATGGTTCAACCTAAACGTTAATATACCACAATTTATTACTTTATGAAACAAATTTGCAATCTTAATAAGATATGTCTTAAGATGCAAATTTGCACTTCGTTCTGGTTCAGGGTACAATTAATATGGTTTAAGGCTTTACCAATTTTCTGAAAGTGTATAATTATGTAATAATTCTTTCCTTTATCGAAATGTGTATTTATAATTCCTTTATAAAATACAATAGCGGTAAAGAATCATCAATCACGCACTTTGATAAAAATAAAAATAAATTTTTTTCTTCTTCTTATAGCGTTAAATATTTTACAATATTACTTTAGTAACACGTATAGTTGCTTAATTTTTTCCTGAAACCTTTATTTTAAATTTGTACTTTACTTAATGAATTTTTAAAAATTCCATATTGTATTTTGCACTACCAATTTTTAAAATTTTTTTGACATGAAAATAAATAATTTTCAAGTGCATTAACAGACAATAATAATAATAAAAATATTAAAAATTGTATAGTACTCTGAAATATGCACACACAAACTGCATGATATCAAAATGACAAATGGTACCTAAATATTTATATATTTATCACCCGAATTTTTATTATTATTGCGTTATTTTTTATCACACTATATATTTCTAGTACATAATTTGATTTAAAAAAAAAATAACCTATATTTAATATATATTTAAAATACAATCTACAAAAATATCGAATTTATTTTTGCATATATTTTTTCCCCTTCGTTATATTCCTATCAATGCAGCGTTTATCTAGAAATAGTTATTGATTTTCATTGTCAGTAATACTTTTAATAAAAGCGAATTTTATTTGCAACCTGTAAACAATGAAGTTTAAAGAGATTTTTTAATAATAAATAAATTATTTTACTAATGAATTTAACTTAAATTCCATTTTTATTTAACATAAATCTAATTTTTTTTTTTTTTCAATGTGTTTCATTATCACTGTTATGAAGGAAAAAAATTGCTTTAGTTTATCTTTTTACTACCCAGTATTTTGCAAAAAAGTATGGACTGACTTATTATAAAGACGATTATATACACGATTATTATATACACGATTGAAAATTATTACGGATTTTTATCCAGAAAGACATACAAACTCGAGGAGGTCTGCAGTTTTAAAGGGACTTCCAATATAATGTTTAAAGAAATTCAGGAGTACTTTCAATCCATTCATCTTTGACGTAAACCAACCTGTTGATAAATTTTTTTGTTCGTAATGCTAACTTTTTTACACAGTAGTAAAGAACAGTAAAACGATAATTAAATCTTTTGAATATATATTGTAGTTTATTTATATTTATTATTACTATTTTGCTATTGTCCATATTTTTTAAAAGATAAATTTCTTACATTTTTTTACTAAAAAAATATCAATTTTGCCATTGCTCAATTTAAAAAAATAATAATAATAAATAAAAAACAACAACAACAATGCATCATTATTATATTTTTGCACGGATCGAAAAAAGAACAATTATCTCCCTCATTCACACGATTTAAGAATGCTGATGTAGGCTACACGATTGGAACCGTATCTTATCTCTTTAAGTACCAAGTCCAAGGCCACACCTTTGTAAGTTAAATTTATTTACCTTAAAACAGTAATTTCTCGATTTTTGTTCGAATTTACACATTCCATAAAGTAATCGGAAACTTATTAAATGAAAATAAACATAATTCCTTTTTTTTTTTCAATATGATCAGACCAAAATGCAGGATAAATCGAGCTTACGTTTTATTACGTTCGAATTAGTAATTCTTGACAATAATCGGAAACTTGTTGTAATATGTAAATAATAAACAATAACTACTAACTATTATTATTATCATCAGAGTTTGAAACTTGTAAGAAACTTACTTTCAATGATGTTAAAATTAGTCAAGTCCTGACAGCAACCGGAAACTTATTGTGAAATGTAAATAATCAATAACTACTGCTAACTTTTTTATTGTTGTCGGACAGGAGGACTTGAAAATAAGAACTTTCAAATTAGCATTTAATTGCTTTCAAATTACAGTACAGAACCCGTTATCCGGAAATCAGAAAACTGGAAAACCAAAAAACCGGAACGAAATTCGATAAATTTTCCGCGCCATTTTTAAAAAAAAAAAAAAATTTTCCTCATAAGATTTTAGGATATTTCTTTCTTTTTTGAAAGATCTTTACCGTACCATCATTTTGGAAATAATCATTACTGTATTACTTCATCGTTTTTTCTTCTTTTTAAGATTATTTCCTAATATTTTTTTTAGTTGGGTTTATCAATTAAAAAAAACGGCTTTTTGTAGCGATTCAGAAAACCGGAAAAATCAGTTATCCGGAATAGCGATGGTCCCGATCGTTCCGGATAATCGGTCCCCTACTGAATTCTACCCAGAGAGTTATCGGAAATTATTACAAAATGGAAATAAACAATACAAATTAATTAAAGCTAGCTTTTTCTTATTATTATCCAAGAGAAGAATTTGTGGAAAAATTAAATCGTGGGTAAAATGGAGGTTACTCAAAACAACAGAGAGACTTGTAAACCTGTCTCCGTATTTGTTTACCTTGATGAACGATGTGACGGCCTGCTTGACAGGTTGATTGTAATTCCGTGACCCCGTAGCACCCAAAACAAGCATTCGTCGTCTCCTTACAGGGTCATAGTTATGTGGTTATAGCTGTCAGATCCCAAGATCTTAAACGCATGAATTATGCTTCCATATTTGAGTGATTAATTTTCAGCACTTTTTACATTTTTTATTTTATTATTATTTGTTATCTGTTATATTTTAATTATTTGTTGCTGAACATTTGTTTATTTTTGGAATTTTTTTTTTTAGTTCAATTTATACAGAGCAGTTATTAAACTTGTTCCTTTTTTTTATTTGTATGCTACGACGCACTTATAAAAAGAAAACTATATATTTTTTTTAATTATACGCAAAATAGTGACTCTTTTAACCTTGCTTTTGTTTCTCTATTTAATCTTTAACAAAGCGTAACTAAATTTTTTTTACCGTTCCTCTTGTGTTCTGTTAGAACGTTGCCTTAATTTTTGTTTTTTGCCTGTTGTTTTATGTATTTTTAGGTACAGAAGAGTATCAGTATAAGTACTAATCTAGCATACTTACCTGTTTTCTGATAGTTTTCTTAATACAAAATAATGTGTTATGAACCTCTGCTAATATTTCGTTTAATAATGTATAATCCGTTAGAAAGTTTTTTTTGTCATAAAAGTTTTAAAAATAAATTAATCTTTTGTTCTTAGAGTTTCTATATTGTGCATCATAAATTTCCAGGAATTATTTTTAAAAATTCATTTCTTTTAAGTTATATTATTGGTCTCTCGTATAAGCATTTAATTGGTAATATGGCCCTTTTATTTTTATTCAATATCTGATTTTAAAAAAAAGTTATATGTGTTAAATTTTTCTAATTTAATTTTTTGGATTTAGCTAATACAGTTGGGATACTTTTTTTGGAAAGGATTGCGATAGGTTTTTTTACACTATGTATTTAAATTTTATGTTTTCTTTCACTTTTTTTTTGGACGAGGATTTTTATTTAGGAATTTTCAAAGCAATTTTATATTTTTAATATTTGTTTACCAAATATTATTAGTAATTGATGCGTTGGTAACGCTTGCAAAATTAATTAAACTGTAATTTTCTCATATTTCTGTACGTAGATATAAGTTTCAATTATGCATCATTGACCAAGCATCCTTCATACCTACCTCCACCTTTTCATCTGTCCTTTTTACTCTTTTTAACAACAGTAATCTCTCACGTGGTTATTTTATTTCGAAAAAGCGCATCCTTACATTTATAGAAAGTAACGCCAAAGGAAAATTGTTCTTACAACCCTAGTGGCGTTTGAGGGCTGACGTCACGTTACCATAGCAATCAGCTGTTCCGGTTAGGGCTTATTCAGATATTGACTAAATTCTAGTCGAAGCCCCCCTCCTTCACCCCCTTCTCTATGGCGGTTGCTATTTTATGAACTGTGATCGCCTCCAATCGAAAGTCAATTCTGATCATTGGTCAATTCTTCCCTACAGTTTCGTTTTTTATCAGACTTATTTTTCTTTGCTATTAACGTTTCTGAGCAATCTATTGTTCTTTAGATAAACATTTTGTTGTGAAAACGATATTTTATTTTTGTCGGTTACGAATGGTTTCAGATATGAATGAAATTGCACCAATACGTTATTACCTAATCTCTAAAAAAAGGCGTGATTCGACTTGAGTAAAATTTTTTGTATGGCATCAGTGGCATTTCTTGGCGATCCAGATGCCCCCCCCCTTCTTAAAATGTGCATAGTTTTTATTAAGAATTTCATATTCTTAGAATAAGTTCTACTGTAACTGTATTGATGTTCGTGATTGTATTGGTATCTTAATTTATTTTTTCAATTAAAACATTATTAGCTACATTTCATACATTTCATACAATTAAAACATTATTAGCTAAGTCCCTTTTATTTCCCAGACAAGCTGATACCAATTAATCAGAAGCTGGGTGTACTTAAAGAATTCACTGAGGATCGAACCCCGGTCAGCGCAGTGCCTTAACCACTGTGCCATCTTAACTTTTTGTATTTGTTTCAATGGCTTTTCCAGGTAATCCAGATCCCTCCGCCCCTCCCTCAAAGAATGCACTTCGATTTTATTATGATCTTTATGTTAACAGAATAAGTCCTAAAATTATAACAGTATTAATATTTATAATTGTATTGAAATATTAATTTATTACATTTTTTTGAATTAAAGCATTGTTAGTAATATTTTTAAATTTTCGACTAATAAAATCAGTAAAAAATTTAGATAGTTCCAAAAAATTAAGACCTGAAAATTTAAATTTTCAGTCGGTAGCCAGTCGCTGGTAGATCTCTAATAACTTAGTAGCCACTTTTTCCTCAAACTTAATGAGTCGATGACTGATATCGGTAGGTCCTTTTAATTTTATAGCCACTTTATGCAAACTTTTTTTTTTCCCTTGGATTAAATTTTTTTTAAGAAGTTCATATTAGTCTACTGCTATAAAAAGTTAATTCAACAATAAAAATAATTTTAATATTGGACAAAATTTAGTAAACATACTTACTTTAAAGAATTTTATTTAAAAATATTTGGGGAAGCAAAATGCATGCATTACAACTTTGAAATACGAGAATTATTAAAGATCTTTCCATCACAAATTGATTGATTATGAATGATCAAAATTTTGAATGGAGATATTAGAGACTTTTATCATTAAATAATTTTCAAAAAAAAGAAAAAAAAATTAAAAGATATATAACTGCGCGACAAAGTGTCCGGTTGCTTATTTAATTTAAATCCCCTCTTTTTTGTTGTTGTTCACTTCGCCATGTAACACGTGGTTATTTTTCAGGTCTACTACATACAGTTAGGATTATGTGACCATCAAGTAGCGCCTCTTAAATAATCTAATTTTTTTCCCTTAATATTTTGTTTAAAGAATTTTCCTACTCGCATTTTGAGGCAACAAAAATTTTAAACAAATCTAAGCATTAACTCTCTTTATGTATTATACTTTTCTTGTCGTAGAAGTATTTTTTTTTATTGCTTTATAACGTAAAAGAATTTTGAATTCAAGCAAGATTTGCATTTGGTTAAAAATGACTTTCAGTTAGGCACTCTATAGTAAGCCTTTATATTTCTATAGCAGGCACCGCATGTCATTTTTGCTTAAAAGTAGGTCATTTGCAATTAAGTTATGGATTATGTAAGGCATGTGCAATCAATAACCAAAGCTGGGCTTAAGTTTAATGGCATATTTAAAAGGGATTTGCTGTGTTGTAGACCTCCACTTGAAATTATTACTATTATTTAACTTTAATTGAAATTTCAAAAATAAAATTTCCCATTCCTCTGATTTTTTTTTATATTACCAAATATTGTTTAAAGTAAACCTGTACTTTTTTAAAAAGTGTCTTATTTTTGTCGTTCTCATAATAATCTGTCAAGACATTTGTTGGTTTATGATTCTCGAACAACAATGAACGTATTACACGTGCCAAGTAAAAAAATTTTATTTATTCGATTTTTAGATAACTATTCTAAAAAAGTAGCTTTTGTAAACACCTCTCTCTGTATCTTTCTAAGTTTCGAATACACACGAGGATGTGCTCACAAAAAGTATTACCTAGTAGTATCAAACAAGGTTGGATGCTTGATTTAGATCGTCAAAATCTTCTTGTGCCAACGGTGAACCACAAGTGTATATGTTTTTCTGAATACATACCTAATGAATAGTACCTAAAAAATTCACATTGGTGTACAACATTTGGTGTGATCTTAAGATAGGAAGAAACTGTAATTTTGCCCACATTAAGGTCATTAACTGCCTTTGTCAAAATTAGGGAAGTGTAAAATTTACTGTAAAACGAATCCTTAAATATAGCAGAAACAAAATCAATTCGCCCCTCTACTGTTACTGATTCAACTTTAAATAAAGCTCTAAACTTTGAGTCCCGTGTCTGAGTGATTGAGTACAGAAATAGTAATGGGAAAGCTGAAAATTTTTGAATGACCTTTGATGCAAAAAGTTCTCTGAAAAGTATTTATGTCTTTAGTTAGTCTGAAAATAATCGAGCATAAAATAATGATCAGTGATCCTNAAATAATTAAAATCCGCTTCTTTTATAAATTTATTGGTAATTAGTATGTGCTTGCGAATCTTCTGCATTTTTACTCATTTCTTCTGCATTTTATTTGTCTATCTTCTGCATTTTTATAACTAGAGGTTGGCAGCTATGAATATAGCAGAAACAAAATCAATTCGCCGCTCTACTGTTACTGATTCAACTTTAAATAAAGCTCTAAACTTTTGAGTCCCGTGTCTGAGTGATTGAGTACAGAAATAGTAATGAAAAGCTGAAAATGTTTGAATGACCTTTGATGCAAAAAGTCCTTTGAAAAGTATTTATGTCTTTAGTTAGTCTGAAAATAATCGAGCATAAAATAATGGTCAGTGACCCTGGTTCACTTATTTTTTAAAAAAAAGTATTTCTGCTTGTATGATAAACATATGTGTTTTTCTCAAAAATAAAAAAACACGTGTTTATTAGTTTTATATAGAAAACACATTCTGAAAATTTCAACAAAATAAAAAATTTCAAGTATCCAACCTTGATTGACTCTTAAGGTTCTGCTAAAAGTTCTCAAACTTGTGAAATATATTTGCTTACCTTTTTTTTCTTCTTTCTTTCTTTTTTTTACCTAGTTATCAAAGACGGGAAATCATTGTTGTTGCTTTAAACTGTATGATGACTTAACATTAAGATCGTGCCAACTTATGTTATCAATGCGTGATCTCATAGTAAGATGTGGAAAACGTAGTTCACAATTATTATACAACATCTCCTGATATTTTTATTCGTTTTTGATCACTTTTTGACATTATTACTTAGTGTCGTGTATATCTATAAAATTGCTTTGTTGTGATTAATATGCTGTTCACTCAAGCATTTGTAAGTACAACAAAGCCTGTTATCAGAACGTCATCCCCTTTAAATTATATGTTATTGACTATTTACCATAAATCAAACAATTGAAATCATATTATTCTTACATTATTTAAATAAACATATTTAGCTACCTTTAAGTGTAAAAGGTTTCATAATAAGTCAGTTTTTAGTGATCCTATATAATTTGTGGTAGATAGAACTTGAAAAATAAGGAAAAATTTTCGACTCTTGAAAAACCTAGGATTTTTCCAGTTCTTGTATAAAAATTAAGTAATTATTTAATTTTAAAGTCGGAAAAATGTTAAATTCTCGTGGAACAGATTGAATTGCCATTTTAAATAATAAATTTTCCCTAAAATGGTTAATTTGGTGTGCATAAGAAAAACACTCTTAAAAACTTAAATTTGTGTCCATACTTTTTACCTATAGTAATGAAGAGTATTAAACTTGACCATGTGATAAATATTAAGTTCAATGTCTACAATTTTCCTTTAGTATTCATAAAATATGTATTTTTTTATTAAGTGTAAATTTTAGTTGATATCTTGAAATTCCTATTTTTGTGAAAGTGTAAGAAAACTTTTACTATTGTTTTATCGTGTGTTCTGAAAGTTTAGTTTTAATTTGTGTGGATGATTTTATATCCTTTAATATTGTACTACATTGGAAATTTGAGAATTAAGTGTGAAAAAAGAATGCTAGTAATTTATAAACAGTAAAAAAATATATTTAATTATTTTTTCATTGAAAAAAGTTAAAAGCTTACTTAAATTTAAATTATTAAAGAAATCATTGTTTTAACTACATGCAGTGTTGACAAAAGTGTCAAAATTGTTAATTTTTTTATAAACATAATATTGCACCTGCATCTCGCATCTACAGGTATTTTTACATGCTCAATTCTCACTCAATATTTTTATAAAAGTTTATATTGTCCGTTTCAGGGGGTCCGGGACACATTTTTGGAACTTTTTTGAAAGTATATATATATTTTTATTGAATTTTGTCTTATAATTATTGTGCTGTCTTATCATATAATAAGTATATGAAAAATATTTTCAAAGCTATTGAGAAATATTTTTTAAAAAAATGTCTTGTTTTTAACTTTGATATAACTTTTAACGAAATAACTGCTTTAAAATGACCAATTTTTTAGTTATTTTATATAAAAATAACCATTGTTAAATTTGTCTTCCAAATTTTTAATTAAATCCGCATTTTTAATTTTTTTAATAAAAATTTCAGTTTTTTTCGCCTGCATTATTTTTTTAAAAATTTGTGCACACAAATCTAAATTAATTTATTCAGATTAAACGTAAACCAATCAAATAAACAAATCAGTGTAAATTATCTGAAAAAAGTGTGTTCCAAATTTAATTTAATTATCTTAAACAGTTCTTGAATGATATCGATTTAAATTTTAAAAAAATGCATTTAAAGTTTCAACATCAATTATGTTGATAAAAACACAATATTACAACTTCTAAAATAGATCATAAAAGCATAAAATTTGAATCGTTGAAAAAGAGAAATAATACTGTAATTTTTAGAGCAATAATAAAAATCGGAAATTTGAATGATTTTCCTTTCTTAGATCCCCTTAAATATTTAATTTTTTGCCAGTTAACATTGAAGACAAATTTCTCGCTTCCATATGAAACTGATTTATTTTTTCTGCAGCCCTCTTCCAAAAATGTGCATCCCTATTTTAAACATGTTTTCCCTCTGCCCTGATACTAGGCTGTCTCTATGACCGCAACATGTTTCCTCATGTTCTGTTTCCTGAAATCCTTCAACTGAAATAGCTCAGAAACGTGTGTGTGTGATCCCTCAAAACTTCCTCGAACTCTTGCACTCTTTTTCTAATCTGAGAATTTATTGGTGTATCCCACTTATGGAAAGCCGATTAATACTCTTTCTCTGAACCTTGGTCGCTGCCGATTAAATCCTCTGAAAAGAAAAAGGATAAGAATATTCGCGTGTCGCAATCCTTTCGAATGAAATTTCTGCTCAATAGGGTGTCCGAACATGCGGGTTCATTATGCCATTTACTCTAGTTTCATCATTCCAGATGTTTCTGGAACATTTGTTTTAAATGAAAGTTTGTGATATTCTTCATTTTGAAATAGATTAATCTCTTGAGACCTAAGCTTTAAATAATTTCTGAAATGCGCTTTTCACTGAGAAATACTATATAGCTTATAGTCGAAAATTAACTTTTAAATGCGATAAAATATTTGCTGCCTTAGTTCTTTTTAATTATTCCTTGAAAATGATAAATTTATTTTTATCAATTTTGTTTGCTTGTTATCGAATATTTTTTAAATTTATTTCTCCACATTTTGGTCATGGAACAAAATCCACTAAACTCAAGTAATGAGATATTTTAAGGTCATAAAACTATCTAAAAATTTAGCTGAACCACCTTTATTACCCTCTTTTTAAATAATTTTTCATTGTAATTAAAAACAGACCAACTAGGGGGTAAATCAAATTATAATCTATTAAAAAAAAGCGCTTTGTGAAAGCAAAAAAAAAGACTGAAATATTAATTCTTAAAATATTTTAAGTGTTAAAATCGTACCAAATATCCAATATATTGAATGCTGGGTTTCAGGAGATTTAGACAATTTCCAAACATATGAGTTTGAGTAAGCAAGTACCATGTTAAGATTGTACAAAATATCCAATAGATATAATAGATCGGATGGTGGGTTTCAGGAGATTAAGACGATTTCCAAACATATGAGTTTGAGTCAGAAAGTACCATGTTAAAATTGTACAAAATATCCAATAGATCGGATGCTAGGTTTCAGGAGATTAAGACGATTTCCAACCATATGAGTTTGAGTAAGCAAGCATCATGTTAAAATTGTACAAAATATCCAATAGATATAATAGATCGGATGGTGGGTTTCAGGAGATTAAGACGATTTCCAAACATATGAGTTTGAGTAAGCAAGTACCATGTTAAAATTGTACCAAATATCCAATATATTGAATGCTGGGTTTCAGGAGATTAAGACAATTTCCAAACATATGAGTTTGAGTAAGCAAGTATCATGTTAAAATTGTACAAAATATCCAATAGATATAATAGATCGGATGGTGGGTTTCAGGAGATTAAGACGATTTCCAAACATATGAGTTTGAGTAAGGGAGTACCATTTAAATTTTATACGTGTATAATAATTTTTAAAAACTATAATATGGTCGTTTTAAATTACTATTTTTTAACTGTGCATTCTTACTAAAACTCGTATTTTTATTAAGTAAATATATTAACACGATGGTCAAAATGAAAGTTAGAGTAAAAACCCACGTATAAAAATATAAATTTATGTGTGTAAAAATATAGGGCTCACATGAATTTTTATTACTTTATTTAATTTGATATTCATACTATAATTGAACGTGTGTGTAGTAGTTTATCATAAAAGATTTATAGAAATGAAAATAGTTCATTTTTAATAGTTAATAGAAATCGAACTTGAAAAATATAATAGAAAATTTAAGTTTCAGGCGTTTTTTTTTTTTTTTCTCCTTCCAAAGCAAATATTGTTTTGTTTATAGTTATTTCTCTTAAATAAATAATATATAAAATGATACTTGAAGTATTAAATGCCATTTTTATGGTTAAATTTTTTTTTTTATGAAAAATTTGTTACGATGCTTGAAGTTAACAGTAGGTTTTAAACGAAATGAGTGGTTTTATATTTTGAAAGTGTTTTGATTAATTCTTTTATAACGGATAGTTTTGATTATTTAAAATCAGTGTTTCTTTTAGAAGTTTCTAGATATACATAAAAAATGTATTTATTTCTTTTAGAATAATGTTTTATTTGTAGAAAGTATACTTTTGAATTCAACATACCAAATAATAAGTTTTCATAAAATAGATATGAGAATCGTAAATATTCAGAAATACTTGGGTAGTTTCTGGACATTTTATATAAAAGACAGAAAAGAAATACTTTTGTTACATAACAAATGTTTTACAATTATAATTTTATTTTTGCCAAGTTTTCCTATTGGAATTGTTCCAAATACGTATATTTAAACAGTTTCCTTCTCTTTTTCTTTTTTCTTTTTTTTAAATGTATGCAGACAGTTTCTATTCGTCATGCTGTGCGTAGTTAAAGCTAGGTTTAGGTATTAAAAAAAATTAACTTTCATTTATGAAATGAGCTTACAGATATTCTACGATTTGTTTTGTAAAAAAGTCATGATCTGCCTTCATTTTCGAAAACGGTCTGTTAAAAATAAAGTTGTGTTTTTATTTTTTTAAAAAGGCGATATCTTTTACATACATTTGAGTAACTTTTAGAAAACGTTATATTCTTTATTTTTTGTCTTTAAAAAATATTATCTTTTTTCTTTTACCCCTTTTGGTCTAAATCGCATCACTCAAAGCTTTTACCTAGTTGTTAGAGCATTAAACTGTAAACAAAGAGGTAGCCTAGAATGATATAAATAGCAAAATAGATAGGGGAGGGGGGCTTACAAAAGAAGAATTGTGCTCGTGCGCTACGAACGTAGCAGATGATTATTAAGAAAGAGAACCAATGAGCCATAATATTGCTATTGAGCTAGCCTTCATTTGTCATAAAATTTAACGCAAAAAAAGGGGTCAATATACATTTTAAGATTTTTAATAGCAGAATTATGACGATATAAAATTGGTTGATATTTTTTTAAAAACAATATGAAACAAAAATTGCTAAGAAAAGGGTTTTTACCCCTTTCATTCACTCCCGCAACAGCCCGTTGTTAGCCAGGATGACCATAGAAGTTAAAACTCAACATTTCGTGACCAACGGCATGATTGTGGTAATGCGGTGGGTGAAAATAGCATCCAGACTTAATAGTCAAAATCATCCGTGGTGGCTCAGGGAATAAATAGATCTCTCGCCTCGAGGTGCCATGGGTTAGAATTCTAGTGATGGCTGGTCGATACGAATTTCGCACTTGGCTCGCACTGACCACAGTACTGATGTAAAATATCCTCAGTGATGGATCATTCAGATGGATCATGGGTTAGAGTCCCCTTGCCGCCTGACTAACTGTGATATTTTTTCCTCCCCATGTAACGCAAATGCTCGTTAATTCCAACAAAACAATCCTCCATGAAGGCAAATTTCTCCAGATACTTGATCCAGGAGTTCCCTTGTCTTCTGGATTGGGTTCAAAAGTGCTAGTCTACGGAGTTGAACATTGATAGTCGTAATCTCCAATCTGACTCTTCAACTCACAGTGAGATGACATGTATGCAGGATGCTCATATTCTGAATTCGTGACAAAATTCTACTTTAAGTTTTTAAATTACTGTATTATTTTCACTATCTTAATAAATTTCATATCCTACCTTCCTTTTTTTTAATTTTCATTCACTTACGTTTTTTCATTGTTAGAAGTGATAGCAAAAATTTTAAATTGCTGCTCATATTCTTAATTTCTTTTCCAAACTCTTACCCCTCCCACGATTCCCACCATGGCTTTACTAAGTTGGGCAATCCCATGGTGATTGATGCATTTTGATGTTTTCTAATTTTCTTTTTTTTATTAATAAATATTTAATGATTTTTTTAAAAAAATTATTTGGATTGTTTTTTTAATATCCTATTATTATTATGCATATAAGATAAGGAATGAAAATTCTAAATGTTTTATCTAGACTAAAAATATAAAATTTGACTGACGTCACATAGAAAGGACACAAAGTAAAGCTTCATATTTTTACGTAGAAATTTTCTTTTTCTAAGCAATAATAGGATGATATTGATTATTTTTTTTTTAATTCATTGAAAAACATTAAATTAAACATTCAGAATATGCTTGACATATTCTTCTTGATATCTCAAACTACGCATTATTGTTAAATAAATAAATTACTCTTTACCTGTTTCCTGGATATATTTTCATTTTAAAAATATTTTATGTACAGTTTTCAATTTAATGTTGATGTCTCTCTGAAGAGTTCTATCTCAGAAACTGGTTAATGTTTTATGATCATTTAAAATCTTTGGAAATTATTTTGCATTTTCTTAGTGTATTTAGTGCTTAAAAATATTTTTTGAGTGCCTAAAAATTACTTAAAAGGTGCTTATTTTTTGTAGAAAAATTTGACCACGCACCCCTATAGTGGTTTTTATATTGATATGAATTCATGTGAATTAATATTTTCGAATAGAAATTAGAGTTCAATGGTTTACGGTTTTTTTCATTAAAACGTGATTTTAGCATTACAGTTGCTAACCTTAATTTTTTTTTTCCGTCTGTTGCTGCCTGTGGCACAAGCTGACAAAAGTTTGTCTCATGAATAAGATTTAAAGAAAGCAAAATAAATATCGGCTACTCAGGTTTTTGTCGCTCTCCATAGGTTAAGAATTTTTACAGAAACAATTTTTCATTTTATATTTCTGTTGTGTTGTTGAAACATTGAGAAAGTGTGATTTCAAATATCCAATCCTAATTTTTCTCCCCGCCGCCTGTGACACTAGTTGACATGAATTACATTTTATGAATCAGGTTGAAAAATTGCAAAATAAATATCAAACGAGGGATAACCTTCTTTATTCGATGTTCATTAAGCTGGAGTGATTTTGTCCATGAAGGAAGCAATTATTTCGGTGTTTAACCTACTTTAAAACCTTTAATGAAAAACAATTGCTCAATCTAAGGATGATTCGCACATATACTTACCTTACTGAAATGCTTCGTTGGGAAATGTTAACAAACATAGCTTTCTTCCAAATATTTCTATTTGTTTTAAATAGTTTGAATTGTAAACAACTTAAATTTTATTTTTGTTTCTTGCTATGTACACATTAGTTTAAGTAGCGTTTCTAGAGCACTTCGTATAGACCTTCAAACAAATTATCAATAGAGATCTCAATTAGGTATCAATTGTTTTAAGCCTAATTACGAGAATATTTAGTTTGCTGAACAATCGCTTCCCGATTCTTCGATTTATTTTGCCTATTAGTGTTATTTTTTTAATTAAGACAAAGTTTGATCTAAAAAAAAGTCGGTGTATCCAAATTAAAGTTTAAAAATACAATTTTTAAATAAACTGACGTCATCATTTTATTCTGTAATTTTTTCTTTGGAGATGTAAGCAGCATATGGGCTAGTGTTGCCTATTTCTTTTTATCGAGAAATTGAGAGTTTTTGGGGAGAAAAGTAGTAACTCTTAGTATTTAAATTCTATTTTTTTATGTAAAAAAAAAGTGAACTAAAAATGAGATTTGTTGTAAAATGATATTTAAAAAAAATAATAAATATTTATGATTATGTGGATTTTATGCAAATAATTTGTATGAATCTGGGTGGAGTATAATTTAACTTTTGGAACAATCTGCAAGGTGTTAAAGAAATGTTGTTGTTGACGTGTGCCTGTTTAGGCAGAGGGGGGCGATTGTTCTAGTTTTCCAGTGGCGCCATCTATGGCCAAGAATTCGACTTCTGCCACACCATACGTCGCACCCGTTTTTAGGGCGGACCCATTCATACATGCATTCATTCATCCACAGATCGTAATTTTGACCTGAATCAGAGAACGATCGATCTCCAATCCAGTACCCCCAGAGGTATTGATTTGTTATGGGAATCCCTACCGTCCAGGCTATCCCGGGATATTGAAATGTTTAACATCATGAGAAAAAAAATTAAAGCTTTTGGAATAGTTAGATTTTTGCCCTGATAAATTAAAAAACCTTAACTGCTACTTTTTTTTCTAAATGTTACTTTTTTTTTTTTTTTTTTTTTTTTTTTTTTTTTTTTTTTTTAGCTTTTTCGAATAAATGCACTTATACACAACTCTTTTTATACACTTATGAGAACTGCAATTAATACAGTGATATTGAAATTTATATTAACTCTTATCGAATGCTGATGATGAAATCTGCTTTTCGTATTTCATTTCCTTCTTCTAAAAATTTGTCTGAGATACGACTTTCTATGTTTTTCTATGCAGATTCACGTTAAAAATTCTCTAAAATATGTCAATTAGTACAGAATATAATTCAAGACAAGTAATGTAAAACATTGTATTAATAGTGCCAAAGAAGGATTTTTGGCTTGTTAAAAAAGCAACTCCATATAAAATAAACACACAAAATAAAAACCACTACTCCACATAAAAAAGCAAACCAAAGAATGGCAATTCTCGAATCAGCCACGGTTGATGTTATGTAGGTAAATGTTCCTTACCACTCAACCACCCCCAACATTCTGGAATCTGGGAAAACAGAAAACTGACCCTTTCCATTTGCGCAGGATTCGAGTTCTTGCAATAACAGATAAAAAAAAAAGAGAGAGAGAGATACTCTGGGGCACTAATGGAGAGAAAGGCAGATTTTTCTCTATCGATACACACAGAAAATGATGTCTCTGTCCTGAGTAAAAGGAAAGGCAGCATTCGTCCTCATCGATCCAGGAGGATGCACTCGATTCCAAAAAAGAACAAACGCTTCCTTTACTGTGGAACGCCTCACTAAAGACAAAGAAGAAAGAAGAAAAAAAAAAGATTCGGATCATGCAACAACAGCACTGCAGTAAGAATAAAAGGGAGAAAAAAGGCTTATTCCTGGCAAGTGTAATAGTAAAAGGAGGAAAAAGTCTTATTCGTTTATTTGGAGCCAACTGGTTTCAAGACATTTCTTTTTTGGAATATGTGTAGATATATTTTGCTTTTATCCAGATTTGGAAAGAAGTAATAAGGTCTAGATATGTTTCAACGATTTAGATTGTTTTCTTGAATTTTTCACCTGTTCTGCTAATTATAAGGGTTTTCTAGGACTTTTTCGCATGTTCTGCTAATGATACGCGTTTTCTTGATTTTTTGCCTGTTTTGCTTAGCGTTTTCTGGGATTTTTCGACTGATTTGCAAATTATACGCGTTTTCTAGGACTTTTTCTCTTGTTCTGCTAATTGTACTCGTTTTCTAGGACTTGTTCTGCTAATTATACGCGATTTCTTGGATTTTTTTCTCTTGTTCTGCTAATTATACGCGATTTCTTGGACTTTTTCCTCTTGTTCTGCTAATTATACGCGTTTTCTAGGACTTTTTCTCTTGTTCTGCTAATTGTACGCGTTTTCTAGGACTTTTTCGCTTGTTCTGCTAATTATACGCGATTTCTTGGATTTTTTCCTCTTGTTCTGCTAATTTTACGCGATTTCTTGGACTTTTTCTCTTGTTCTGCTAATTATACGCGTTTTCTAGGACTTTTTCGCTTGTTCTGCTAATCATACATTTTTTCTGGACTTTTCGCCTACTCTGCTAATTATTAGCATTTTCTTGGACTTTTCACCTGTTCTGCTAATTATACGCTTCTTTTTTGTTCCTTGGCCAAAGAATACGTGCTCTTTGTTCGCCAAGTTCTATTCACTATACGCGCTTTTTTTTCTTCCTCCTTTTTCTTTTTGGAGACATAGTCTTGTTCTGTTAATCACACACAAATTTGACTTATTCTTTATAGATAAATCATCAGTTCATGTGGTGATTTATTGTTAGGGAAACAACATTTAAATTTACTAAGTACCAGAGTAATAGGAGATAAATTTCTAGCCTCAATCTCACAACTTACAAATAAGCATTGAGCTAACAGATAGCCAATCCATAGTTTACTGTCATTTGCAAACTGAAATGGATTATAAATAACAGTTTTCTGTTTGATATACTGTTTCTATCTGATATTCAAATAAGCATGCGTGTTTGAATCGGTAAACTGTGCTTGTGTGTAAATGTTGACAAAACCAATGTATAATTTCCTCAGCAAATCATGTAGAATTCATAGTAAGATATTTCCATTGACTAAAAAGTAGCGTGTTGTTCACACATTTTACGACATTTGGTAGTATTTGCATATTTTCGTAAAATAAATAACTTTTTTTTTTTACCGTTACTTGTAATTTTAATTATAACGTTCAATGACATTATAATTATCCGGAATAGTAAATATATTTCCTTAAATTAATCCAATAAAACTAGTTAAATATTTTTAGAAGCTTTTTTAAACATCCTTTGCTTAACCTGGTAATTTAAATAACATTTTTTTTCTGTTTTAATTTCGTAGAAAGAGAGGAAAGAAAACAGTATTCATTCATAAAAACAGTTTACAACTGTAAAATTCTTTTTCAGATTTTTTTTTTAATTAATTTTTTCTCATTGCAAAATCTTATGGAGATATTTCTCGCAGTCTTTTTATCAATATCTTCTAAAACTTAGTCTAAGCAACTTATTAAAACAAAGAGTAAAAAAATTATTTCATGAAATTTGGAATATGTTAATTGATTGAATTCTGACTCCATGGTTACTTACGAGCCAGATTTCAGATTCTTGAATTGCATTGCTTCAATTGATGTATAATGATCTAGTTTTTCATTAAAAACCCACTCTTTTTTTAAATTTTTTTTTCTAAGATAAATACTTGCTTATCGATTTCTTATCACCATTTACAGTGTGTCCCAATTAAAAAGAATTATCTCTCCTGTCTCAACAACTTGAGATGTTGGTTGTCTTGATCTTTATCAGATTAATGAGACTTTGGTAAAGATTAGGTGGATTTAAAAATCTTACCTTAAGATGGTATTACATTAACATTTATGAAGACTGATTGAGCTTTATATTCTTCATCGCTTTGGAAAATGAAATTAGCGTCCTCTCATCAAAATTTTTGATGCCATTACTAATTCATGTTGTTATTACAAATTGCCAAATCTTCTTGTTATTATAATTTTTCAATTGCTTTTTCAAATTTTTGTTATTATTTCAGATTTTTGTTAGTTGTCTTTTTAGAATTTTTGCTTTCTTAAAATTGAAATTCTTCTAATCCTCCTTATTTAACTTTCATGAGTAAACCGATGAGGGATATTTACTGTATTCGGTAGTATCATTCGATATATGTGAAATACAAGTTGGTCACCTAATCAGAAATTGAGATTTTGCGGTAATTTAGATTATCTTTTAAATTTTTTCTGACAAAATTATACCAATACAGTTCAGCAAATCAGTAGTTTTTGAGAGGTAGTTGTATACATTTGTTTGTTTTACAAATTTATGATTAATATCTTAGTTTTCGGGCAATTTACTTTATAAGAATCATCGAAATCATTTTTAATCAGTTTAAACTGAAATAAAATTAAACTTTTAAAGATCTAAAAGCTGACAAATGTGTTGTTATGAATTACTGATTCAAAGCCACTAATTGCAGATTTTTATTGCTTTAAAGTTTTGAGAAAAATTTCATAGATGTAATGAAGCTACCCCTTTATTTGCCACCTTTTTTTTAAAGATGTTATACTGCCTAATAGTACTATATCATCAAAAGTTTGATAAGTACAAAAACAGAGGAAGAAAAAACATTAATTTAAAAATTTAACTTTAAATCAAAAATGGCGCCTATGGAGGCCTCTTAAGTGGTAAACTGCACGGCAAATTAAACAAATTTAATTAATTTAATTGTTTGAAAATGTTATTTTTAGCTTGATTTTCAGAAAATTATCGAAATTTCTTGAGTCTTGATGAATAACAACGTTCCTTTATTTTGGAATGGACTAAGGATGTTTTTAAATTGTAGGTGTGCGTCAGTTAGTAAAATTTTTACAGAAAAAATTAACATTGCATATCTACTCTTCGAACGGACTAATAGATATTTTAATGCAGCTAAATCATTTACTTCGATCTTAAAAAATTTAAAATAATGAATTAAAATAACCATTTTAGTATTTCAAATTATGTCAGTCTTGTTTTTTTTTTCTTTCTTAAAAAATGCAATAAGATATTTGATATTTAAAATTTTGAAGATTCATCAAATTTACGTGTAGCTTATTTCAGCAATAAATAGAATAGGGTATAGCGGAATAAATGATATTTAAAACAGCTAAATCATTTACTTCGGTCGATAAAAATTTAAAATAATTAATTAAAATAAACATTACACTATTTTGAATTACGTCAGTTTTTGAATTTTTTTTTTTTTTTTATTCGTGAAAAATGAAATAAGACATTTCAAATTTCGTCTGTAAAATTTTGAAGATTCAAACTTTTATCACAGCAATAAATTTTTTATTCAGCAATAAACAGAATAAAGAAAATTTATCGCGAAATAAATGATATTTAAATCAGCTAACTCGTTTCCTTCGATCTTAAATTTTTTTTAAATAATTAATTAAAATAAACACTTCAATTATATGAATTATGTTCTTGTCTTTGGTTTCTTTTATTCATAAAAAATTAAATATTTGAAGATTCAAACATTCGTGTAATTTAATTCAGCAATAAATAGAAAAGGGAAATGTATATATAGCGGAATAAATGATATTTAAATCAGCTAAATTGTTTCCTTCGAAACCTCTAAACCAGTTTGCTTAAATAACCACAGTGATACCTTACGCAAATGTTTCAGTTCGTGATCTCGATTCTTTTTATTCCTCTCTTTTTTTACTCTCGCGTGAAACGTTGGCGTATTGAAAAAACAAAACAAAAAAAGAATCAAGAATTTAGAGGTGAATAATATAACCAAAGCTGCGAAGTTCATCGGTTCGTTGTTTATGGTTCATGGACTCCGTCGACTGTGGAGTTTGTGTACGCGTACAATGTGTGTGTATTCGACAAAACACTTTTATACTTACTAGGAATGCCGTCCCGCCATTTGGACGGCAATAACCCTTCCGCGAAAGAGAGAAAAAGAATAACGAAGTGAAGTGAAGGGAAGGGGTGATTTTATTGTCACGTTTTGTCGTCTGGTTTTTTGGTTGTTTGGGTGAGTAGAGAGGAGGGTGCACGTTACACGGTTAGCCATGCATAGTAAAGGAAAAACGCGTTGATGGTTTTTGCTTACAGGGCTTTTGTATTCGGCATATTGGCCGAGTGTTTTGGAATCGTGTCTTTCTTTGGTGTGTGGAAGACGATGTATATTCATGGAGAACTTGAAGCCTCACTCCATCAATTTTGATGGATGGGTCGTTCGATTTGCCAGCTTCATCGTATTCATTAGTTGTTTATATTGGAAGTCATTGGCGACTTATATTGAATTCTGTTGGCTGTATTGCTAATTTTAGGCGTTGCCTTTTTTCATTCCATGTATTATTTATTCCTATTTATTGTATTTATAAACATCACGACAGAATATGTAAAGATATATGTCCGAATATTAAAATTGTAAGCGATACACAACCTTTTTTTTATGCCAATTTACAAAAAGTTGATATAAGGTAGAGTGCAGTATGTATGTGTGTTCATCAAGTATACGTATAGGTGTTTTCAAGAAAAAATTCTGCGAAAAAATAATTCGATTAGTTTTTCACGTGTACAGAACATGATATGCAATAGTATATATACTTTATATGTTTTTAACAGTATATAAACAACTTAAATCTCATTTTTTAAATAAATTCTTGCACGACGCATATGTTTTTTTAACGTGTTGTGGATAAAATTACATTTCTTTTTTAAAAAAATAGACAAGACGAAAAATCTGAATTCTTTGATACTTTAATGGTGTTTTCTACATTTTAAAATATTATTGCTCTAGTTTCTGAGTTAGCTTAATTATAAATGGCCAACGTACATTGGCTATTCAGGAGCAGCAGGTTGTGCACTAGCACCACAGTGGTGATAATGAATTGGGCAAAACTCTTATATGTGTTTTTTTACTAAATATAAACGTTCTAAAAAAGCTATTTTCTAAAAAAAATAATAATAAATTAATTAATTTATTGTCGATACAGTTTTTTTTTAACTTATCACATTTTTTTTCACGTTATGTGTTAAACGCAACACCAAATTACATTATAAGTAATAATCAAAATGCATCCTACATATTTCCAATTGATGTATCGATAATTTAAACTCGAGTGATTTGATATCGTATATGAAATCTCAATCATGAAACAATCTCTTATAACATATGTTTGAATTCCAAGCATGGCTGATGTTTGCTTGCGTAATAAACTATCCTTACCTGAAGATACGGCCATGGCAAAATAATTGTAAAGGAGTATCATTGCCGTCGTCTTATTATCTGAAAATATTGTTTTCCCTTATACAAATTAAACAAATTTGTCGGAATGTAATACATTATACCAATAATCTAGTATTTAGTGCCTGAAAATCTATGTCTTAACCCCTCCCCCAATAGTATAGTCGCGTAATCGAACGTACAAATATTTATCAATGAGTACAAAGTCAATGAATGGGCTGAAAATCGCTTTCATCAAATCAATTGCATGTAATCAAAAAAGCTGCGCTCTTTTGCCACAACTCACACCACTGGTTTGAGAGCCGATGATTAAGAGTTCGATCCTGGCAATTACAAAACAACCGGCATGTATATGGAGCAAGGTGCATTCAGCCACACGACGTTAAATTTGTCGTGGCTGAAAGCCCTCTCGTTGGTTGTAATAGAAGTTGTAGTATGGAGATATGAGTATCCGATCAGGCGCTGTCCTCGTCATCTGGCTAGGGTTGAAATTAGGTGGCGTTCCTATCATGGCCGTTAAAAGGTATATCCCTGATAAACGGGGCTAGAAGCTTGACCGTTGTGTTGTGTGTGTAATCCTAAAAGCGCTTATTGATGTTAGAACGTTTCAAAAAATTTTAAACCTGAATTCCCATTATTTTGGAAAGATTTATTTTTCATTATTGTACGTTAGTTGTTCTTGCATTAGGGGGTGGATATAGTGTTATTTATGTGTGTGTACAAATCGTAACGTGTGTACAACTTTCCAAACAATAATAGAAGCAGATTTATGTGTTTTTTATGTATTATGATATGGCATCATATATTTGTTATTTATGCTATTTTTTTTTCTTCTTTTTTACGAGGTTGATATAAATTTAATAATAATTATCACTTTATAGTTTTGATGAGAAAGTTCTTTTTTTTTTCCAAATAAACGCGAATGTAACAAAATACTATTTTATTTTTATGCTGCAAAAGAAAAAACAGACTATCTCCTGTTATCTGTTCACTTATTCTGCGGAGAGACGGGGGAAAAATCAAAAAGGATTCTTTTGATACAGGGAAAGGTTTGATATGGCGAAAAAGAGTAAGGTGCGTGTTGCGCTTGCGCTCGGTGTTGTCAATAAGATATCTCGGCTAGCCGTCGCCCAGGGCAACCACGAGGGAAAGTAAAGCAGCTTTTCCTGCGAGTCGTCTGCCACTTGACCCGATTATGACCGAAGAAAGCTACTCGCGAACAGCTGCCAAGGTTTTGATGGGGAGTGCGCGTGTTTGGCACACGCTGCTTACATCTGTTCCCTCAGAACTCCCCCCTCCCCCTTTCGCTGATATGAAAATTTTTCAAAAAATTAACCACATAACATATGGATAATAAAATTGGATTATGTTTAGAACCTAAGTATTTCGGAGATAACGCATCTAATTCTGTCATTAGTTTAGCATATTATCAAGTTACTGACGTATTTAAAATGTATGCTCTTTTTTTATTTTATTTTATAACCGTCGTTGAACAGTCGACCCAATTTTATGGGTTTACGACTATTAATGTTCAACTCCGTTGCCTTGTAATTTTTAACCCGATCCTGAAGACAAGGGAACTCCTGGATCAAGCATTGGCATTGGGAGAAATTTGGTTTCTTTGAGGACTTTTTGATGGAGCTGACCCGCAATTGCGTTACATGGAGAGGAAGACTTAGAGAACCTCCCACGATTAGCCTGACAGCATAGGTGATTGTGCTCCAGAAAAAATCCTGATTTCCGGATTTTTTGCTAACAATGATCCAGAAGTTTCCGGAAATCCAAGGTCTAGAAGTTTCAAGAAATCAACGATCACATTTATGTATAAAAATTCTAGAAATTTTTGTTTAAAAATAATAGAACAAGAATTTATCTTAGCATCTCTTTCATTTGTGAATTTTTTTTTTCTGGTAGTATAATAAATGTGATTAGAGATAAAAGTGAACTTATAAGTAATTATTCATTCAAATTATACTACATATAATTTATTTAGAATTTCATGTTTGAAAATATCAACTATGATTTAAATTTATAAAGATATTTTGTATATATCTTTTGAAATGCGTTATTACTGATTTTACTCAAGTAATTTTCCGGATTTTTGAGTTGGGCTCACAATTACCCCTGCTGACGGCAAGGGGACTCTAACCTATGATCTGTCTACCACTGAGGATATTTCACGTCAGCACTGTGGTCGGTGCAAGCCGAATGCGGAATTCGTATCGAGCAGCCATCGCCGGGATCGAACCCCGGTTGACCTCATTGGAAGGCTAACGCTCTATCCCCTGAAACATCACGGCTCCTCTTATTTTATTTGTAAACATGTAGTGACTATTTAAAAAAATAATAACAATTAAATTATTAAAAAATAAGAAATACATAAATAATTAGTCTTATATTGGCTCAGTTAACATCATGCAAGTACTAAATTGGACGTTTTTGTACAAAAAAAAATTTTTCGATGCATTTAATGAAAACTTTTGTATTAATTCTTGTCACTAGACAGAATTAGAAATTTATTTTAAAATTTTTACCGTAAATTTAATTTGAACTTAATTGTTGCAAAACTTAAAGTTTAAATCTATGTAATGCTTTGGTTATGTTATACACCTTTTTCAAACTGCTTATGTAAGAAAAGTCTGGAATATGAGGAACAGAACCTAGGTGACCATTTTTTATTGAAATGTTTGAATTTTAAAATTCAAACATTTCAATAAAAAATTTGTATAATTTAGATATGAAAAGATTTTTAATGTAATTTTTTAGTTATTTATTTGTTATTTCATCCCTTCATCTAAATTCATAATTTTTACTTTATTTCTTATCATTCTAAGATTAAATAATAACCATCCACCAATAATAACAAATTTTGTATCCTTCATAGTAACCCCTTGACATATCATTAAACAAACTCTAACGAAATTATTAATTTCTTGATATAGAAATGATTTTTGATTGCACTGTAAACAACAGCTCGCAACGGAATGTTGACAGAGATGCAAACTGCTCCGGACACGCCAAAATAATTTTAAAAAGAACGGTAAATAACAACAAACTAAATTTTGCAAATATTTGACTATTTTTGCTTGCTTTTTTTAAAGGCATGACATAATGACCGTAAAGTGGTGTAAGCCTACGAATTATTTAGAAATCGTGGTGGATAAAAATCTATTGAATTAAATTTATTAAACCAAGAATCACAATTGATAAACTACCACTTTAAAATATTTATTTGCTGTCCGGAGCAAGTTGGCATCTCCGTGTTGAAGACGTCTGAGACACGTTTTGGCATAAGAAACAAATGACGTCTCCCAAACGTCTTCGTATGCCAAGGAGTTAATAAACATGTGCAACTATTTTTTCCCCTATTGAACCTCATTCTATCTGCAAAAATAAACGATCTCTTTTATTTATAAAGAGCATGTTTTATTCTTCTAATTTTTATTTCATGTGCTTTATTTCGAATCATTCGTTTTCTTTTTTCCCCATTAATAAGTGAATTTCATTTTTTATTAAGAAAAGTAGTTTATTTATTTATTTTTAAAATAATTTACGAGAAAATGATAATAACAATAAAAAATTTATTTACTACTTAGGCCTTAAACTAACCTGTGAAAATGCAGTTTCTGGAAAGAATTTATTCATTAACGAATGTACACGAAATCCACCCTTGAAAAGGTAGCTAACAGAATAACAGTGTAGCTAATATCAATCAATTGTAGTGATTAGAAGTATTACCAGGAATAAAAAATAAAGATTTGATTCTGTAGTTTGAAAATTATTTCCAAAGGCGATTAACTGATGAGAAATGAACATTTTATGAAAATCCAAAACAACTTGGAAAACCAAATCGAAAATACTCTCAATAGATCAACAGATCATGGGTCCTGTTGTGGGCTAACCATGAGATGTTTGGTTCTCCATGTAATTTAGCATAGGTAATTGATTATATGCCAGTGTTTCCCTATCCTTTGAGTTGGGTTCAAACAAAAGGATACTTGGGTAAATGTTTAATGCAATTCGCTGATTATCTGTACTTAAATTTCATATATTGTATTCAGTCTACTAGCAGGATTTAAATTGTATAAATTCATGCATACGTAGATTGAGATTATCACTATTACGTAGCACTTTTATTCATACCGAAATAAGCGGGGGAATCTATAGTTTAATGCCAAATAGATTTAAGTCTCGCTGAGTTTATTATCTTTTAGAATTGAGTCTCTCTTAATATAGAGTCTTTTAGAATTGAGTCTCACTGAAAAGAATGTATGCTGAAATTAAGAAGGGAAAAAAAAACGTCTGGAGGAAAAAAAATAAACTCTGATATTAATTTAACGGTACAGAGAAAGAAAGAAATACCCAACAGAATGTAATAATTTCCTGAACACATTTTGTAAATATGTATATAAATCTTTATTAAGCCAATAAATAATACAAAAGAAACAGCGATAATACATCAAATAATTTTTTTAAATATATTTGCCGTATACCCGCTCTTTTTTCTATATTAAAAGCTGTCATTCAGTTTCTAATGCAAGATAGTAACATTTCTTTCTTTTTTTTCTTACAGTGATCCTGCCATGTCTCTTGGAGGCTGGCAGCAGTCACCGTCATCCGGCCCTGCGAGCGGTGGTGCCCCTCCCCAAGGGCCACAACAGCAGCTGTCCGTGGTCACCACTGTGTGGGGCGTCACCACAACGACGCAGAGCGGGCCTCTCGCACACAGTTCCTTTGGTGCGAACACTAGCACCACGATCGCCCCGATGCCTTACACCCAAGGGGCGCCTCCACAAAACAGCGGTTACCCTCCCGCAAATGGGGCTTCATCCAAAACACCCTACCAAACACAATCTATGAATTCGCGGCAAACTGGAGGACCTCCCGGTTACAAGTATGTCTTTTATGAACATCTTTTTCCATAGAATAATAATAAAGACTTATATTTTTGCGAACCATTGTTCTCTTTATAATATTTAAACGACCCCTTATTATTTTGAACACGTTAAGGTCGACAGCTCGAATTTTTACCCAAGGTGCCCAGTAAAGCCCCTCCTCAATCCTCTTAACTTTTAAACGACCACAGCTGTAGTTATTAAAGTGATGTTTAGGTATAGTAAAGTGGCTAGGCCGCTACAGCGCCACCTGATGGAAAATGGCAATGTTAGCGTTCTTATCTCGGGAAAAAGGGAGTTACAAAATTGTTAAGCATTCTGGTTTTTTTTTTTTTTTTATTTTTTTTTTATTTTTTTAGTATGAACAGTCATCTTGTTTGAACCTTCATTTTAAGAAAAGAATGTTCAAACGTTTGAGATATCGCAAAATACCTTTATTTTAGATGTTTAATCTCATACGTACACCGGAAATAAAGATGTCTAGAGAAAATTACTCCTTCACCTCCATCGTTCCTCTTCGAAAATCATTTTGTCACATCACAGTGTTAGAAATCGTGAACTAACAAATGCGTGTTTTAAGCATCCTTATTATGGATGATATTTTCAATATAAATGTAAACAACAACAATCTCGACTCGCTTTACTTCCGGTTAGAAAGTATACAGCTGCTTATTCTGCGAGGCGATACAGATAATTTGTTTTTAATAGAAGAAATAAATTATATAATTTCTGAGTATATAATATATGCAACAGATTTATAATAATTATATAAATCGGCTGCATTTCATAAGATAATTAATTCTGGTGAATTTGAAGTGAAAATTTGTTTTAATTATTTATTGATGTATTGTTAAAAAAAAAATTGACATGGTTGCTAGATTTAGAAAGAACTCACTTTTTGGCAGTCCTAAACTGGCTTCTTTTTACTTGTTTATTACTGTTAGTTCCTTTTGCAAGCCGTGCACCATCATATATTAGTGTTAGCATATTGTTCGAGCAGCGAAGTTCATTTTACAAATTACCATTTAGGTTTAAATTTCGAAGTTGGTATATTGTTGACAAGGTAAGAAGTGTTTTACAGCGGTTCTTTTTTTCAAATGACAATTCTTACGTCTTGAAATGACAGGTCTTCAAATGACGATTCTTATAAGCGATTCTTTTTTTCTTCTTTTTCAAATGACAATTCTTACGTCTTGAAATGACAGGTCTTCAAATGAAATGACGATTCTTATAAGCGATTCTTCTTTTTTTTATATACACAAGTAATAAATCAGGTAACAAATACGCGCGTACAAGAAATACTACTTAAAAGAGTCTCAAAACACAATCATCCCGTTGTGGTTGTGTGAGCCAAATGGTTTCAAAATACACCGGAAACAATAACCCGTAAAGCGCTTGCAGCGGATCGTAGTGTAAAGAACACCATCCATTTGCTTCAATGTTCACTTAATGTTTTTACGTACTAAATTGTTGATATTCTGAAAATTTGAAAGCTCTTTTATCTCTCATCTTGTACATCTTCTGAGGCATGATCGCGAAATTTGCAGAACTCCGCTAAGGCTGCCTCGTAGATGGACTTGTCTTGTAACGCATCACCACTTTATTTATTCATAGATACTTATTCATAGATAGTACAGTTAAGACAGTGGAAACGGATTCAATTGGCACTCTGTATACAATAATTATCATTTATTTAATCCTTAAAGTTTAAAGTAGTGATTCAGTATGTTTTATACTACTATTGACTTAACAATATTATTATCTCAGTGCCTTTTTTTCCCGGATGGTATTTTATCATCTCTGAACTTTTTTGAGAACTCAAATTTTTTTCAAGACTTAAATTTTTGTTTTTCTCTAAATGTTCATTGAAAAAAAACAAGTGTTTTTCTTTAAGAATGTGAACGTAAAATATTTCATAGTACAAATTTATTAAACAATTTCTGTTAGATTATTTATAAAGCAAACGAGTTTTTAATTATCATTCCTTCCTACATTCAAAAAATTGGATGTACATTCAAGTTGTCATTTTATTTATTTATTTTCATTTGCGTAAGTTTTATTTTTTACTTGGACCCAAGGCTTAACTCAGCAAGTGGCGTATTAATTATTAATTTTGCTATTTATTTATTACTTATTAATTTTATTAATGTCGGGCTGCGCACGACATTTGAGGGCGCACTCACCAGAAAAAAATAATACTTTGAGTTGAAATGAAAATATTTTTTATGTATAAAATAATTTTTAGTCCACTTTATAAACAATAATAACCCTTAACTAAACTCTGAATATAATTACTATAAGATAGTGAGTTATTTTCTCCTATTATTTAAGACAAAAAAACTTCGATATTCTGTATTTCACTTAAGTAACTTAATTCTAACCTTATTTACTTAAATTAAAATAAAATGAATTATATCTGAATCACACATTTCTTCACCACAGTATTTTGTTTCATATTATAATTTTTTTATGGTAAGTCTAAGGGCGCACCCTAAGTTATGTAGTCTACTGTAACTCAGCAATTAAAATATGTTCCATGAAATAAATATATAACTGCATTAAGCGATGTTCGAATCAGGAATATTATTTGTCGAATTAAAAGAAAACATAAATATTTAGTTTTGCATTTTATATTCCTTTTCTATTATGGCAGCTTGAATTTAGTTTCAATAACTACTGACTGCAAAATAGTAGATATCTAATTACATTATAGTAAATGCAAGTTTTTTTTAAGATTCGAACAGTGAAACGTATAATTAGGTCACTCTAACCAGATTTAACTACTGGTTATAAAATACCAAGTGAAAAAAAAAGTGGATGGAATTAAATAATCTCGTCTGATCACTCATAACAATCTTCTCATTTTACCATCGAATAACCTTTACCAAGGCCACCTACTTTTTTTAGCTCTCGATGTGTAGAGTGCTGGGGCGTGACTGAAGGACGGTTGCAAAAAAATGTCACTTGAGAATATTTTCGTCCGGTCATTCAGGAGTGGATTCAGTCAGAAATTCTGTAATTCGTTTGTTATTTATCATTAACTTTAAATCGAAAGTGTCAAATATTAAATTGAAATGTTTATTGTTGACGCGATGTTCGATTAAGATTGTTTTCTCGTGTAACAATAACCTTTAAGATAAATGAATTTTTTAGACACTAATGTGAGGTTTTCGATTTTATGGTGAAATTATTGTTAACATCAACAAGCATCCTAAAACTGGATCGAACCTAAGAATGCCGGTGTATCCCTCCGCCGATGTTATCGTTACTTGGCGAAGTGTAAACAGGCTTGCTATTCTAGAATCCAATTATGATGAAATTTCTTTCAAGTTTAATTGGATTGCAAGATTTAAATGAACTGAAAATATCAAAAGCAATTAATAAATAAAATTAATGAGTTGCAATCTTCTGATTTCATTACATTTTGGCTATTTATTTATTTCGACATTGAATTATTTCTTTGGGAAATTATTTTGTTTTCTGCTCGAAATCTATCTAAATGTTGAAAAAATAAAACAATTGTTCGCAAAGAATAATTCCACAATAGATTGCTACAACTGCAACTCTTTAAAATTTTCACTATTACATTAAGTCTGGGTTTTGACTTAAAAATTCAATCGGAAAGAGTACCTAATTTTTTATGCCTCAAATCCCACCTACTTTTACATAGTGCGTAGCGTTTTTTAAAGGTGCTTATTTCGTTTTTTAAAAGCCCTTTTAGGTGCTTTTTTTGGGTGTTTTTAAGAAGTGCGTAATTTACCCTTTTCGAAAAGTAGATTTTTTCTTTACCGTATCGATTTTCGCCACATATTATGCAAAAGTGTGGTTTTCACATTGTTCTATTCAACTTTTTCACAATTCATTCAAACACAATAGATTTCGGCGTGCCGTCAGTACATAGAGTATGATAGCGACAGTCATTTTATATATTTGATGAAATAATTGCAGGTCCACATGTTCGTTTACTGAGCTGGGTTCCGTGAGATTCTTGCACTCTCATGTGCAACTCTGCTGCATTTTGCAAGATATTCTCATTTTCAGGCTTCATTTTTCACCCACTGTAATAAAACTGAAAAATCTCTCGATCTTTTTGTGGTGACTAATATAATCTAGAAAAGGGTCCTGTATGTCCGAAACTAATTATTTTATCAGGATCATGTAAAGTCTTAAAAAATTATTTTTCATTTTGTTAATGTATATAGTGCTTAAAAAGTACTTAAAGGTGCTTATTTTTGTTGAAAGATTTGGCTACGCACACTGTTTTAGTTTTATACAATTAACCATCCATAAGACCAGTGTACACAACTACTAAATCTTAAAAGCTAAAAAAACTCATATAAATAACATGGATACAATACAGGTTAATGCAGTGTTTGCACATGAACCAAATGAGCTTTCATTTTAGTAAAATAAATATCCTCACAATAAAATATTAAGTACCTACGAATAGAGAAAATGAAAGACAACATGATGCTATTCCAGCGTTTACAATTTTTAAATCTCATTCATTTTGATATTTTTTCTTATGATTATTTTCTTATTATGATTTTTTCTTATCAACAAATAAGCTTATCCAAATTTAAATTGGATTTGTTTGTTTTTTTTTCACTAAATTTCCTATATTGTCAAAAATCCCTCATAAATTGCAAAAACATTTTAGCGAGAAAAAAATAGGCTGAATAATTTTATTTTTTCTCATCCCATTTGTACAACCACACTGTTTTTTTAATCTTAAAAACAGTTTAGATTGCTAAGTAATTCCAAAACAAAAAAAATTAAGTAAGTTAATTAAATTTATGTTTTTTCTGACATGTATTTATTCAATAGATTTTACTTACTGCTTTTTTTTTTCAGTTATAGTTCAAATTCAAATCAAATGAGCAGTACAATAGGACCCAATGCAATAGGAAATCAAGGACACAACAATGGTTCAGAATTTCAGTCTTCATCATCTGCGCTAAGTGCTGCTGCCTTGGTTGCTGCTGCAGCAACTGCTACAGCCACTGCAACTGCAAGTGTAGTTGCTCTTCAAGAAAGACAACAACAAGAAGCTGTTCTCAATAATCAGTATAATCAAGTATGTTTTTTTTTCTTCCAACTATCTTCGGATAAGCTTTTTTTCGGATAAGCGACGGTTCACGGTTTTGAAAATATTTTATCTTTCAGTTCAGGGTTTTTGGAAGAGAAATATGATTTTTTAAAAAAAAGAAAAATTGTAAATTCTTTGAATTCTTCAGTCAGACTTGTTAAAAACGAACCCTGACTGAGCAAGAACTCTTATTATTTAATTAAGACATGAGAAATATATAGTTGGTATACTAATATAAGTCTATAGGAGCGTAGCAAGCTTTCAACTTTAGTTTTAGCGAATCACACTTTTGTAACTTAGTCGTACTTTCACCTTTCCAGCATAAGTGATTCCTTATTGGGAAAATTTGTTTTACATTCGGATGACAACTAAACTTGGTGATGAGTCATAAATCTAGCAAACATGTGAACTTTTGTCAAAGGCAGAGTTGCAAGTGATGTTTTTTGGGCCACAAATCTTATCCAAAGAAAAATAGTATAACAGGGAGACTCTAGGGCAGTTTAAAGCAAATTAACTAACTCTTCCTTTTGCTCTGTACGGAAATAAAAAATTTATAGAATAATGATTATATTTATAATTCAGTAAGTTCGACTGAATTTTTGTAATTCAATTAATGAGGCAATTTATCTATTACTTTATTAATTTAAGATCGCTTATGTCAATTCTTAAAACCATTTATAATTCTTTTTTTAAACTTAAATGGGTTTATTTTCATAGACTGATCTTCGTAGATAACAGAATTTATCTTCTTAACTTAACCAATATTTATATTTTTAGGGTATTCCAGGCCAACAGTTTCAACCAGGTTACAATTCTCATCATTCAAGAGTTTCATCCAATACTGATGTGTCCAGTCCTTTGGGGACTCATATGAATAATCCAATGAACAGTCATATGGGCAACAGTGCTTTGATGAATATGCCCAACAACATGCCTTCAGTGAATTCTATGAACTCTGGCATGGGAATGAATGGTCCCATGGGCATGAACAAAAGTATAGGAATGGGCGGTCAGCCTCACCCTTCCATGTATTCTGGAAACAATCCTGGAATGGCACCACAGAGTCGGTCACGAGCTTCTCCTTATCCTAATCCCCAACAGCATATGGCACAAAAGAGGCCAAATCATTATAACATGATGTCTCAACATTATGGTCCTGGAATGCATCCATATAATTCTAATCCTCCTCAGAATTACAATTCTGGACAGGTAATATACCAATCGGTTTAAACTTTTATGGATGGTTGACTGAATGTAAACAATAATAAACTCCCTAAAACCGGAACAAATTTAGAAAACTTACGGTGTATCCTTCCACTTATGTTATGCTTACGAGGCAATGTGTGAATAAGCTAAATATTCTAGGAAGTTTAATTATTGTGTTTAAATTTATGCATAATTTTACCATTCATAAGAGTTTTCTGTAATTTTTAAATATTAACAAGTCGTGAGCGTAAAACAAATTTGACAAAATTAATATCACAATAAATAAAGTGTAAAGTTAGCTATGTTTTGATAGTCATCCCTTATTTGGCTATATTTGTGTATATTGTCCCCTGAGCCACGATGGCTCAGAGGATAGAGTGTTCACCTTCCAATGAAGTGAATCGGGGTTTGATCTCGGCGATGGCTGGGTTAGAGTCCCCTTGCCGTCAGGCTAACCGTGGGAGGTTCTCGTGGTCTTCCTCTCCATGTAACGCAAATGCGGATTAGTTCCATTAAAAGGTCCTCCACGCAGGCAAATTTCTCCCAATGCTTGATCCAGGAGTTCCCTTGTCTTCTGGATTGGGTTCAAAATTGCAAGGCTGCGGAGTTGAACATTAGTGGTTGTAAACCCAAAAATTGGGTTGGCTGTTCAACGACGGTTATAAAATAAAATATATTTGTTTAAAATAGCACTGTTTTTTATTTTTTGGGTAGTTTCATAACAAGCTTACGGAGTCTTCAGAATTCATTTGTTGTTTGTTTGGTTGAAAGTTAGAATGAAAGAATTTGTTATATTGAAAACACTACAAGTATAATAGTATTGGACGGTGCGTTTTTTCAAGCTTAAGCATAAAAATTTGTCGGAAGTAGTAGTCCGTAAGTTTTTTTACACTTAACTTTACACAATCAACCATCCATAGCAACTATATGTTTTAAGATATTATTTCAAGTAAGCAAACTGGGGTTTGTTTCGTAAAAATATTAAAATGAAATAAGCAATAAGTTGAGGTATATTTGACGATAATCAAATGCTGTGCCCTCCACTATAAACAAATATGTATGTTATTTAATTTTTTAACGATGTTTGTCAATAATAATAATCTTATTTATATTGGTTTGTTTTTCCTCTCTTTTTACAGGGTTGTGTATGTTGTTCACAGTATCCTGGTAACCCACCGCCATCTCAGTATGGAAAACAGCAACCCTATACACCACCACAGCATATGCCGACTGGGGCCTATCCATCCCAGCAGCACATGCGGTCCTCACTAAGGCCTCAGGCTCCTCCTTATTCCAGTCAACCCAGTCATTATTATCATCAGTCACAAATGAATGGGGCACCACCTCCACAAACACAATATGATCCTCATTACACAAACCAATTCACACAACCCAACATTCAGGTACTAAACTCTCCTGTTGTACCTTCCCCACTTCATTCTTTAACCAAATATGCATTGCATGATGTCAAGAAGCCCTAGTACCCCTACACATTTAAATTTTTTTTTTTTTATATTTATTTTAATGTTCAATAACTTGGTCACATAATTAGATATTTCAATTCTAAGCATGCATTAATGTTGTGTTTTATTTCTTAAGTTATCACGTGTTACTGATTTAAAATTTAATTGCCAAATAAATAACCGAGTATTTTCTCCAGTAAATCAATGTAATTTGTATAAATTTGTAAATCTATATTTGTGCTATTGTATTTTCTATTTCGAATTATTAGTGTAACATCATAAATTCACCAATGTAAATCTTAAGGTAATAAATTTAAAAAGATAGCTTAGCAATTATGCAAATAATTTTCAAAAGTTGTAGAAGAATAATATGTAATCATTTTAAATCTTCATTTTCTGTTTTTTAAAATATTATTATTTTGCATTTTACTCTTCTTCTAATAAATAAATACATATTTATTTTTAAAAGCTACACAGAATTTTTTAACGTTTAAGTTATGAATTTTAAAATAAAAATTTTGATTTTAAACTTAATGTAATTTTATCTAAATTTATAAACTTGTTACATGTTTTACGAATTCAAAAAAAAAACTTGAGCCAAATTTTCATTGATCTTTTTCAAGAAAATAATTAGCTTCTCACTGTACATTATAACAATTTTTTAAATATTTCTTTTTAACCAAGAAATTAGAATGTACATTATAAAAATTTTTTAAATATTTCTTTTAACCAAGAAATTAGAATGTACATTATAACAATTTTTTAGATATTTTTTTTTAACCAAGAAATTAATCTTTTTAACCAAGAAATTAATCTTTTTAACCAAGAAATTAAAGAATATCAGTTTGTGCTTCAAATCTTCTTATTTTTATAAGAAATAAGAATTACTAATTAATCTTACACTAGTATAAAAAGAATTTATAAAAATTTGATTTGATGTGGAGGTCCTGAGGATTAGAAGAGGACTTTCAGCTACAAGCATTCTAAATCTGTTCCTGTTCCTGTTCCGTAGAGTTTTTCAAACCTTTGCCTTTTTTTAATAATCAAGTTACCATCTCATGAGTTTTCCAGAATAATATTTTTTGTTCCATTTCACTGAAGATTGTTCTGAAGAAGTTTTGGTTTTCAGATGCAAGATTGGATTTCATTTTTACCCGGTAACATATTTTGATATAAGGACATCATTAATTTTCCTTCATCACTAACTAGAAAATGAGTTGGCTGTTTGTCTTGAGCACAGTTCCCTTGCTTAATAACTTTCATGTCGTTGTATAAGTTATCTTTGTCTGTCTCTCCTCAATTTTTATAAACTTTGTATAAATTTTCATTTGTTACTAATTCATATTGAACACAGCTGTCTTTATGTATAACTTTTACATAATCATGTAAATCTTAACTTCTTGTTTATTATCTTTGCTCTTACACATCATCTATACTTTAGTTCACCTCTTAATAGAAACTAGGTTTACTTAACTTAAATGCAATTTTCTTATTTGATATCTTTTACATCGCATATGAATCTTTCTACTTATATCATAGTATATATCTTTGTTTCTATTTCATCATGTTTTCTATAAATCCTGTTTAAATTTTTATTCCTTATTAATTTGTCTAGTACGCAGTGATCTTTATTGGTATCTTTTACTATGCCTGCAAATATTCTTTATTTTTTGTTTCATCGTTTTCTTAAAAGCCTTCATTCATCACTATTTTGAAACTGAATTTACTTTTTATCTGGAATCTAGTTATTTTTCTTGATATTTTTCATCACCTTCATATAATTTTTTTGTTAGTTTGTTTCCTGTTAGATTTACAACTTTTATTTATAATTAGTTTGAAGACTAGTTTGTTTACTTGTCATGACTACAGTTCTTCTTTTTTTTTGTTGATATATTTTATATTATTGTTTTCATCTCTTTTTTTTTCTTTTCTCATCTTATTTTTGTGTACTTAATACTTGTTTATTTTGTTTTCATTAAAATAAATGTATGTCAAATTTGTTATCGTCAGATAATCTGCCTGATATGTTGCATGTAAGAAAGCAAACCTATTGCCCTTTGTATGATTTTAACCATTTAAATTCATAAATATATTTAGAATTCTTAAACCAAACTCAGTAATTTCATAATTCAATGTCTTATAGAATTATCTCAATTAATTATCCCATAAACTTTAGGAAACAATTAAAAGTCTTCATTTCTCTGATAACTTTCTGTATATAATTTATATAATAATGGTAATTTTCTTATTTTAAATAATTTTTTTAATTAAACTAAGACTCAATTATTTTCGATGTGTAAAATGTTAAATAAAAAAAATTAACGGACAATTTTTAAAACTTAATGATAATGTAAAAGTTAATAAAAATTTATAGAAAGTATCGATAGCTCCATTAGTATATATATTGTATCTAATTAAATTATAAAATGCAATTGTCTTGCATTACAAAGGTTGCAATATTTAACTTTCCTTTTAATTAAGATAAAAGCTTGTTACAAAATAAATAGGTTCCTATAAATTTATAAAACATTAAATTTATGTTTTTAATACTCTGTCTCAAATGTACGATATATGAAGTATTTTAAAATATTTTACTTTTTAAGGTAAAAGTAGAAAATAAAGACCAATTAATGCCTAAAAATCTATGTGATAAACGATAATTCCTTTTGCGATAAATGTGTTTTTTTTTCTAGAATAAAATTTTTCATAATCGTTTTTTTATTAGTGCAATATATTTTTTCAGGCAAAAATTAAATAAGAAAAACAAGCTGTAATATAAAACTCAAAGTATAAAAAGCATAATTTTTCTACATTATTTTTTCTAAGATAAAATTTTCCAGTACCTAGTTAGTGTAATAATATGTGTGTATTTATATCTATATTTGTAACTCTTTTAGAGGAACATGAATTATCAGCCAATGTCAATTCCTGGAAACCCTACTCCACCTCTCACCCCTGCATCTGTTGTTCCACCATATCTATCACCAAATGCTGACATGAAGCCCACTTTTCCAGATACTAAACCAAATGTACCTCCACCCATCAGTAAGCAGTTTTCAGCTTTAGATTTAATTGTCATTTTTCTTATTCTTAATGATATAGATGGATTACTATGGACTTTCTTGTATCTTACCTTCTCTTTACTTTCATTACCTTTCATCGGTGATTTGAAAATATACGATTATAGTATATAACAGTATAAGATCTTCAAACATTTGAAACATGTGACTTTTTACTTGTTTCGAATGTTTGCTTTTTATAAAGATCTTATACTTTTTAATAATATGGAATTTTGTGTTATATAGATCAATTTGAAATATGATTAAATTCATGTAATAAACATGGCATCTGGTTTCTTTAAAATAATGCTTTAAAATAATATTTAACTAAAAAATTTTTAAAACACATAAATATGCCTTTAAGTATTTATTAAAAAAAAAATTAATTCATGAAGAGCATTAGAAATAATGTTCGAAAAATTTATTAATTTTGACTCGCTTTAAGGATAGTTTTCAATGCAGAGTTGTGGTTTATGGAATTGCTTTACATAGATCTTCTATTAAAGCAACTTCAGGGATCTTCCAATCTGATACTTAAGTTAATATTTTCTGCTGTAAAATATAAGGAAAGCAGAATTCATCTCTTTGATTATTTTTCTTGCATAATAAACTATTTAATGATAATAAAAATTCTCCCTTAATGTCACTTATGTTTCTTCCCAATAAATCTATTACATTATATACCCAGTTGCCAAAATAACAGAAGCAGATTTCGGTGATCTCACTTGAAAGTAACGAAAATCTAAGCATTTGCTCTAATTGTACAAAAACTTTAATGTTCTGGTCCAGTCTAATATAATCTATATATATTGTTATACAGCATATACTTGTTCTAAATAAAAAAAACATATTTCTCTAAGCTTCTTAACTTTTCTGTATCATTTTTTTTCTTCTTCTTTTTGATGGAAAAATAATTAGTAGCAGCAAGGCCCTACTCAAGGAAGGAATCGAAGGCGATTGTCCAAGAGAAGGCCTGGTCAGAATTCCTTATTAAAATTTAGTTTTTTTTTCTTTTTAAAGAAAAACAACACAACTGTATAAAAACTACTATTTTTAATGAAGAGTTTTCGAAAATTCTGTAAAATATGAAAATAAGATTTTTTGTACTTCTATGAAGTGGCTGCACTATGAGTTTCGTCCTTGGCCTTTAAAACTTGTCTTTTACCTTGTGTAGCAGTACAATTTTATTATAATTTTGCTTAGAGGCTCATATATGAAGAGTTAATAAGCATTTCAATTTTTTAATAATCTTTTTTATTTTGCAGAAGATGATGAGTTACGCTTGACTTTCCCCGTTCGTGATGGCATCATTTTAGCTCCATTCAGACTGGAACATAACTTAGCTGTAAGTAATCATGTCTTCCATCTAAAGCCATCTGTGCACCAGACACTCATGTGGCGGACAGATCTGGAGTTACAGTTAAAATGCTTCCACCATGAAGACCGACAGATGAACACCAATTGGCCAGCTTCAGTTCAAGTTTCTGTAAATGCAACTCCACTGAGTATTGACCGTGGGGAAAACAAAGCTTCCCACAAACCTCTTTACCTGAAAGAGGTTTGTCAACCTGGTAGAAATACAATACAGATAACTGTTACTGCATGTTGTTGTGTAAGTTTTCAATCATTTTTTTTTTCATTTCAAACAAAATGCTGCTGTAATAGAATTTTTTTTTATATAAAAGTTAAAATAAATTGCTTAACATCTGAGCCAATAACCATAATTGTATTAGGTAAGACATAGATAATTCAAATACAAGAATTCGCCTCTTTTTAGCTCATGTGTGGTCGGTTGTATAGGGCGAGAAAAGAAAAAATTTACTGTTCGCCAGTAAACAGTTATAGCATTTTTAACAGGAGCCACTTTTTAAAACACGTACGAATTTTTTCAAAAGTATAACATTTTAAGCGATTAGAAAATTGCTGATAATTAAAAGGCATTTCATTACAAGCATTTCTCAGTATAAGAAAACATTACAAGATTCATTTCTTATTTGAAGAAATAAGTATGAGATAAAGAAATTTCAGAATATTTTTAAATATTCATGATGATGGCATTTTTGGCAAAAAATTAGCAGCTGGCAGACATTGCTATTTGTTACATTTAGTCAGTGTATACTTATCTATATATTGCTAGTTTAATCTTTTTCTATCCCAATATAATTCCGATGCTTATGAATTAGTTGCAAAAGTATAAGTAATCTACAAAATGTTTATAAGTATATCTGACGCTTGATATACAACACATTTTTATAAATTGTTTTATCAGTAATTTTGTAATTAGTAATTTTCAGTGTAAGATATATCTTAAATATGGAAAAGTTAAAATGATACAAATTTTAATGCATTTAGCACTTGTTCTTATTCTGTTTTTAACTAAATATATATTTTTATAGTCTCATCTATTTTTGCTACAACTTGTCCATCGTCCGACTGTTCGATCGGTACTTCAAGGTCTCCTTCGAAAGCGTCTCCTACCAGCTGACCACTGTGTGGCTAAAATCAAACGAAACTTTTCCAGTGCAGCTGCTTCCAACAATGCTCTTAATATGGAGGATGGCGTAGAACAAACTGCAATCAAAGTGTCATTAAAGTGTCCCATCACTTTCAAGAGGATAACTCTGCCAGCTCGAGGTCAAGAATGCAAACATATACAGGTATATAATATACACTGTTTCTTCTTTGCTAGCACTACAGCCAGTTGCTGACCTTGGCTGTTCAGCTTATTCCATCTTAATCTATTACTCGCCAGTTCTTATGTTTCACATGTTCTTTAAATTAATGTGTGCAGAAATAATTAATTTAAACGTAATTTATCGCATTGAATTATGTTTTATAAAACCTTCCCTTTACTGCTCATTATGAGCCAAGGTAGCTCTGGTGTCAAGGCTCCACGATTTCATGATAAGCAGTATGCTAGTAGTAATGTGTTTAGCATTGTGCCCAGAATATATTTGTATCATTGTATTTTAAAAGATGAAAAATTTTCAGTATTGGCAAAATAAATTTTGATGCGAGTGAAGAATATCAACTACTATAAAAAAGAATGATCCTGTTTCAAAAGAGAGTTTTGATACTTTTTCAATCATGCTCTTAACGGATATATTAAATTAATAATAGATTAAATTAATATGTTTCATAAAAAATTTAATGTATAGTTGGAAATTTGTTTTTTCCTTTAGAAGTAAAAATTATTTTTTTAAAAGCACATTGTATGTATTTATATAGTTATTTATATTAGTCTTGTTCTATTTTTTTCAACTTATTTTTCTAAAAAGAAATCATTTATGAGTTAATAAAGCTTAAATTGTAGCGGGTAGTTTATTGGTAGCACGAGATGGGGCTACCTCTCTATCCCAAAAAACGATAACTATTTTTTTCTGACTTAATATGAGATGACGCAGGACGAGCTCTGTGAACCATCCTGGTTCCCGTTTTCCTACTCATCTTGAGTAAAAACTTTCTAGTTCTTTTTGTTAGTTAATGTTATGTTTTTTTACTCTTTATTGTTAAATGTTTAATGTGATTTTATAATTAAAAATATTGAGCTCATAGTGATAATATTTTTATTTCTTATGTTTTTTATTTATATGTGTTGTGTTAGGAAATAGTAATTTAGGAAATCAAGCTGTAGTATCTATGATTTTATTTCATAAGCATAAATTTAATAGTGAGATACTGTAATTTTTTGTGTATGTCTTTATAAATTGTTTGGCTGCTTAAAGTATTAAATTTTTAACTTTATTGAACAGATCGTCAATATTCAGTTTAACTCTTTTTACAATATATCAGAATTTATCGGAAATTTAAAGTTAACCAAAAAATAAGGTACATTCTGATGAAAACATTAAAAGATCTTCTTTATTTACATCTCAGCTTTGTTTTAACAATAATATTTTTCTTATAAAGAAGAAATTTTTAAACAATTGAACTAAAGTTGTCAAATGTGTTTATTTGGTTACGTATGATAAAAGACTGAAAACTGTATGAAGGTACTTAAAGCTTTACAAAAACAAAATTTGCTCATTAAACTCAAATTTAAAAATAGGATCTCTAATGATCTGCGAATATCTTCATTATTATTATTTGTATTTGAAAACATGAAATAACTTCTAAAGTCTTGTGTATATTTTTTATATGTAATGTGTTAGAAAATACTATTTTTAAAGAAATTAAAGTGAAGTATCTTTTAGTTTAATTTTTAAGCATAAATTTATATTAAGCTTTGTATTAGCACTGAGATACTGTAGTTTTTTCTGCAAATATTTATTTTGTTATTACTTGCAGTGCTTTGACCTTGAATCTTATCTACAACTTAATTGTGAGAGAGGTGCTTGGAGATGTCCTGTTTGCAAGTATGTCAATTTTATAAATATTGTATTTATTTTGTTGTTTGACCTTTCCTATTCTTGACCTTCTATTTTCAATTATAATATATATTCAATTTTTAAGCATTGTATAACAGAATATTTTTTTGTTTTTCAAATAAATATCTTATGCAGGATGTTCTACAATGACTACCCTTAATAGATAATTTTAGAACTTTTGCAAAAATGAAGATAAATTATACACAATGGGGGGTCGTAAATTAATATTTATGTGAGGGAGGGAAGCAAAAATTGTATAATCTCTATTGAGAAAGGCAGATGTTCGAAATATCTGAACCTGGTTGATTGCTGGAGGAAACAGTAAGAAGTTAAAAGAACATTGTTTGAAACACCTTCAATTTTTAACTGGCAATTGAATAACATTTGATGTTTTCTACTCCGGCTATATCAGATTTCAAAAATGTTTTCTATATATTAATTTGAAACCTTTAAAGTGTATACTTTTTAGTTGTATTGTCTGCAAGAATTCTTATGTAGTAAGGGTCATTATGAAACACCATGTATTTAGTATTTTATAATCTTTTTTTTTATTAATTGTAAACTATGCCAATTCCTGGAATATGTTGTATAGTATAACATGAAGTTTTTCTAGACATGAGCCAAATTTATTTTTATATTTTTTAATAAATTTTAAATGTTTGAATAAAACTTTCAATCACAGAAGATTAAAGTATCAGTAAATTGATTCATATTTTTAAAACATTACCTAATTTAAAATTTTGCTGAAATGTCAAAGGAATAAAAATAGTTTTTACCTATCTTTATTATGAAATGTTGTTTTATGAATTATAAGATGTTAATTTTCCTTTATTTATTATTATTATTATTATTATTTTTTTTTTCATTTATTTTGTGTTTCCAAATTATTTTTTATATTTCTTATGAGATAATTAAGTTATTTCTTCAAGTAAAAGAAAATTCTTTTTTTTTGTTATTATTTATTTGAATTTGTTTATTTCTAAATAGACAATAACTAATAAATCTCATAAATAAAAAATCAAGTTCTCGCCGAAATTTATCCCACTAGAAAAACGTATTTACAAAATAGCACGACATTTTCTTGATATGCCGCTGACTGACATATTGCTGTTTCAATTATTATATTTGCATTTTCAAGTAAATAAACTTTAAATTGCAAAGATGTTTATAAATGAAATGAACTTTGACACATTTTGATATATTGGGATTAATTTCGGTAAACATTAAATATAATTTTCCTGAAAAATCTCCTTTTCAGCAAACCGGCTCTTCTTGAAGGTTTAGAGGTTGACCAATACATTTGGGGTATACTAACTAATCTGAGTAATTCTGATGTGGAAGAAGTAACTATTGATTCTACAGCAAGTTGGAAACCAGTGCCTGTTAAAGCTGTCAAAGAGGAAACAGATGGGGGTAAATAGCACTTTAAATAATTAACTATCCTAATTATTAGTGTATATATGTTTTGAAATGACTTAACTCTAAAGAATGTGTATTGTAATTTGGCTCTTTCTTTTGGAAGTTATACTTTAGGAATAACAACTAAAAAAATTTATAATTAACCCTTTCTATGTCAGATTCTTTTTTCCTTTTGAATTTTCTCCCAAAAAAAGCATTTTTTCATTAATATATATGTCCTATTCCAAATTCGAAAATGCATAATTATTTTTTTCAGCGAGCAGTTTTTTGCTTGACCAATTGGTGGTGAAATACATGATGTCCCGTCCAGTGATCTCGATATTTCCTTGTAATGCACTGATATTACATATTTATTGAGATTTTAAAGATAAATATCTGCGTGAAATAATTATTAAAATTGGGTAAAAAATATATTTTGGAAAATAATTTTCCAACCTAACTGTTAAAACAGCTTGATAAATCAGAACTATCATCTTAAGATCGAGAGATGATAAGTTCACTGTCCTGGAACTCACTCTTTAAATACATCATAACTATTTTGACTTGCAACTGTTACACTAATGAAAGCAAAATTACAAAAAGTACAAAATTATTTTGATTTCAATTCAAGGTGAAAAATCTCACTCCGAAAATTGTGGGGAAAGTGGGACTAGATGCGCAGTCACTTAGCAATGTTCAGAAATACAAAAATAATCACGGATTAAAAGAGACATGCAAGTAGCAGAAAACTCAGTTTCAATGATGCAATGCCTACCATGCGGGCACAAAAAATCAAATGTATGAAATGCGATGCTAACAAGGAAGGAGTTAATCAGGGTTTTTTTTAAAACAAAATAATTTTATAGAAAAATGTAAATTTATTGTTTTCAAACAATTTTGATCCTTATTATTTCTTACCAAAAAATAGAACACTTAAAAGAAAATCTTTGAGTTTGTCATTTAATATTACATGTATGCATTGTATAATATTTCATGTGTATATAATAAAAAATAACATCACTCTCTTCTTGAGTTTTATAAATCCGTTCATTTCGTTAAAAGAAATAAAATAAAAAAATTTTAAAAATTGTTTTTTAGAAGGTTGAACTTCATTAATAGTATTATGTTTTAAACATTACACGAATTTCTTTATTCCTAAAATTTTTTTGTTTTAATTAACTTTTGACATTTAGTTTTCCTTCATATGAATAAAAGCATTTCTTTAATGAATTTATAATTTTATTTGTTAATGATCGGTTATGTTTTTATGAACAGAATATGTTTTTAGAGATAAAGTAAGCAACAATGCATTGCTGTATCGAACTAAAACCTACAAAATAAAAAATATTTGTATCGTAAGATTCAAATATTTTTTATTAGTATAAGCAATTAGTATAATTAATTAGTATAAGCAATGTTTTTGAAGGAAATATGTTAATATTTTTTTTTAAGATTTAGATACAAAAAGTGTTCTGACTATAACTAAAATTGACTCTAAGTAATTATTAAAATGATTTTGAACTCTTCACGTTTTTATATTACAATACTTAAACAAATATTAACTTTGAGCATTTGTAAAACATTAAATGTAACTCTAGTATATTTGATGCTAATGTTTTTAGTGTCTGTCATGTGATATCAATGTTTAACGAACATTTTTAAGACTAAAAATATAGATTCATAAAAATCACTCAGGAAGAAAGCTCTTTCTTTTGTCTAACTAACAACTTGCCAGAACATTGTCAATGATTAAACAATTTTAAGTAGGAGTACGGGATAATCATTTTCGACAAGTTTTGATACAGATCATTGCAAGAAGTATCCAAATCTCCCTTCTTTAAAATATGCTTTGTCTTGTTTCAGATACAGTACAGGTTTCTAGTCTTTATTTTTTAAAAATAGCAATTTTAATGCCTTGAAATATTTTACAATATCAGTTGTATAATATAAATGTTTGTCTGTAGTTGAATTTAATAATATTAATAACTAATTAGTTGAATTTATAATATAAATAATTGCATATAGTTGAATTTTAAAACATTAATTATATGTAGTTGAAGCATGTGGTGCTCAGAAACGTTTCAAAGCCATGTCGCCAAGTAGCATGACGATGCCAACAACTTCAGCATGGGAAATGGGACAAGGCCTCTCTCCCTACTCTTCCCTACCTCCTCCCGATATGCAATGTAAGCAAGCCTTACTTAAATACTCTTAACACCCTGCCTTTACTTTATTCTAATATTAATCATTTTAACTTAAAGTTCACCTATTTGTTTACCTCAAAAAATTAAAAAGGATAAAAAATAAAATTATTTTTAGAATTCTTATAATACAAATATAGTTTTATTTCTATTTAAAATGAAGCAAATATTTACTTGTATTTGTTTATAATTTGATAGTGTTACTAAGAAAATGCTGTATGTTAATATTAATAATTTTGGAAAACTGATTCAAATAAAATAGAAGTTTTTTTTTATTGTCTGATGTTTTGTATAAATATCTTGCAACCAATATTTATAATGTTTTATTGCTTTCAGTGCAATTTTATTAATTATAACAATTAATATTGGATTTAAAAATATACGAAGCAAATTTGATGGTTTACAAAAAAATTTTGAATTAATTAAATTAATAACAATTTAATTGTTTGCTTAATTAAAGTTTGAAATTATTTAAGCGTCAAACTATTTTCATAAAGAATTAAAATTCTGCTTTAATTTTTCTGATTATTGGAAATTTTATTTTCAGTTGGAGGAACAATTTTGTTTTTACGCTGACATCTGCTTGTTTTTTTATTTTTTACTACATTTATCAATTTATTATTGCATTTTACAGATATCTAATTATTTACCATTGTCAAAGTGTTTCTTTTAAAGTGTGTTACACTTGTTTAATTATTTTTTGCAGCTATTGCAAATGGTCCTGTCCCCAATGGCCCTATGATGTTAAATGGCTCTGGGTATGGAAGCAACAGTGGCTATGAATTTCAGTCCCAAGCAACTGATTTCAGTAGCCCTTTGTCTCACCTGAATGAAAGTGTCTCCTCATTAGATCCTCTTGCAGCCATGGAAAAATCATTAAATCACCATGAACAAGTAAATTCAATTCTTTAACTTCAATTTGTGTTTGCATTATTTATTTTTATGCCTTGCACATGCCTCGTAATTTACTGTACTAAAAGATTTTTTTTAAAAATAAATATGTATTAACAGCTGGATGTATTTTAGTAATACAATTTTTCAGACGATACATAGTCAACAGTCTTCAGTACAAGTGAAATGCATTTGCTTTTAAACAAATTTAGAGTCTTTTTTAGTTTTAATATTTTTCTTAAATTGGTTTTCAGTGATTTTATGAATTAACTAATTGGTAAACAACACAAAACATGTAATAGAATACTAAGTATACATATCAGCAGAAAAACATACGCAAAATAAACTTTACTTTTTAAGTTGTTACAGTTATTTAAATTTTTAGGAAAATACAGCTAATGTTTTTTAAGACACATACCATAAATTTGTTACTACTCAATATTTTGTGATAAATAATACATTAAACTTTAAGTTGAAGCTTTTAGGTTCTAATTTTATCAACTTCAAAAGCTAGACTTTTTTTCTGTTGCATACAAGAAACTCGCAAAATTTGTTAATTATTATTCAAACATTTAAACTTTTACTTTTTTTTAGTACTTTTACTTAATTTAGTATTTTTAACTTTATTTAGTACTTTAACTTAATTTAGTACTTTTACTTTATTTAGTACTTTTTCTCTCTATAGCAAATGGGACTTCCCAGTCTCCACGATCAAGGCAACCAGTCTCTACGGCAGCCTTCCACCACATCCACTACAAGCACAAATCAATCATCCTTGCATCAAACCAGCACCGGTACCCCTGGTACACCTTCATCCAGCCAAAGTCTTCTGCAACATGGTCCAAACACACCACACACACCTCATACCCCACACACACCTGGTAATTCAGGCAGCGGTGGTCCACCCAGTGTACCACCACCCTCTAATCCCTCCCAAACAACAGAAAATAGCAGTAGTGGTACAAATAGTGGAAATGCCATCGTTAGTCAGCCTAGTAGTCAAGCATCAACTAACAGCGATTCATCTCTCTCACATGCTCCTGATCTAGGGGACTTAAATTTTGATCCAGCTGCAGTCATAGAAGGAGAAGGTCAGGGCCAAGAAGCTCTAAATGTAAATATTCTTAATGTGCGTCCACTTTTTTAATCTATTTTATTCATTAAGAGTGCATTTTTATAAATATGTATGAACTATGTTTTGTATATTGTTTTCAAAGAAACATTTCCAATGTCTTATATTTTATTTTGTAATTTTTAATTTTTCTTATAGTGAAGCTGTTTTGTTATTTACTTATTTAAATATTTTTTTATGTAAATCACTAAAATAATTGTTTACCTCTTTTGTTTAACAAAACAAAAACACTTAAACATATAGTTCCTAACGGAGTGAAAATTTCATTACTGGAATTAAATTTAAAATTGTGATACAGATGACAAAACATTTTAATGTCTTTGGAAATTATAAAAGAATTAGCTACTACAACATGAGAAATGGTATAAAAAATTTTTAAAAATGAACTAAGTTGCTGAACGATATAGTTAGCCCTCTATTGAAGTGTCCCCTCCATAATAATGATAAGAAATTAAGGAATTTTTTGCACTTACTCACTAAGTAGGTTTTGCTTTCTATGTTATAGATTATGGTAATCTTTTTAAATGCAAATATTAGAGCCACTACCAGCTGTAAAATTTAATTTGAATTTGATGAGTTTTGTTTGAAAATGTTTCTTTGTTGCTATTTTTTTATTTATTAATTTGAACGTATATTATGATAATTATTATTACTTGATTATACCTTTACAACTCAGAATTTGGCTGTTTTTTTTACCCTAGAGAGATTTCATACATATAAAATCTTTGAAATATGATGTAAGATTTATATATTTTATCATATTTTTAAAACTAATTCATTTTCAATTCCTCCTATATTTCTTTCTAATTTGATCAAGCCAGTGCGAAATATTAACTTAATATAATTACAGATATCATTAAATTTTTTTATACTTAGCATTTCATATCATATTTCCTCCAAACAATTTCACAAAAACTTCCTTAAATTGAAACACTGCCTTTTTAAATTATTAACAATGGATAGTAAATTTGTAATGAATTAATTTATTATCAGTAGTATTGCTTATTTCTCTATTTTATGAAAAGTGCATGCTTGATCAAAGTGAAATTTTTCTTAAGGACTTTGCATCACTTTCTGTTAAAATTTCTCAACAATGTATTTTGTGTTTGCAAATATCTATATTTAAGAATTTTAAAGCCCTACCATTTTAACAATTATTAATATTTAATTTTAATAAAAAAAAATTATGCAATTTTCTTTTAAAACAAAATTACTTCTATATGTAATTATAACATTATTACTTATAATTTTAAGGTTCTTGTTTCTTTTTTCAGTAAATGAATAAACTTAGATCTACGAACTTCATTTTTGAGAGAAATAAACTTGTCTCAAATAGCATTAATTTTATTTCTGATTGAACAAGAATGTAGATTTTTATATAGAATGTAATTAAATAATACTGGTCTTTTATAGATGCCAGAAACTTAATTCTCATACTCAATTGTGCTAGAAATGTTACGAATTTATAAGTAAAATCTCTAACTTTGACTATTACTTTTTTTGTATTATGTTCTTAAAGTTATTCATTTATAATTAAAATCTTACACGTCATTCCTATGAAAGGAAAACAATATTTTTATTTATCTCAACTTTCAGAAAAGCGCTTTGTTTAACAAGGGAAATGTAATAACAAGGTTAACTTTGAATTCAATTCAAACAGTTTGTTTTTTATTATATTGACTAAGCTTCATTTTAAAAGATGTTTAAGATAATTATTTTAAGTTTTAATTGCTAAAAATATTTTTTTTTAATTTACACCAAAATGTTTAATAGATTTTAAGCTGAGTTTAATATGACATTACAGCATTAGTTTTTAATCCATTTTTGCAGTTTGAATTTTTATTGCAGTTAATTAAAAAAATAAATATGCATATTAGTTCAAAACCAAGTTTGCTCCAAAATATTTTTTTCTGTTTTACGTAATGCTGAAAGTCAATAAACATTTATTCAGCAAATGCGAAAAAACATATTTAATTTACATATAAGAAAGCATATATTTTATTTTGAAATTTTTAATTATCCTTATAATGAAACTATTTTGTTATTTACTTATTTAAATATTTTTTTTACATAAATCATTAAAATAGTTTTTGACCTCTTTTGTTTAACAAAGCTTAAACATATAGTTCCTAAGGGGGGCAAGAATTTCATTACTGGATTTGAATCTGAAATTGTGGATTATAATTTCTTAAGAAAAAGAAGTTTTTATGGCTGGTGATAACTGGAGATGATATTTTTGTCACCAGAAAATGCATTAGTCTAAATATGCTCTTTACATTTTATAGCTTTTACCTGAAAGTGTTGATCCTATGGAACTCTTGTCATACCTCGATACACCAGATCCTGTTACAAATGTCTCATCAGGCACATCCACTTCAACAACGGCTACAAGTACAAGTGGCAACACATCAGGTGGTAATGATGACCTTTTAGCCTTGTTTGAGCCATGAATCAACTTTATTGAACTCTGTATTCATTCCTTAAAAGAATATCTTTATTAAGTGTTCAAAGACCTGTGCCAGTATATTCTCATTTTTTTTTCTTTTAAAATTGTACATTCATCATTATCTTTTAAACATTTTCAACAATATGCAGAAAATAATATCATTTCAGCTTTTTTTTTTTAAATTCTTCGAACGTTTTTATGTGTTGTGGTCATATTCATTTTCATCAGACAAGAACACTGATAGAACTCGAACCTGGCACAATAGTCTTCAAATGAAGTGGTTGAAACCAAACTGTGATTAAATGGCGTCTCCAGATACTTCTGGTTGTGTACTTTTGCCGGGTTTGTAAGCGCCGGATGGAAACCTTTGCTTTGCATGTTGCACAAACTGAAATGAACAACATCCACGTTTACATTGTTGAAGAGTATTTTCTTCTTGTAGATTAACACCTTGTAATAAATGTACAGTTTCAATTTACTTCAACAAATATATATAGAAAAATGCTACCTTGTAGTCATTGTTAAAAATAATGCACTTCAATAAGAGCAACAGTTTATAAGAACAGGAGAAATCTGTAACTGTATCTTTAACTGTTCTTGTCAATATTCAAATTTCAGTCTGTTGAAAAGTGTGTAAAAATGCTAGCTGACCTGCTTTATTGTAGTATTTAGATTTTTAAAAATCTGTATCTTTCATGGCATCCTACCAGATATGAGGCTTTTATCTTCATAGCTGTATTCGAGCTACAAAAACAAATTCAACTCGAGAATATTTTACAAATGGAATATTTGATATGTATTGATACCATTTAGAATTAAAAAACACCACCTATTAGATCAAAGTTTTTAAAACTCAAAGCTTTTTGATACACCATTTTTAAAATTTTTAACCTCTAAAGTTTATTTTATTTGTTTCAATACCATAAAACACTTTTTTGGTTTTAATTCATAATACGAGATTTTTTACCAAATGTATTAGAGATAATAAATTCTTTCTTATACCTCTATATAAATATTTGATTTTAATAAGAGGTTTAACTATTATGTTTATGTGTTGCAATCGAAACTAAGACATATTAAAATTTAACGAACTACAAAACATTCAATGTTGTCACTCACATAATTTTGAAATTTCTCTAAATTATTACCTAAAAAAAATTTTTTTTTCATCTTGAAATAAATTGTTTAGTAGATAAATTTTTATTGATTGATAGCAGTATAAATAAAGTATTGTCATTTTAAATATATTCTTACATCACAAAATATTTAAAAAAAATTATGATAGTTTTTCCTGTTAAAGTATGATAACTATACAAATTGCATACTATCAGAATTGTGACAAAAATTAACAATGATAATAATTTATTATATAGATTATAAAACAATACAATGTTAGTCACATAAGTGAAAATCAATCCTTTAAGAGTTAACTCCAATTTGAGGTCAGAGCATAACTTATTCTTTAATTATTATAATTATTAAGTTTCTGTGTTGCTTATTTTTTATCTATGTTATGTAAACTAAACTGGGCAGAAAATGTTCTTAAGATTTACGGCAGTTAAATTAATATGTAATAATAAATGTTACAGAAAAACTTAGATAAAAGTTTTAACTTTATTAAATAATATATGATTAATCTTATATGATTGTGAATAGTGATTGAAATCATTTTAAATATATAATAATTAAGGCAATAAAAATAATAAGGATAACAAAAATTATAATGCAATAATTAAAGTTACTTACTATATTTAGTATTCCTATTCTAATGTAATGTTAGAAAGGATTTGCAATATTTTTGCTGAATAGGGAAGATATTCATGATCATTGCTTATATAAGACACTTAATTTACTTTCATTAGGTAAAAAAATCGATAAAAATAAAAATGTATAAATCGAAGAAAAAAAATCTTTTTTTGGGGGCGGGGGTACATAAAAACATATAGATATTACATAAACCAGTTAGAGTTGTTATTTATTTCTTCTTCTTCTTTTTTTTTTTTTTTTTTTTTTTTTTTTTTTTGATGGGAAAGTCGGTCAAAAGTATCTTTGCATTATATTTGAATGGCTTCTTATAATAAATTATTAATCATTTTACTCACATATACTTTGATGCTAGATTTTTAAAATGACTCTACTTTAGTCTGTTTTCTTTTTATTTGACTTGGGATTAAAATTATTAAAAAAATTCTCATAATTTATCGGTAACTATTTTTTATGAATGCTTTTATATTGTAGTTTTTGTTCTGGATAAGTAAGTATTATGAGATTATCATTAACAGACCCATTCATTCCATTGTATTGTGTAGCCCAAAGAAGCAATAATGTTCTTGTTCACAAATCTCCAACAATTTTAGATAACTTTTCAAAGCTCTAGTCGGAGACACAAGCGCAAGAGCATTAACAACTGTTCCTACAACTGTTACTGTTTCTAAATACGTATCAAACGATAGAAGAACTGTATTACTTGTACCTGGATCAGGCGTCCGTACTGTACATAATATTAATATAGTTATGAAATTGTTTAGAAATGATGAAAATTGTATAAATAAAAGTTAAAGATGTGTTTTTCTGCGATAAGGTCTGTGAGATGCTGTATTTTCTGTACATTAAATTCATGTCCTGAGTGTTGTGTATAATCAAAATGAAGAGAGGTTGAAGCGATTGTTATTAATTTCTTTTTTAAACGAATTTAGTTACTGTGATAAATGCAATTATTTACTTATTTTAAGTGTAGTCTTATTCATCTATGAGCTCTCTGTTGTCTATGATTGTATTAGCCTCATACGATTTTGAAATTCTCTATACTTATTATAATTATATAATTTGCTAATAAAAAAATTAAAAAAATTGTGAGATGGTATTATAATACGTTTCAATTAATCATCTGCTTGTCCTGAACTTAAACAAAAAGTTGTTGAATGAGTGAGTTCTGTGATACTGAGCTTGTGAAGTGCGTTTGAAATTGTTAACATCATTACCATAACGAGTTGAAAAAGTTTAATTGGTTTAAGCACCAGAGAAGGGAAATTTTATTTGGCAATTAGCAGTGAAATAAAATTTTATGGGACATATGCATTGAGAAATTGAGCATCTGATTGGTGCCATTTTGTTCGATTAGTGTTGAGAAAGGTCCCTAAGTTTCTAAAAATTATGAATTATAAATTATTTTTAATATGTTTAACTATTGTTTGTTTTTTTTTTAAAATAATTTTAAACATAGAATTTTTTTCTAAATAAAGGACTATGAAATCATTAGAAAACTCTGAACTGATCCTGTTCCAAAAGTCTGCAGTTAGCGAATGTTTACTATTTGGAAGTTTAAATGCTTTGAAGTGCATCTTGCTAGTATCATATAACTCACCCAGAATAAATCGATATTCAGTATTAGTGATATCATTGTTCGGCCCAATTTACTTCTGAATAATTGCTATGCTGTTATCACATATAATATCTCATTTGATAGAATGCATTGTCATGCTATGAATTTACATACGGGAGCAATTTAAGGAAATGCAATATATATTTGTGACTATAATTTCTTCAATATTTTTCTGAATAATTTTTATGCTTTCATTTATTAAACGTATGACATAACTGCTTGTTAATTAAATTCTTTACTTAATCTAATTTAATCTTTTTTTTTCCCTTTCCCAAAAAAAGACAATAAAAACATCTTGATAACTATTGTATTGATTTTAGTTTTTTAAAAAAATAACTTTTTAATGCATATTATTCAATATTAATAATCTAATATATTCAGTTAAAGTAACATTTTAAATAAAAATTTCCATCGATTGAGCTTTTCTTCATTTGTGGCAACAATATAATTATGTACCTTTTAATGCTGTAATGAATGTTCATTAGCTATTCTAAGAAAAGGTTTAGAAAATTGATTTGCATGTTCTTGTCTCAATATTTTAACCTACTTTGAATCAAATAATTGTGTTTAAACTGTTATATTGGAAAATAGTTATGTTGTGTAAATTAATATAATTATAAAGTGTTAGTTATTATTTTTTGATATGGATAACAGAGAGTGTCCCATTTAATCACTAAATTAATTTAAAAACAGCATACACAAGCAACTACTAAGTTTTAAATACTGTTGAATTTATTTTAGTTACAATACACTTAATAAAGACAAAACAGTGCTTGAGGTAATTTTATCTCTGGTTATAATAGATGGTAATTATCTGTATAGATGAAATTTATAGCAATAAATTTATAATAAACACTGAATAATTTACGATAAAACTGAATAATTTATAATAAAACTGAATAATTTAATTAGTTTTAATACTATTTTTTTTAAAAATATATATTATAATGCTTTTGCATGTGCATTTTTAAAATAATGTTTAATTTTGTACATATTGAAATATTTGTATTTTAATTCAAACTTAAAATAATTTTAATGCTAACTGTAAATTTATTCCTTATGAGGCTAATTATAAACCAAACAAAAAATTTGAATGAATAAAAAGGAAAACTTGTGATAATTGAACCTGTCTTACCTCTAAAACAACCTTAAATATATCATTATAAAATACCTCTTTGTCATTATTACTGTATGCTTTTTTTCCTTCCTGTCACGATACCCCATAAATTCTTTTTGTTAATAATTACAGTTTGGAAAAAAAATATATTTTGGGGAAAGATTTTTATATAAAAGATAAAATTTAATGTTGAATTAATGATGTGGACGGACACTTTTTAACTATTGAGGTGACTACTCAATATTGATTGTACAATGTTTGGCAATTTTAATTCTATTACCTGTTAGAAGTGGTGGGGTGAACAAAAATAAGCCCCAAGATGAACACTTTGCTGTACAAAGCTTTGCCCAATCAGTATTTGTGCTGTGCTGTTTTGTGGTAACATTGTATTAGTAGATATAGAAGAAATATTTATACAAATAAAAAGAAACTTGTATTATTGTTTGTCTTTTTCTTTTTTTTTAATACTGAGTTTAAATTTATTTAAGTATCTAGTTTTAATTGCAAATCCAGAACCACCAGTCAAGAAGAACCGGAAAATCCTACCTGGCAAAATCTCTTTCACCTACCTAAGTAATTTAAAGTATTAAAAAAGTGAGTTCAGGTTTTTTTAATTCATTCGCTATTAAGTCAATGAGAGTAGAATCTTGCAACGACCATTCCCAATGTTGCAATAACCTTTCGAGCATTTTCTGGTTAGCTAAAGCAACGATCCCCAAATGGTGCTCTGTTGAAGAGTTAATGGGGTTCCAGGGTGAAAAAGGACACTTTAAAATCGTTTACTTTTTTCGAACAAATCTCAATTATATGTTTATTTTTTTGAATGATTTTCACCTATTGTCAATCTCCCCATTTTGTAAATTTAAACTTTTACACAAATTATTATTTGCATTTTAAATTACGGATCAATTGAGAAACCTAAAAGTGTCTGAACCTAATATGTTCTTCAATGCAAAGCTCTTCATATTCTGTTGAATATTTGTCTTCATCTTTTGACTGAAAATAAATCTTTGAAGTGCAAACATTATCAATTTCCAAATGTACACAACATAGATAAAAGCATTTTATTCAAAATTAAAAGATTACAAAAAAGCTTAGTTTACGATTTTGTTCGCTCAAAAACTTTATTTTTCTACCTCTGCAGAATAAAAAAAATATCAAGGTTTGTATCTAAAGCAGTTGCGTAAAATTTAAAATTTTTAGCATGAATCCTTAAGAAAATGTAAGTGCGTTCATCTACTTTAAAAACAGAAGGAAAAGATAATATTAAAATACATTTATTTAAATATTGTTCGGTAATTTGGAGAAGGGGTATATTTACTTATAAAATCTTTTTCCTGACACTGTGAGTGTTAGAGAATCGAGCAAGTACGGCAGCAATTTTTCCATTTTTTAAACAAACACGTTTACGGAAACAATTTTTTTCAAAATCATATTGAGAGGTCTTTGGAGCCATATAAAAAAGATCACACATGATTGTAATTGTTGTGACCATTCATGACTCTATTGCAATTCACATATTTAATTTTAAGAGATTGCAAAAAACTGCTTTCAAAACTTCCAAGTAACTGATCTAACTTTAGTGACACAAGTCGCAAGAAATACTCCTATAACTTTAGAAAGACAAGTTGTGAAATGGTCCTTATAGGACTTTCAAAAAATCAAAGTTTCTTACAGACTTTATTCCAGTCAAGCATATTTGTGAGTACCAAGTGACGTAAGTCACAAGTAAGTAGTCGTGGAGGATTTTCTCAGGATATCACAAAACAGAGTAACATCAAAGTCACATTATGACCTCCTTGGGACAATTGAAAACGGCCACACTAGACTGTGACTGCTGTGACCATTTTCGATTTTCTTATGACTTCTCTGTGGCTATCTGCCTTCAAAATGAACATGTATCACCAATCGATTAATGTAAGACACAAAACTAAAATGATGGAAATAAAATAAGAATTTCAATAACTATGTCTTTCAAAAAAAGAAAAAAATAATTTATGTCAGTACTAAAGAAAAACAATTGAATCATGACGCTAGTAGCAAAATAACTTGGGGCCAATATTTATGAACCTTGGATCAGTAAGGGTTCAAAAGGCCTTTATTTTTCCGATATTGGCCCTATATAGAATTTTCCGATTCACCTGATTTACACCCACTTTACAATTAATATCGTTCCTATATAAAATTGTCAGATTCACTGGATATTTTCTATCCATTATTTAGCCAATGAAGGTTCTATATAGGCCATTCTAGGACCCATATTCAAAAATCTAGGCATCCCAATATTGTTCCTCTGGTGCAAGTTCTTATAGGAACCCATATCGAGCCAATTTTGAACCGAACTTGAGCCAAGATAAAATTGTTGCTAGCTTTTGTAATAAATTTCTATTACCACCGAAAGTTCTCGTGATTTTCAAAAAGTGATGAACCTTACTTTGTGTTAAAACTGATAGTAAAAAAAAAAAAAAAAAAGAGTTTCTCATTTTTTAATCTGCATAAATAATGCAATATTTAAGATCTTTGATAATGTAAAGTTGCAAAAATTATTCCAAATTCCACTTAGAATATCTGGGAAATGTAAGGCAAAATAAAAAAATGAGTCTAAAAACATATCATATTGAATTAGGATCTATTTCTGAATGGAGAAAAAAGAAATCCTCTGCAGTAACTCCTCATCTTATTGAAGGTAGTAATTCAATCACTTTGACAAGCCTCGTGCCAGCGTGAAGCGGACGCGTGCAAGAAGGGCGAACTTTTTAAACTCCCCGTCAAAACAAAGCCGGTAGCTTAAAAAAATAAATAAAAGTTGTAGTTGAGGATCTTGCTCTCTCTCTTATTTTGTTATTAATAGAAGGTTTACATGCTGCAATCTCTTTCAAACGTCTCTATATATCCTCTTCCAAACAAATTTACATGGCGTTCTACTGCATGATTTGATTATTTCTGCCGAAACCAGCATAAATAATACACTCAGTAGGGATGTAGTGCAGGGAAATGGAAGAGAAAGCGTTTTCCATTGCTATTTTTTTCTCAAAAATAAAAATTTCAAGAAGAAAAAAGAGAATTAAAAACTTAGTTATTTCGATACTTTTATCGTTGTTTCAGTAGGGCTCAAAATTGCCGCAACTATGTAGCTAGAAGGGATTTTCTTCCCCTTATGAGGCCTTAGACGAGCCCCTATTTCATGGTACATAATTACAAATGAATTCCATATTAAATCGTATCGAAATACACAAAAAATTCATAGAAGCAAATGAATTCTAGATTACAATGTATCCAAATGCATTTCGATATCATTTCCCATTTCATATCTATCACCATTCTAAAACTTTCTCATGTTAATGGATAAAACATATGTATAACATATTATAAACATATATATTTATTATCAATTTAATATTGGCCATAAGTAAGTGGTGACTGAAAATACTCCTTTTATCTCTTTACGCTCCTTTAATTCTGACTTAATTCCTATTTTTAATCGCTGTAATACTTATTTACCATCCTTTCTTAATATTCTTTTCCATTATTACTTTCTCTTTTTATTGTTTTCCAAATTAAGGGTTTAAAATGGAAAGCGGTGTTTTTTTTAAATTTTTATTAAAAGGTGATACGTTGGTTTTACCTTACTATAGTTGAGTACCCGTTTCTGAGTTTATGACTACTAATGTTCAACTCTGTAGACTTGTAATTTTGAACCAATCCAGAAGACAAGGAAACTCCTGGATCAGTACCCCCAGAGGTATTGATTTGTTATGGAAACATGGAGGACTTCACGACTCGACAGATTTAACATGCATCAGTCACCATTTACTACACAGGGAGTCTTTGGCCGGCCTGGGATCGAACCCACGACCTCTTGGACATGGGCCCATGCTCTACCAAGCAGGCTATCCCGGCTCTACGTTCTTAGATTCAGCAAAGCACGTTTTAGCAGTTCAAGCCATCAAAATAAAAACCAACTGTGTCCAGAGTCATTCGTTATGATTTTGCTCCCCTAGGCCAACGCATGGCAGTAAAAAAAATTTATTTCTTCTTCTGTTTTAATAATGTTTAAATTTATGTCTTCTTCCGTCTGTAATTTTCTTCTGTTCTTATTCCATTCCAGGAAAGAAAAAAAACTTTTCGCAGTGTCTATACTGAAATTGATCCCGCAGTGCGCTGAGCTTAAAAGACACGGTTCCCAGTAGTAGAACACCGAAATCAAGCATCACTGACTGCGGTTAGTAAGCGAGTGGGTGATCACTTTGATCTGCCTGCGTAGGGACCTAGGGTGCGTGGTATCGGTTTTCGTTGAACTGTTCTACCGTAAAGTGCCCGACTTCGCGCGCAGGTCGTCAGGCTACAAAAACAGAGGAGTCGTCCCCTCTACAGAGAATCAAAATTGCTACGGCATATCTTCTGATCATCAACAGGGATGTTTTCAGGACCATCGCCAATAGCCCATTGTGCAGCTCTAGTGTGACGTAAATAAAATACCTACCTATATTAAAACTGCGCAGTTTTACAATTTTAAGAGTTAAAAAATACACTAATATAATACTTTATACCTATATAAATATATTTGGTACCTATTAAAATTGGACTTCCAATTCAACCATAATAACAGTAGTGCTTATTGCTTTAATTAGTTAAGCAGCATTGGCGTCAATAATTAATCTTACGTTTCTCCTAAGCGAATCGCTATCATTTCTCTATAAATTTAGCTCTTAAGTACGCAGCTTATTATTTTTTTTCTTAATTTCAACTAGTACCTATTGCCATAATCAATTAAACATGATAATTGCGTCAATAAAAGCTTAGTGATTTTTTTCGGATAAGTATCAATTAATTTTAGGTATTTTTCATCAAGTACTTTAGATTTCAAAATGTAAAAAATAAATTTAATAATTAATTAATTGGTTACTATTTTCGCAGGGTATTTATCACTACAAAATTAGAACTACAATTCACTAGTATATAAGACATATATAAGACTAGTATATAAGACAATCTAGAGAAAGAAAATTTTAAAAATATGACTTTTTACAAAAATATGCATTTTTGCAATCGTATTTTTTATACGATTTCAATCTAGGCTTTTTTTTTCCTTTCAATTATAAACATTCCAGTAATAATGGGTTTTATTCCCTGGGAAAGAAAGAGATTTAATTTTCATTCCCTGAGAAATTTTGTCCCTCACCTCGTAAACTCTGCAATTCACATTTGGGTAAGGACTATAGGTTAGGAACCTCTGGCATTAAACATTAATCCAATCTATAATAGTGTCAGTAAATTTAGGTTTAAATTAAGTGGATACATTTTTTTTCATCATCTTATTCCGATTTACAAACTATTAAACATTATCACACTTATAAGCACATAATTATACACATAACTTTCTTAAATGCTAATAACGAATGAAAATGACATTTATAAATATTTTTTTTTTAACTTTTTGGTATAGGTTTAAGTAAAACAGGGAATTTCAAATAAATTCAGATTGTATAGATTAAAAAATGGAGATAATTTCTTTTAAAAACTTCAGTTAATTTAGATGCACTCCATAGAAGATCATTTTAAATTTTGGACAATATTTTCACCGTGTAACTTCATGCGTTACTGGGAAATTAAAGCGAGAGGAACATCTTACTTAATAGCTTATTATATTATTTTTGCACTGTTCTAATATTTTAAAATAATACATTGATTTTTTTTATCATAGAAATTTTAAAACTGAAACAATTAGAGATGAAATGTGAGTCTATGAATTAGTGGTAGACATGTAACCATATTTTAAAATGATTTTGCCTATAAATTAAAATTAAAAACAATTAACTTCTTAGCGCATTCCCGACTAATTTTCTGAATTCAACTTCCACCGATCCTAATGATGACGCAAAAAAAAAGGTTCCTATAAGTAGTTTCATTATACGAAATAGTTTCATTATGTACTCATTTTGTAGTTTTATTTAAAAACTATTGCATATTATCACAATTATGTGCTTTACATAGCGTTCTTAAATGAAAGAAATAACGATGAAGGAAAATAACATTTCTAATTATTATTTATTCATTTATTTTGGTATAGGTTTGAGCAAAATAGGGAATTTCAAATAAATTCAGATTGTAAAGGTAGAAAAATTGGGAAAATTTTTTTAAAAAGACTTAAGTTAAAATTCAATATTTATTCGATAAAAAATAACTTAAGAATTTGGATTTTAAATATTTTCACCGGAACTTTGTATATCACTGTGAAGGGAAATCAAAAGGAACATCTAACTTAATAATTTATTGTTATTATTTGCTTCGAAAATATTTTGTATTATTATAGTTAAAACAGATCCAACATCCTAGTAACATAATCTCTCAAAACATAACTCGTAACATTGTTTTGTTTAGATAACATACATTTGCCACGAGTCTTCGAAAGTTATTTTTGAACCAGGGAGCATTTCAGAACTTCCTTCGAATTTTTTGAGTTAAAAAATTCTTTCCTTTTGTATATTCTAAATATATAAGTTGCATTTTACCTTAGAATGCTTAGTGAAAGTCATTTTCTTTTATTTCTAATTAAAATGAATTAGCATGAAATACCAGTGTCTTTTTCTTTGTTAAAGGTAAAAGTCTTCCAAACAATAATTTTCCCAATTTGCACTTATTTATGATCTAAGAGAAACAGTTAACCATCATTGAAGTTTCTTCTTCTTCTTCTCATTGGCACGACAGCCCAGGATAGGCCTTGGCCTTCTCAACAAGCCTATGCCAAGACATTCTTCCCTTAGCCAAGGTTTTCCAGCTTAATATCTCTATAATTTGTAGGTCCTTTTCAAGGCAGTCTAAAAATCTTAGGTTTGGTCATCCTCTTCTTCTTGTACATTGAAGTTTATTTCATTTATTAAATCAATTATCGTTAAATTTTTGAAAGTGAATGAAAAAAAAAATTTCAATCTGCTTTTTTATTTGAATTTTATATTTTGGTAACAAATATAATTCTGATAATCTAACAGATTTTTTTAGTAAATATTAGACTGTTTTTTTATAATTAAAAAATACCAAAATATATTTTTGCTTGTAGTTAGAGGGTTAGAAAAAATATACAGAAAAATATACATCGTTGCCCCATCTGCGTCGAAGGTTTAAGAACTCTAGCTAGTCCAGTAGTGGTCTAAATTTGGATTCATATAAAAAATTTACTCTGTGATAAAATGTCAATAAATTCTAAAATTTCATTGTTATCAAGCACTGAGCTTCGGCAGAGTTATAAAGCCCCATAGCGTCAAAGGATAACGAACGATACCATTTACTAATTCGAAAAATTTGTTTAGTTTAGGGATGTGAGTTACCAGAATAAGGTTTCCAAACTTGAGGCAAGAGGCTAAGCTATATCACTTGACTACTATCATTCAATCAATAGCAGCAATATTGTGGTTATTAATGGTAACCAGCTGTTTATACTAATCTACTTATTCCAATTAGTTTTTACTAATTGATTATTATTTTTCGCATTTAGGTAAGTGAAATCACGCCAGCTTAGACATCTCTATTCAATCCTAATAAAATATCTTACTTATAGCCACAGAGAGTCAGTCATAAAAGGATAAAAGTTATCTCATTTAATAAAGGAAAATTACAGCGCAAATGAAATGGTATATTTAAAATATCTTAATGAACATAATTTTTATCGTTAAAAATTTAAAATTTAAAAAAAATAGGATTCTTTCGTTTAATTTATGAAACATTTGGGGAAAAAAATATTTAGATGCAACAAACTGTTAACCCACACTGTTAACTTTTTAAGGTCATTCAGATGAAAATTTAGAGAGTTATCAACAACAAAAAAAAATCCCCCTTAAATTTACACTGAAGTTACCCATTAAATGAAATATGAGTTTAATTAAAATTAATTAAACTCATTATTAATGAAATGTAATAATAAGCTTTTAATAAAAAAAATAGGATTCTTTCATTTAATTTATGAAGCATTTGGAAAAAAAATATTTACATGCAACAAACTGTTAACCCACACTGTTAACTTTTTTAGGTCATTCAGATGAAAATTTAGAGAGTTATTAAAGAATTAAAAAAAAATCCCCTTAAATTTACACTGAAGTTACCCATTAAATGAAATATGAGTTACCTATTAAATGATTATGACAAAAAAGAAATAGGAATGCGAGAAATCAAACTACTAATGCTGAAAAGATTCTAAATTGAAAAATCAATTCAGTTAAAAAAAAAAAAATTATGAAGCATTTGGAAAAAAATATTTACATGCAACAAACTGTTAACTTTTTAAGGTCATTCAGATGAAAATTTAGAGAGTTATCAAAAAAATAAAAAATAAATAAATAAATCTCCCTTAAATTTACACTGGAGTTACCCATTAAATGAAATATGAGTTACCCATTAAATGAATATGAAAAAAAATATAGGAATGCAAGAAATCAAACTATTAATGATGAACAGATTCTAAATTAAAAAATGAATTCTGTTCAAAAAAAAANTGATGTGAAAAAATTATTATTTTCCTCAAAATTTTTAAAAAAAAAAAAAAAAAAAAAAAAAAAAATGCGAGTGTCCTCCTTTCTAGAAATTGTTCTCAGAAAGTCACTGAAGAATGATGATGACCAATAAAACGAAATAATCTCCATTGACCATTGACCTCTTTATCGTTTGTTATAGTCAGTCACGAAAGAATAGTTTTTGTTACATCGAATTCTCACTCCTACTCTTTAGAATAGTATATTTAAAGAACAATATATTGTATGATGAATGCGGGAGTCATTTGAAACTTCAAAGTTTTTTTCTTTTAAATCCTCTATGGAAAATATAATATGTTAAGTATACTATTGTATACTTAACAGTATGTCCCTTTAGTTTGGTCCGGACAGCGGTCGGAAGTTGGAGTTCTTTAATGTTAATTTCACTCTTCGCTCATTTCGCCGTAACTTAATAACTGTAAAAGAAATCGAAACATTTTTGTACACACCTTCTATAAAATGTATTTATCCCAATAATTTTAAATTATTGTTATTTTTTACTATTTTATTTAAGACTGGTCGGTAAAGTTTTGAATTGTAAGGATTATACACTTTTACATAATTTCGAACTATATAATATTAAATTAAAAAATTTAAATGAAATCGGACGTAGTTCTTAGTTTATAAGGTTTCAAAAAAAAAAAAAAAGGAAGAAGAAGAAACCGTACTTTTAAATTTTCAACCAACTGGACTGAATTATTTCAAGTTTATTAGTAAATTTTGTCTTCTAAAATAATAAAAGTTAAAGCAATGTAAAAAAAAATTTACGTTACAAGTCAAATTTTTTTCGAACAATCTCTATATATATTTCTCTTACACGGCGACAAAAAAAAACCTCATTACAACTCCCCGAATGGCAACGCTAGAAAATCGACCAATGATTGCCGCTAAAAATGTCACATGCCAAATCTAGCTGAGGTGGCTCAACATATAGCGCTTTTAAAAACGGAAACTGAAATAA